>NW_026947628.1:0-581279 GCF_034190915.1 Cavia porcellus
ACCCCGTGATGTTTTTCTCACTCCTAGTAGTGAATTAATGTAACACACACCATACAATGCGCACCACCCCGTGATGTTTTTCTCACTACTAGTGTGATTTAATGTAAACACACATACAATGTCGCACCACCCCGTGATGTTTTTCTTCACTCCTAGTAGTGAATGTAATGTAACACACACCCATACAATGCGCACCACCCGTGATGTTTTTCTCACTCCTAGTAGTGAATGTAATGTAACACACACCCATACAATGCGCACCACCCCGTGATGTTTTTCTCACTCCTACTAGTGAATGTAATGTAACACACACCCATACAATGCGCACCACCCCGTGATGTTTTTCTCACTCCTACTAGTGAATGTAATGTAACACACACCCATGCATGCGCACCACCCCGTGATGTTTTTCTCACTCCTACTAGTGAATATAATGTAACACACACCCATGCAATGCGCACCACCCCGTGATGTTTTTCTCACTCCTACTAGTGAATGTAATGTAACACACACCCATGCAATGCGCACCACCCGTGATGTTTTTCTCACTCCTACTAGTGAATGTAATGTAACACACACCCATACAATGCGCACCACCCCGTGATGTTTTTCTCACTCCTAGTAGTGAATGTAATGTAACACACACCCATACAATGCGCACCACCCCGTGATGTTTTCTCACTCCTAGTAGTGAATGTAATGTAACACACACCCATACAATGCGCACCACCCCGTGATGTTTTTCTCACTCCTAGTAGTGAATGTAATGTAACACACACCCATACAATGCGCACCACCCGTGATGTTTTTCTCACTCCTACTAGTGAATGTAATGTAACACACACCCATACAATGCGCACCACCCCGTGATGTTTTTCTCACTCCTACTAGTGAATGTAATGTAACACACACCCATGCAATGCGCACCACCCCGTGATGTTTTTCTCACTCCTACTAGTGAATGTAATGTAACACACACCCATGCAATGCGCACCACCCCGTGATGTTTTTCTCACTCTTACTAGTGAATGTAATGTAACACACACCCATACAATGCGCACCACCCCGTGATGTTTTTCTCACTCCTACTAGTGAATGTAATGTAACACACACCCATACAATGCGCACCACCCCGTGATGTTTTTCTCACTCCTACTAGTGAATGTAATGTAACACACACCCATACAATGCGCACCACCCCGTGATGTTTTTCTCACTCCTACTAGTGAATGTAATGTAACACACACCCATACAATGCGCACCACCCCGTGATGTTTTCTCACTCCTACTAGTGAATGTAATGTAACACACACCCATACAATGCGCACCACCCCGTGATGTTTTTCTCACTCCTACTAGTGAATGTAATGTAACACACACCCATACAATGCGCACCACCCCGTGATGTTTTTCTCACTCCTACTAGTGAATGTAATGTAACACACACCCATACAATGCGCACCACCCCGTGATGTTTTTCTCACTCCTACTAGTGAATGTAATGTAACACACACCCATACAATGCGCACCACCCCGTGATGTTTTTCTCACTCCTACTAGTGAATGTAATGTAACACACACCCATACAATGCGCACCACCCCGTGATGTTTTTCTCACTCCTACTAGTGAATGTAATGTAACACACACCCATACAATGCGCACCACCCCGTGATGTTTTTCTCACTCCTACTAGTGAATGTAATGTAACACACACCCATACAATGCGCACCACCCCGTGATGTTTTTCTCACTCCTACTAGTGAATGTAATGTAACACACACCCATACGATGCGCACCACCCCGTGATGTTTTTCTCACTCCTACTAGTGAATGTAATGTAACACACACCCATACAATGCGCACCACCCCGTGATGTTTTTCTCACTCCTACTAGTGAATGTAATGTAACACACACCCATACAATGCGCACCACCCCGTGATGTTTTTCTCACTCCTACTAGTGAATGTAATGTAACACACACCCATACAGATGCGCACCACCCCGTGATGTTTTTCTCACTCCTAGTAGTGAATGTAATGTAACACACACCCATACAATGCGCACCACCCGTGATGTTTTTCTCACTCCTAGTAGTGAATGTAATGTAACACACACCCATACAATGCGCACCACCCCGTGATGTTTTTCTCACTCCTAGTAGTGAATGTAATGTAACACACACCCATACAATGCGCACCACCCCGTGATGTTTTTCTCACTCCTACTAGTGAATGTAATGTAACACACACCCATACAATGCGCACCACCCCGTGATGTTTTTCTCACTCCTACTAGTGAATGTAATGTAACACACACCCATACAATGCGCACCACCCCGTGATGTTTTTCTCACTCCTACTAGTGAATGTAATGTAACACACACCCATACGATGCGCACACCCCGTGATGTTTTTCTCACTCCTACTAGTGAATGTAATGTAACACACACCCATACAATGCGCACCACCCCGTGATGTTTTTCTCACTCCTACTAGTGAATGTAATGTAACACACACCCATACGATGCGCACCACCCCGTGATGTTTTTCTCACTCCTACTAGTGAATGTAATGTAACACACACCCATACAATGCGCACCACCCCGTGATGTTTTTCTCACTCCTACTAGTGAATGTAATGTAACACACACCCATGCAATGCGCACCACCCCGTGATGTTTTTCTCACTCCTACTAGTGAAGTAATGTAACACACACCCATACAATGCGCACCACCCCGTGATGTTTTTCTCACTCCTACTAGTGAATGTAATGTAACACACACCCATACAATGCGCACCACCCCGTGATGTTTTTCTCACTCCTACTAGTGAATGTAATGTAACACACACCCATACGATGCGCACCACCCCGTGATGTTTTTCTCACTCCTAGTAGTGAATGTAATGTAACACACACCCATACAATGCGCACCACCCCGTGATGTTTTTCTCACTCCTACTAGTGAATGTAATGTAACACACACCCATACGATGCGCACCACCCCGTGATGTTTTTCTCACTCCTACTAGTGAATGTAATGTAACACACACCCATACGATGCGCACCACCCCGTGATGTTTTTCTCACTCCTACTAGTGAATGTAATGTAACACACACCCATACGATGCGCACCACCCGTGATGTTTTTCTCACTCCTACTAGTGAATGTAATGTAACACACACCCATACAATGCGCACCACCCCGTGATGTTTTTCTCACTCCTACTAGTGAATGTAATGTAACACACACCCATACGATGCGCACCACCCCGTGATGTTTTTCTCACTCCTACTAGTGAATGTAATGTAACACACACCCATACGATGCGCACCACCCCGTGATGTTTTTCTCACTCCTACTAGTGAATGTAATGTAACACACACCCATACGATGCGCACCACCCCGTGATGTTTTTCTCACTCCTACTAGTGAATGTAATGTAACACACACCCATACGATGCGCACCACCCCGTGATGTTTTTCTCACTCCTACTAGTGAATGTAATGTAACACACACCCATACGATGCGCACCACCCCGTGATGTTTTCTCACTCCTATAGTGAATGTAATGTAACACCACACCCATACGATGCGCACCACCCCGTGATGTTTTTCTCACTCCTAGTAGTGAATGTAATGTAACACACACCCATACGATGCGCACCACCCCGTGATGTTTTTCTCACTCCTACTAGTGAATGTAATGTAACACACACCCATACGATGCGCACCACCCCGTGATGTTTTTCTCACTCCTACTAGTGAATGTAATGTAACACACACCCATACGATGCGCACCACCCCGTGATGTTTTTCTCACTCCTACTAGTGAATGTAATGTAACACACACCCATACGATGCGCACCACCCCGTGATGTTTTTCTCACTCCTACTAGTGAATGTAATGTAACACACACCATACGATGCGCACCACCCCGTGATGTTTTTCTCACTCCTAGTAGTGAATGTAATGTAACACACACCCATACAATGCGCACCACCCCGTGATGTTTTTCTCACTCCTACTAGTGAATGTAATGTAACACACACCCATGCAATGCGCACCACCCCGTGATGTTTTTCTCACTCCTACTAGTGAATGTAATGTAACACACACCCATACAATGCGCACCACCCCGTGATGTTTTTCTCACTCCTACTAGTGAATGTAATGTAACACACACCCATCCAATGCGCACCACCCCGTGATGTTTTTCTCACTCCTACTAGTGAATGTAATGTAACACACACCCATGCAATGCGCACCACCCCGTGATGTTTTTCTCACTCCTACTAGTGAATGTAATGTAACACACACCCATGCAATGCGCACCACCCCGTGATGTTTTTCTCACTCCTACTAGTGAATGTAATGTAACACACACCCATACAATGCGCACCACCCCGTGATGTTTTTCTCACTCCTACTAGTGAATGTAATGTAACACACACCCATACAATGCGCACCACCCCGTGATGTTTTTCTCACTCCTACTAGTGAATGTAATGTAACACACACCCATACAATGCGCACCACCCCGTGATGTTTTTCTCACTCCTACTAGTGAATGTAATGTAACACACACCCATACGATGCGCACCACCCCCGTGATGTTTTTCTCACTCCTACTAGTGAATGTAATGTAACACACACCCATACAATGCGCACCACCCCGTGATGTTTTTCTCACTCCTACTAGTGAATGTAATGTAACACACACCCATACAATGCGCACCAACCCCGTGATGTTTTTCTCACTCCTACTAGTGAATGTAATGTAACACACACCCATACAATGCGCACCACCCCGTGATGTTTTTCTCACTCCTACTAGTGAATGTAATGTAACACACACCCATACAATGCGCACCACCCCGTGATGTTTTTCTCACTCCTACTAGTGAATGTAATGTAACACACACCATACGATGCGCACCACCCCGTGATGTTTTTCTCACTCCTACTAGTGAATGTAATGTAACACACACCCATACGATGCGCACCACCCCGTGATGTTTTTCTCACTCCTACTAGTGAATGTAATGTAACACACACCCATACGATGCGCACCACCCCGTGATGTTTTTCTCACTCCTACTAGTGAATGTAATGTAACACACACCCATACGATGCGCACCACCCCGTGATGTTTTTCTCACTCCTACTAGTGAATGTAATGTAACACACACCCATACGATGCGCACCACCCCGTGATGTTTTTCTCACTCTAGTAGTGAATGTAATGTAACACACACCCATACAATGCGCACCACCCCGTGATGTTTTTCTCACTCCTACTAGTGAATGTAATGTAACACACACCCATACAATGCGCACCACCCCGTGATGTTTTTCTCACTCCTAGTAGTGAATGTAATGTAACACACACCCATACAATGCGCACCACCCCGTGATGTTTTTCTCACTCCTACTAGTGAATGTAATGTAACACACACCCATGCAATGCGCACCACCCCGTGATGTTTTTCTCACTCCTACTAGTGAATGTAATGTAACACACACCCATGCAATGCGCACCACCCCGTGATGTTTTTCTCACTCCTACTAGTGAATGTAATGTAACACACACCCATGCAATGCGCACCACCCCGTGATGTTTTTCTCACTCCTACTAGTGAATGTAATGTAACACACACCCATGCAATGCGCACCACCCGTGATGTTTTTCTCACTCCTACTAGTGAATGTAATGTAACACACACCCATACAATGCGCACCACCCCGTGATGTTTTTCTCACTCCTAGTAGTGAATGTAATGTAACACACACCCATACAATGCGCACCACCCCGTGATGTTTTTCTCACTCCTAGTAGTGAATGTAATGTAACACACACCCATACAATGCGCACCACCCCGTGATGTTTTTCTCACTCCTACTAGTGAATGTAATGTAACACACACCCATACAATGCGCACCACCCCGTGATGTTTTTCTCACTCCTACTAGTGAATGTAATGTAACACACACCCATACAATGCGCACCACCCCGTGATGTTTTTCTCACTCCTACTAGTGAATGTAATGTAACACACACCCATACAATGCGCACCACCCCGTGATGTTTTTCTCACTCCTACTAGTGAATGTAATGTAACACACACCCATACAATGCGCACCACCCCGTGATGTTTTTCTCACTCCTACTAGTGAATGTAATGTAACACACACCCATACAATGCGCACCACCCCTTGATGTTTTTCTCACTCCTACTAGTGAATGTAATGTAACACACACCCATACAATGCGCACCACCCCGTGATGTTTTTCTCACTCCTACTAGTGAATGTAATGTAACACACACCCATACGATGCGCACCACCCCGTGATGTTTTTCTCACTCCTACTAGTGAATGTAATGTAACACACACCCATACGATGCGCACCACCCCGTGATGTTTTTCTCACTCCTACTAGTGAATGTAATGTAACACACACCCATACGATGCGCACCACCCCGTGATGTTTTTCTCACTCCTACTAGTGAATGTAATGTAACACACACCCATACGATGCGCACCACCCCGTGATGTTTTTCTCACTCCTACTAGTGAATGTAATGTAACACACACCCATACAATGCGCACCACCCCGTGATGTTTTTCTCACTCCTAGTAGTGAATGTAATGTAACACACACCCATACAATGCGCACCACCCCGTGATGTTTTTCTCACTCCTAGTAGTGAATGTAATGTAACACACACCCATACAATGCGCACCACCCCGTGATGTTTTTCTCACTCCTACTAGTGAATGTAATGTAACACACACCCATACAATGCGCACCACCCCGTGATGTTTTTCTCACTCCTACTAGTGAATGTAATGTAACACACACCCATACAATGCGCACCACCCCGTGATGTTTTTCTCACTCCTACTAGTGAATGTAATGTAACACACACACATATAATGCGCACCACCCCGTGATGTTTTTCTCACTCCTAGTAGTGAATGTAATGTAACACACACCAATACAATGCGCACCACCCCGTGATGTTTTTCTCACTCCTACTAGTGAATGTAATGTAACACACACCCATACAATGCGCACCACCCCGTGATGTTTTTCTCACTCCTAGTAGTGAATGTAATGTAACACACACCCATACAATGCGCACCACCCGTGATGTTTTTCTCACTCCTACTAGTGAATGTAATGTAACACACACCCATACGATGCGCACCACCCCGTGATGTTTTTCTCACTCCTACTAGTGAATGTAATGTAACACACACCCATCCGATGCGCACCACCCGTGATGTTTTTCTCACTCCTACTAGTGAATGTAATGTAACACACACCCATACGATGCGTACCACCCCGTTATGTTTTTCTCACTCCTACTAGTGAATGTAATGTAACACACACCCATACGATGCGCACCACCCCGTGATGTTTTTCTCACTCCTACTAGTGAATGTAATGTAACACACACCCATACAATGCGCACCACCCCGTGATGTTTTTCTCACTCCTAGTAGTGAATGTAATGTAACACACACCCATACAATGCGCACCACCCCGTGATGTTTTTCTCACTCCTACTAGTGAATGTAATGTAACACACACCCATACAATGCGCACCACCCCGTGAGGTTTTTCTCACTCCTACTAGTGAATGTAATGTAACACACACCCATACAATGTGCACCACCCCGTGATATATTTCTCACTCCTACTAGTGAATCTAATGTAACACACACACATACAATGCGCACCACCCCGTGATGTTTTTCTCACTCCTACTAGTGAATGTAATGTAACACACACCCATACATGCGCACCACCCCGTGATGTTTTTCTCACTCCTACTAGTGAATGTAATGTAACACACACCCATACAATGCACACCACCGCGTGATGTTTTTCTCACTCTTAGTAGTGAATGTAATGTAACACACACCCATACAATGCGCACCACCCCGTGATGTTTTTCTCACTCCTACTAGTGAATGTAATGTAACACACACCCATACAATGCGCACCACCCCGTGATGTTTTTCTCACTCCTAGTAGTGAATGTAATGTAACACACACCCATACAATGCGTGCCACCCCGTGATGTTTTTCTCACTCCTAGTAGTGAATGTAATGTAACACACACACATACAATGCGCACCACCCCGTGATGTTTTTCTCACTCCTACTAGTGAATGTAATGTAACACACACCCATACAATGCGCACCACCCCGTGATGTTTTTCTCACTCCTAGTAGTGAATGTAATGTAACACACACCCATACAATGCGCACCACCCCGTGATGTTTTTCTCACTCCTACTAGTGAATGTAATGTAACACACACCCATACAATGCGCACAACCCCGTGATGTTTTTCTCACTCCTACTAGTGAATGTAATGTAACACACACCCATACAATGCGCACCACCCCGTGATGTTTTTCTCACTCCTACTAGTGAATGTAATGTAACACACACACATACAATGCGCACCACCCCGTGATGTTTTTCTCACTCCTACTAGTGAATGTAATGTAACACACACCCATACGATGCGCACCACCCCGTGATGTTTTTCTCACTCCTAGTAGTGAATGTAATGTAACACGCACCCATACGATGCGCACCACCCCGTGATGTTTTTCTCACTCCTACTAGTGAATGTAATGTAACACGCACCCATACGATGCGCACCACCCCGTGATGTTTTTCTCACTCCTACTAGTGAATGTAATGTAACACGCACCCATACTATGCGCACCACCCCGTGATGTTTTTCTCACTCCTACTAGTGAATGTAATGTAACACACACCCATACGATGCGCACCACCCCGTGATGTTTTTCTCACTCCTACTAGTGAATGTAATGTAACACACACCCATACGATGCGCACCACCCCGTGATGTTTTTCTCACTCCTACTAGTGAATGTAATGTAACACACACCCATACGATGCGCACCACCCCGTGATGTTTTTCTCACTCCTACTAGTGAATGTAATGTAACACACACCCATACGATGCGCACCACCCCGTGATGTTTTTCTCACTCCTACTAGTGAATGTAATGTAACACACACCCATACGATGCGCACCACCCCGTGATGTTTTTCTCACTCCTAGTAGTGAATGTAATGTAACACACACCCATACAATGCGCACCACCCCGTGATGTTTTTCTCACTCCTACTAGTGAATGTAATGTAACACACACCCATACAATGCGCACCACCCCGTGATGTTTTTCTCACTCCTAGTAGTGAATGTAATGTAACACACACCCATACAATGCGCACCACCCCGTGATGTTTTTCTCACTCCTAGTAGTGAATGTAATGTAACACACACCCATACAATGCGCACCACCCCGTGATGTTTTTCTCACTCCTACTAGTGAATGTAATGTAACACACACCCATACGATGCGCACCACCCCGTGATGTTTTTCTCACTCCTACTAGTGAATGTAATGTAACACACACCCATACAATGCGCACCACCCCGTGATATTTTTCTCACTCCTACTAGTGAATGTAATGTAACACACACCCATAAGATGCGCACCACCCCGTGATGTTTTTCTCACTCCTACTAGTGAATGTAATGTAACACACACCCATACAATGCGCACCACCCGTGATGTTTTTCTCACTCCTAATAGTGAATGTAATGTAACACACACCCATACAATGCGCACCACCCCGTGATGTTTTTCTCACTCCTACTAGTGTATGTAATGTAACACGCACCCATACAATGCGCACCACCCCGTGATGTTTTTCTCACTCCTACTAGTGAATGTAATGTAACACGCACCCATACGATGCGCACCACCCCGTGATGTTTTTCTCACTCCTACTAGTGAATGTAATGTAACACGCACCCATACGATGCGCACCACCCCGTGATGTTTTTCTCACTCCTACTAGTGAATGTAATGTAACACACACCCATACGATGCGCACCACCCCGTGATGTTTTTCTCACTCCTAGTAGTGAATGTAATGTAACACACACCCATACAATGCGCACCACACCGTGATGTTTTTCTCACTCCTACTAGTGAATGTAATGTAACACACACCCATACAATGCGCACCACCCCGTGATGTTTTTCTCACTCCTACTAGTGAATGTAATGTAACACACACCCATACGATGCGCACCACCCCGTGATGTTTTTCTCACTCCTACCAGTGAATGTAATGTAACACACACCCATACGATGCGCACCACACCGTGATGTTTTTCTCACTCCTACTAGTGAACGTAATGTAACACACACCCATACGATGCGCACCACCCCGTGATGTTTTTCTCACTCCTACTAGTGAATGTAATGTAACACACACCCATACGATGCGCACCACCCCGTGATGTTTTTCTCACTCCTACTAGTGAATGTAATGTAACACACACCCATACGATGCGCACCACCCCGTGATGTTTTTCTCACTCCTACTAGTGAATGTAATGTAACACACACCCATACGATGCGCACCACCCCGTGATGTTTTTCTCACTCCTACTAGTGAATGTAATGTAACACACACCCATACGATGCGCACCACCCCGTGATGTTTTTCTCACTCCTACTAGTGAATGTAATGTAACACACACCCATACGATGCGCACCACCCCGTGATGTTTTTCTCACTCCTAGTAGTGAATGTAATGTAACACACACCGATACGATGCGCACCACCCCGTGATGTTTTTCTCACTCCTACTAGTGAATGTAATGTAACACACACCCATATGATGCGCACCACCCCGTGATGTTTTTCTCACTCCTACTAGTGAATGTAATGTAACACACACCCATACGATGCGCACCACCCCGTGATGTTTTCTCACTCCTACTAGTGAATGTAATGTAACACACACCCATACGATGCGCACCACCCCGTGATGTTTTTCTCACTCCTACTAGTGAATGTAATGTAACACACACCAATACGATGCGCACCACCCCGTGATGTTTTTCTCACTCCTACTAGTGAATGTAATGTAACACACACCCATACAATGCGCACCACCCCGTGATGTTTTTCTCACTCCTAGTAGTGAATGTAATGTAACACACACCCATACAATGCGCACCACCCCGTGATGTTTTTCTCACTGCTAGTAGTGAATGTAATGTAACACACACCCATACAATGCGCACCACCCCGTGATGTTTTTCTCACTCCTACTAGTGAATGTAATGTAACACACACCCATGCAATGCGCACCACCCCGTGATGTTTTTCTCACTCCTACTAGTGAATGTAATGTAACACACACCCATGCAATGCGCACCACCCCGTGATGTTTTTCTCACTCCTACTAGTGAATGTAATGTAACACACACCCATGCAATGCGCACCACCCCATGATGTTTTTCTCACTCCTACTAGTGAATGTAATGTAACACACACCCATGCAATGCGCACCACCCCGTGATGTTTTTCTCACTCCTACTAGTGAATGTAATGTAACACACACCCATACAATGCGCACCACCCCGTGATGTTTTTCTCACTCCTACTAGTGAATGTAATGTAACACACACCCATACAATGCGCACCACCCCGTGATGTTTTTCTCACTCCTACTAGTGAATGTAATGTAACACACACCCATACAATGCGCACCACCCCGTGTTTTTTTTCTCACTCCTACTAGTGAATGTAATGTAACACACACCCATACAATGCGCACCACCCCGTGATGTTTTTCTCACTCCTACTAGTGAATGTAATGTAACACACACCCATACAATGCGCACCACCCCGTGATGTTTTTCTCACTCCTACTAGTGAATGTAATGTAACACACACCCATACAATGCGCACCACCCCGTGATGTTTTTCTCACTCCTACTAGTGAATGTAATGTAACACACACCCATACAATGCGCACCACCCCGTGATGTTTTTCTCACTCCTAGTAGTGAATGTAATGTAACACACACCCATACAATGCGCACCACCCCGTGATGTTTTTCTCACTCCTACTAGTGAATGTAATGTAACACACACCCATACAATGCGCACCACCCCGTGATGTTTTTCTCACTCCTACTAGTGAATGTAATGTAACACACACACATACAATGCGCACCACCCCGTGATGTTTTTCTCACTCCTAGTAGTGAATGTAATGTAACACACACCCATACAATGCGCACCACCCCGTGATGTTTTTCTCACTCCTACTAGTGAATGTAATGTAACACACACCCATACAATGCGCACCACCCCGTGATGTTTTTCTCACTCCTAGTAGTGAATGTAATGTAACACACACCCATACAATGCGCACCACCCCGTGATGTTTTTCTCACTCCTACTAGTGAATGTAATGTAACACACACCCATACGATGCGCACCACCCCGTGATGTTTTTCTCACTCCTACTAGTGAATGTAATGTAACACACACCCATACGATGCGCACCACCCCGTGATGATTTTCTCACTCCTACTAGTGAATGTAATGTAACACACACCCATACGATGCGTACCACCCCGTGATGTTTTCTCACTCCTACTAGTGAATGTAATGTAACACACACCCATACAATGCGCACCACCCCGTGATGTTTTCTCACTCCTAGTAGTGAATGTAATGTAACACACACCCATACAATGCGCACCACCCCGTGATGTTTTTCTCACTCCTAGTAGTGAATGTAATGTAACACACACCCATACAATGCGCACCACCCCGTGATGTTTTTCTCACTCCTACTAGTGAATGTAATGTAACACACACCCATACAATGCGCACCACCCCGTGATGTTTTTCTCACTCCTACTAGTGAATGTAATGTAACACACACCCATACAATGCGCACCACCCCGTGATATTTTTCTCACTCCTACTAGTGAATCTAATGTAACACACACACATACAATGCGCACCACCCCGTGATGTTTTTCTCACTCCTACTAGTGAATCTAATGTAACACACACACATACAATGCGCACCACCCCGTGATGTTTTTCTCACTCCTAGTAGTGAATGTAATGTAACACACACCCATACAATGCGCACCACCCCGTGATGTTTTTCTCACTCCTACTAGTGAATGTAATGTAACACACACCCATACAATGCGCACCACCCGGTGATGTTTTTCTCACTCCTAGTAGTGAATGTAATGTAACACACACCCATACAATGCGCACCACCCCGTGATGTTTTTCTCACTCCTACTAGTGAATGTAATGTAACACACACCCATAAAATGCGCACCACCCCGTGATGTTTTTCTCACTCCTACTAGTGAATCTAATGTAACACACACCAATACAATGCGCACCACCCCGTGATGTTTTTCTCACTCCTACTAGTGAATGTAATGTAACACACACCCATACAATGCATACCACCGCGTGATGTTTTTCTCACTCCTAGTAGTGAATGTAATGTAACACACACCCATACAATGCGCACCACCCCGTGATGTTTTTCTCACTCCTACTAGTGAATGTAATGTAACACACACCCATACAATGCGCACCACCCCGTGATGTTTTTCTCACTCCTAGTAGTGAATGTAATGTAACACACACCCATACAATGCGCACCACCCCGTGATGTTTTTCTCACTGCTAGTAGTGAATGTAATGTAACACACACCCATACAATGCGCACCACCCCGTGATGTTTTTCTCACTCCTACTAGTGAATGTAATGTAACACACACCCATGCAATGCGCACCACCCCGTGATGTTTTTCTCACTCCTACTAGTGAATGTAATGTAACACACACCCATGCAATGCACACCACCCCGTGATGTTTTTCTCACTCCTACTAGTGAATGTAATGTAACACACACCCATGCAATGCGCACCACCCCATGATGTTTTTCTCACTCCTACTAGTGAATGTAATGTAACACACACCCATGCAATGCGCACCACCCCGTGATGTTTTTCTCACTCCTACTAGTGAATGTAATGTAACACACACCCATACAATGCGCACCACCCCGTGATGTTTTCTCACTCCTACTAGTGAATGTAATGTAACACACACCCATACAATGCGCACCACCCCGTGATGTTTTTCTCACTCCTACTAGTGAATGTAATGTAACACACACCCATACAATGCGCACCACCCCGTCATGTTTTTCTCACTCCTACTAGTGAATGTAATGTAACACACACCCATACAATGCGCACCACCCCCGTGATGTTTTTCTCACTCCTACTAGTGAATGTAATGTAACACACACCCATACAATGCGCACCACCCCGTGATGTTTTTCTCAATCCTAGTAGTGAATGTAATGTAACACACACCCATACAATGCGCACCACCCCTTGATGTTTTTCTCACTCCTACTAGTGAATGTAATGTAACACACACCCATACAATGCGCACCACCCCGTGATGTTTTTCTCACTCCTACTAGTGAATCTAATGTAACACACACACATACAATGCGCACCACCCCGTGATGTTTTTCTCACTCCTAGTAGTGAATGTAATGTAACACACACCCATACAATGCGCACCACCCCGTGATGTTTTTCTCACTCCTACTAGTGAATGTAATGTAACACACACCCATACAATGCGCACCACCCCGTGATGTTTTTCTCACTCCTAGTAGTGAATGTAATGTAACACACACCCATACAATGCGCACCACCCCGTGATGTTTTTCTCACTCCTACTAGTGAATGTAATGTAACACACACCCATACGATGCGCACCACCCCGTGATGTTTTTCTCACTCCTACTAGTGAATGTAATGTAACACACACCCATACGATGCGCACCACCCCGTGATGATTTTCTCACTCCTACTAGTGAATGTAATGTAACACACACCCATACGATGCGTACCACCCCGTGATGTTTTTCTCACTCCTACTAGTGAATGTAATGTAACACACACCCATACAATGCGCACCACCCCGTGATGTTTTTCTCACTCCTAGTAGTGAATGTAATGTAACACACACCCATACAATGCGCACCACCCCGTGATGTTTTTCTCACTCCTAGTAGTGAATGTAATGTAACACACACCCATACAATGCGCACCACCCCGTGATGTTTTTCTCACTCCTACTAGTGAATGTAATGTAACACACACCCATACAATGCGCACCACCCCGTGATGTTTTTCTCACTCCTACTAGTGAATGTAATGTAACACACACCCATACAATGCGCACCACCCCGTGATATTTTTCTCACTCCTACTAGTGAATCTAATGTAACACACACACATACAATGCGCACCACCCCGTGATGTTTTTCTCACTCCTACTAGTGAATCTAATGTAACACACACACATACAATGCGCACCACCCCGTGATGTTTTTCTCACTCCTAGTAGTGAATGTAATGTAACACACACCCATACAATGCGCACCACCCCGTGATGTTTTTCTCACTCCTACTAGTGAATGTAATGTAACACACACCCATACAATGCGCACCACCCGGTGATGTTTTTCTCACTCCTAGTAGTGAATGTAATGTAACACACACCCATACAATGCGCACCACCCCGTGATGTTTTTCTCACTCCTACTAGTGAATGTAATGTAACACACACCCATACAATGCGCACCACCCCGTGATGTTTTTCTCACTCCTACTAGTGAATCTAATGTAACACACACCAATACAATGCGCACCACCCCGTGATGTTTTTCTCACTCCTACTAGTGAATGTAATGTAACACACACCCATACAATGCACACCACCGCGTGATGTTTTTCTCACTCCTACTAGTGAATGTAATGTAACACACACCCATACAATGCGCACCACCCCGTGATGTTTTTCTCACTCCTACTAGTGAATGTAATGTAACACACACCCATACAATGCGCACAACCCCGTGATGTTTTTCTCACTCCTAGTAGTGAATGTAATGTAACACACACCCATACAATGCGTGCCACCCCGTGATGTTTTCTCACTCCTAGTAGTGAATGTAATGTAACACACACACATACAATGCGCACCACCCCGTGATGTTTTTCTCACTCCTACTAGTGAATGTAATGTAACACACACCCATACAATGCGCACCACCCCGTGATGTTTTTCTCACTCCTACTAGTGAATGTAATGTAACACACACCCATACAATGCGCACCACCCCGTGATGTTTTTCTCAATCCTAGTAGTGAATGTAATGTAACACACACCCATACAATGCGCACCACCCCTTGATGTTTTTCTCACTCCTACTAGTGAATGTAATGTAACACACACCCATACAATGCGCACCACCCCGTGATGTTTTTCTCACTCCTACTAGTGAATCTAATGTAACACACACACATACAATGCGCACCACCCCGTGATGTTTTTCTCACTCCTAGTAGTGAATGTAATGTAACACACACCCATACAATGCGCACCACCCCGTGATGTTTTTCTCACTCCTACTAGTGAATATAATGTAACACACACCCATACAATGCGCACCACCCCGTGATGTTTTTCTCACTCCTAGTAGTGAATGTAATGTAACACACACCCATACAATGCGCACCACCCCGTGATGTTTTTCTCACTCCTACTAGTGAATGTAATGTAACACACACCCATACGATGCGCACCACCCCGTGATGTTTTTCTCACTCCTACTAGTGAATGTAATGTAACACACACCCATACGATGCGCACCACCCCGTGATGATTTTCTCACTCCTACTAGTGAATGTAATGTAACACACACCCATACGATGCGTACCACCCCGTGATGTTTTTCTCACTCCTACTAGTGAATGTAATGTAACACACACCCATACAATGCGCACCACCCCGTGATGTTTTTCTCACTCCTAGTAGTGAATGTAATGTAACACACACCCATACAATGCGCACCACCCCGTGATGTTTTTCTCACTCCTAGTAGTGAATGTAATGTAACACACACCCATACAATGCGCACCACCCCGTGATGTTTTTCTCACTCCTACTAGTGAATGTAATGTAACACACACCCATACAATGCGCACCACCCCGTGATGTTTTTCTCACTCCTACTAGTGAATGTAATGTAACACACACCCATACAATGCGCACCACCCCGTGATATTTTTCTCACTCCTACTAGTGAATCTAATGTAACACACACACATACAATGCGCACCACCCCGTGATGTTTTTCTCACTCCTACTAGTGAATCTAATGTAACACACACACATACAATGCGCACCACCCCGTGATGTTTTTCTCACTCCTAGTAGTGAATGTAATGTAACACACACCCATACAATGCGCACCACCCCGTGATGTTTTTCTCACTCCTACTAGTGAATGTAATGTAACACACACCCATACAATGCGCACCACCCGGTGATGTTTTTCTCACTCCTAGTAGTGAATGTAATGTAACACACACCCATACAATGCGCACCACCCCGTGATGTTTTTCTCACTCCTACTAGTGAATGTAATGTAACACACACCCATACAATGCGCACCACCCCGTGATGTTTTTCTCACTCCTACTAGTGAATCTAATGTAACACACACCAATACAATGCGCACCACCCCGTGATGTTTTTCTCACTCCTACTAGTGAATGTAATGTAACACACACCCATACAATGCACACCACCGCGTGATGTTTTTCTCACTCCTAGTAGTGAATGTAATGTAACACACACCCATACAATGCGCACCACCCCGTGATGTTTTTCTCACTCCTACTAGTGAATGTAATGTAACACACACCCATACAATGCGCACCACCCCGTGATGTTTTTCTCACTCCTAGTAGTGAATGTAATGTAACACACACCCATACAATGCGTGCCACCCCGTGATGTTTTTCTCACTCCTAGTAGTGAATGTAATGTAACACACACACATACAATGCGCACCACCCCGTGATGTTTTTCTCACTCCTACTAGTGAATGTAATGTAACACACACCCATACAATGCGCACCACCCCGTGATGTTTTTCTCACTCCTAGTAGTGAATGTAATGTAACACACACCCATACAATGCGCACCACCCCGTGATGTTTTTCTCACTCCTACTAGTGAATGTAATGTAACACACACCCATACAATGCGCACCACCCCGTGATGTTTTTCTCACTCCTACTAGTGAATGTAATGTAACACACACCCATACAATGCGCACCACCCCGTGATGTTTTTCTCACTCCTACTAGTGAATGTAATGTAACACACACACATACAATGCGCACCACCCCGTGATGTTTTTCTCACTCCTACTAGTGAATGTAATGTAACACACACCCATACGATGCGCACCACCCCGTGATGTTTTTCTCACTCCTAGTAGTGAATGTAATGTAACACGCACCCATACGATGCGCACCACCCCGTGATGTTTTTCTCACTCCTACTAGTGAATGTAATGTAACACGCACCCATACGATGCGCACCACCCCGTGATGTTTTTCTCACTCCTACTAGTGAATGTAATGTAACACGCACCCATACTATGCGCACCACCCCGTGATGTTTTTCTCACTCCTACTAGTGAATGTAATGTAACACACACCCATACGATGCGCACCACCCCGTGATGTTTTTCTCACTCCTACTAGTGAATGTAATGTAACACACACCCATACGATGCGCACCACACCGTGATGTTTTTCTCACTCCTACTAGTGAATGTAATGTAACACACACCCATACGATGCGCACCACCCCATGATGTTTTTCTCACTCCTACTAGTGAATGTAATGTAACACACACCCATACGATGCGCACCACCCCGTGATGTTTTTCTCACTCCTACTAGTGAATGTAATGTAACACACACCCATACGATGCGCACCACCCCGTGATGTTTTTCTCACTCCTAGTAGTGAATGTAATGTAACACACACCCATACAATGCGCACCACCCCGTGATGTTTTTCTCACTCCTACTAGTGAATGTAATGTAACACACACCCATACAATGCGCACCACCCCGTGATGTTTTTCTCACTCCTAGTAGTGAATGTAATGTAACACACACCCATACAATGCGCACCACCCCGTGATGTTTTTCTCACTCCTAGTAGTGAATGTAATGTAACACACACCCATACAATGCGCACCACCCCGTGATGTTTTTCTCACTCCTACTAGTGAATGTAATGTAACACACACCCATACGATGCGCACCACCCCGTGATGTTTTTCTCACTCCTACTAGTGAATGTAATGTAACACACACCCATACAATGCGCACCACCCCGTGATATTTTTCTCACTCCTACTAGTGAATGTAATGTAACACACACCCATAAGATGCGCACCACCCCGTGATGTTTTTCTCACTCCTACTAGTGAATGTAATGTAACACACACCCATACAATGCGCACCACCCCGTGATGTTTTTCTCACTCCTACTAGTGAATGTAATGTAACACACACCCATACAATGCGCACCACCCCGTGATGTTTTTCTCACTCCTACTAGTGAATGTAATGTAGCACACACCCATACAATGCGCACCACCCCGTGATGTTTTTCTCACTCCTACTAGTGAATGTAATGTAACACGCACCCATACAATGCGCACCACCCCGTGATGTTTTTCTCACTCCTACTAGTGAATGTAATGTAACACGCACTCATACGATGCGCACCACCCCGTGATGTTTTTCTCACTCCTACTAGTGAATGTAATGTAACACACACCCATACGATGCGCACCACCCCGTGATGTTTTTCTCACTCCTAGTAGTGAATGTAATGTAACACACACCCATACAATGCGCACCACACCGTGATGTTTTTCTCACTCCTACTAGTGAATGTAATGTAACACACACCCATACAATGCGCACCACCCCGTGATGTTTTTCTCACTCCTACTAGTGAATGTAATGTAACACACACCCATACGATGCGCACCACCCCGTGATGTTTTTCTCACTCCTACCAGTGAATGTAATGTAACACACACCCATACGATGCGCACCACACCCGTGATGTTTTTCTCACTCCTACTAGTGAACGTAATGTAACACACACCCATACGATGCGCACCACCCCGTGATGTTTTTCTCACTCCTACTAGTGAATGTAATGTAACACACACCCATACAATGCGCACCACCCCGTGATGTTTTTCTCACTCCTACTAGTGAATGTAATGTAACACACACCCATACGATGCGCAACACCCCGTGATGTTTTTCTCACTCCTACTAGTGAATGTAATGTAACACACACCCATACGATGCGCACCACCCCGTGATGTTTTTCTCACTCCTACTAGTGAATGTAATGTAACACACACCCATACGATGCGCACCACCCCGTGATGTTTTTCTCACTCCTAGTAGTGAATGTAATGTAACACACACCCGTACGATGCGCACCACCCCGTGATGTTTTTCTCACTCCTAGTAGTGAATGTAATGTAACACACACCCATACGATGCGCACCACCCCGTGATGTTTTTCTCACTCCTACTAGTGAATGTAATGTAACACACACCCATACGATGCGCACCACCCCGTGATGTTTTTCTCACTCCTACTAGTGAATGTAATGTAACACACACCCATACGATGCGCACCACCCCGTGATGTTTTTCTCACTCCTACTAGTGAATGTAATGTAACACACACCCATACGATGCGCACCACCCCGTGATGTTTTTCTCACTCCTACTAGTGAATGTAATGTAACACACACCAATACGATGCGCACCACCCCGTGATGTTTTTCTCACTCCTACTAGTGAATGTAATGTAACACACACCCATACAATGCGCACCACCCCGTGATGTTTTTCTCACTCCTAGTAGTGAATGTAATATAACACACACCCATACAATGCGCACCACCCCGTGATGTTTTTCTCACTGCTAGTAGTGAATGTAATGTAACACACACCCATACAATGCGCACCACCCCGTGATGTTTTTCTCACTCCTACTAGTGAATGTAATGTAACACACACCCATACGATGCGCACCACCCCGTGATGTTTTTCTCACTCCTACTAGTGAATGTAATGTAAAACACACCCATACAATGCGCACCACCCCGTGATGTTTTTCTCACTCCTACTAGTGAATGTAATGTAACACACACCCATACGATGCGCACCACCCCGTGATGTTTTTCTCACTCCTACTAGTGAATGTAATGTAACACACACCAATACGATGCGCACCACCCCGTGATGTTTTTCTCACTCCTACTAGTGAATGTAATGTAACACACACCCATACAATGCGCACCACCCCGTGATGTTTTTCTCACTCCTAGTAGTGAATGTAATGTAACACACACCCATACCATGCGCACCACCCCGTGATGTTTTTCTCACTGCTAGTAGTGAATGTAATGTAACACACACCCATACAATGCGCACCACCCCGTGATGTTTTTCTCACTCCTACTAGTGAATGTAATGTAACACACACCCATGCAATGCGCACCACCCCGTGATGTTTTTCTCACTCCTACTAGTGAATGTAATGTAACACACACCCATGCAATGCGCACCACCCCGTGATGTTTTTCTCACTCCTACTAGTGAATGTAATGTAACACACACCCATGCAATGCGCACCACCCCGTGATGTTTTTCTCACTCCTACTAGTGAATGTAATGTAACACACACCCATGCAATGCGCACCACCCCGTGATGTTTTTCTCACTCCTACTAGTGAATGTAATGTAACACACACCCATACAATGCGCACCACCCCGTGATGTTTTTCTCACTCCTACTAGTGAATGTAATGTAACACACACCCATACAATGCGCACCACCCCGTGATGTTTTTCTCACTCCTACTAGTGAATGTAATGTAACACACACCCATACAATGCGCACCACCCCGTGATGTTTTTCTCACTCCTACTAGTGAATGTAATGTAACACACACCCATACAATGCGCACCACCCCGTGATGTTTTTCTCACTCCTACTAGTGAATGTAATGTAACACACACCCATACAATGCGCACCACCCCGTGATGTTTTTCTCACTCCTACTAGTGAATGTAATGTAACACACACCCATACAATGCGCACCACCCCGTGATGTTTTTCTCACTCCTACTAGTGAATGTAATGTAACACACACCCATACGATGCGCACCACCCCGTGATGTTTTTCTCACTCCTACTAGTGAATGTAATGTAACACACACCCATACGATGCGCACCACCCCGTGATGTTTTTCTCACTCCTAGTAGTGAATGTAATGTAACACACACCCATACAATGCGCACCACCCCGTGATGTTTTTTTCACTCCTAGTAGTGAATGTAATGTAACACACACCCATACAATGCGCACCACCCCGTGATGTTTTTCTCACTCCTACTAGTGAATGTAATGTAACACACACCCATACAATGCGCACCACCCCGTGATGTTTTTCTCACTCCTACTAGTGAATCTAATGTAACACACACACATACAATGCGCACCACCCCGTGATGTTTTTCTCACTCCTACTAGTGAATGTAATGTAACACACACCCATACAATGCGCACCACCCCGTGATGTTTTTCTCACTCCTACTAGTGAATGTAATGTAACACACACCCATACAATGCGCACCACCCCGTGATGTTTTTCTCACTCCTACTAGTGAATGTAATGTAACACACACCCATACAATGCGCACCACCCCGTGATGTTTTTCTCACTCCTACTAGTGAATGTAATGTAACACACACCCATACAATGCGCACCACCCCGTGATGTTTTTCTCACTCCTACTAGTGAATGTAATGTAACACACACCCATACAATGCGCACCACCCCGTGATGTTTTTCTCACTCCTACTAGTGAATGTAATGTAACACACACCCATACAATGCGCACCACCCCGTGATGTTTTTCTCACTCCTACTAGTGAATGTAATGTAACACACACCCATACGATGCGCACCACCCCGTGATGTTTTTCTCACTCCTAGTAGTGAATGTAATGTAACACACACCAATACAATGCGCACCACCCCTTGATGTTTTTCTCACTCCTACTAGTGAATGTAATGTAACACACACCCATACAATGCGCACCACCCCTTGATGTTTTTCTCACTCCTAGGATTGAATGTAATGTAACACACACCCATACAATGCGCACCACCCCGTGATGTTTTTCTCACTCCTACTAGTGAATGTAATGTAACACACACCCATACAATGCGCACCACCCCGTGATGTTTTTCTCACTCCTACTAGTGAATGTAATGTAACACACACCCATACGATGCGCACCACCCCGTAATGTTTTTCTCACTCCTACTAGTGAATGTAATGTAACACACACCCATACGATGCGCACCACCCCGTGATGTTTTTCTCACTCCTACTAGTGAATGTAATGTAACACACACCCATACAATGCGCACCACCCCGTGATGTTTTTCTCACTCCTAGTAGTGAATGTATTGTAACACACACCCATACAATGCGCACCACCCCGTGATGTTTTTCTCACTCCTAGTAGTGAATGTAATGTAACACACACCCATACAATGCGCACCACCCCGTGATGTTTTTCTCACTCCTACTAGTGAATGTAATGTAACACACACCCATACAATGCGCACCACCCCGTGATGTTTTTCTCACTCCTACTAGTGAATGTAATGTAACACACACCCATACAATGCGCACCACCCCGTGATGTTTTTCTCACTCCTACTAGTGAATGTAATGTAACACACACCCATACAATGCGCACCACCCCGTGATGTTTTTCTCACTCCTACTAGTGAATGTAATGTAACACACACCCATACAATGCGCACCACCCCGTGATGTTTTTCTCACTCCTACTAGTGAATGTAATGTAACACACACCCATACAATGCGCACCACCCCGTGATGTTTTTCTCACTCCTACTAGTGAATGTAATGTAACACACACCCATACAATGCGCACCACCCCGTGATGTTTTTCTCACTCCTACTAGTGAATGTAATGTAACACGCACCCATACAATGCGCACCACCCCGTGATGTTTTTCTCACTCCTACTAGTGAATGTAATGTAACACACACCCATACAATGCGCACCACGCCGTGATGTTTTTCTCACTCCTACTAGTGAATGTAATGTAACACACACCCATACAATGCGCACCACGCCGTGATGTTTTTCTCACTCCTACTAGTGAAAGTAATGTAACACACACCCATACAATGCGCACCACCCCGTGATGTTTTTCTCACTCCTACTAGTGAATGTAATGTAACACACACCCATACAATGCGCACCACCCCGTGATGTTTTTCTCACTCCTACTAGTGAATGTAATGTAACACACACCCATACAATGCGCACCACCCCGTGATGTTTTTCTCACTCCTACTAGTGAATGTAATGTAACACACACCCATACAATGCGCACCACCCCGTGATGTTTTTCTCACTCCTACTAGTGAATGTAATGTAACACACACCCATACAATGCGCACCACCCCGTGATGTTTTTCTCACTCCTACTAGTGAATGTAATGTAACACACACCCATACAATGCGCACCACCCCGTGATGTTTTTCTCACTCCTACTAGTGAATGTAATGTAACACACACCCATACAATGCGCACCACCCCGTGATGTTTTTCTCACTCCTAGTAGTGAATGTAATGTAACACACACCCATACAATGCGCACCACCCCTTGATGTTTTTCTCACTCCTACTAGTGAATGTAATGTAACACACACCCATACAATGCGCACCACCCCTTGATGTTTTTCTCACTCCTACTAGTGAATGTAATGTAACACACACCCATAAAATGCGCACCACCCCGTGATGTTTTTCTCACTCCTACTAGTGAATGTAATGTAACACACACCCATACAATGCGCACCACCCCGTGATGTTTTTCTCACTCCTACTAGTGAATGTAATGTAACACACACCCATACGATGCGCACCACCCCGTGATGTTTTTCTCACTCCTACTAGTGAATGTAATGAAACACAAACCAATACAATGCGCACCACCCCGTGATGTTTTTCTCACTCCTACTAGTGAATCTAATGTAACACACACCCATACAATGCGCACCACCCCGTGATGTTTTTCTCACTCCTACTAGTGAATGTAATGTAACACACACCCATACAATGCACACCACCCCGTGATGTTTTTCTCACTCCTAGTAGTGAATGTAATGTAACACACACCCATACAATGCGCACCGCCCCGTGATGTTTTTCTCACTCCTACTAGTGAATGTAATGTAACAAACACCCATACAATGCGCACCACCCCGTGATGTTTTTCTCAGTCCTAGTAGTGAATGTAATGTAACACACACACATACAATGCGCACCACCCCGTGATGTTTTTCTCACTCCTACTAGTGAATGTAATGTAACACACACCCATACAATGCGCACCACCCCGTGATGTTTTTCTCACTCCTACTAGTGAATCTAATGTAACACACACCAATACAAGGCGCACCACCCCGTGATGTTTTTCTCACTCCTACTAGTGAATGTAATGTAACACACACCCATACAATGCACACCACCGCGTGATGTTTTTCTCACTCCTAGTAGTGAATGTAATGTAACACACACCCATACAATGCGCACCACCCCGTGATGTTTTTCTCACTCCTACTAGTGAATGTAATGTAACACACACCCATACAATGCGCACCACCCCGTGATGTTTTTCTCACTCCTACTAGTGAATCTAATGTAACACACACCAATACAATGCACACCACCCCGTGATGTTTTTCTCACTCCTACTAGTGAATGTAATGTAACACACACCCATACAATGCACACCACCCCGTGATGTTTTTCTCACTCCTACTAGTGAATGTAATGTAACACACACCCATACAATGCGCACCACCCCGTGATGTTTTTCTCACTCCTACTAGTGAATGTAATGTAACACACACCCATACAATGCGCACCACCCCGTGATGTTTTTCTCACTCCTAGTAGTGAATGTAATGTAACACACACCCATACAATGCGCACCACCCCGTGATGTTTTTCTCACTCCTAGTAGTGAATGTAATGTAACACACACCCATACAATGCGCACCACCCCGTGATGTTTTTCTCACTCCTACTAGTGAATGTAATGTAACACACACCCATACAATGCGCACCACCCCGTGATGTTTTTCTCACTCCTACTAGTGAATGTAATGTAACACACACCCATACAATGCGCACCACGCCGTGATGTTTTTCTCACTCCTACTAGTGAATGTAATGTAACACACACCCATACTATGCGCACCACCCCGTGATGTTTTTCTCACTCCTACTAGTGAATGTAATGTAACACACACCCATACAATGCGCACCACCCCGTGATGTTTTTCTCACTCCTACTAGTGAATGTAATGTAACACACACCCATACAATGCGCACCACCCCGTGATGTTTTTCTCACTCCTACTAGTGAATGTAATGTAACACACACCCATACAATGCGCACCACCCCGTGATGTTTTTCTCACTCCTACTAGTGAATGTAATGTAACACACACCCATACAATGCGCACCACGCCGTGATGTTTTTCTCACTCCTACTAGTGAATGTAATGTAACACACACCCATACAATGCGCACCACCCCGTGATGTTTTTCTCACTCCTACTAGTGAATGTAATGTAACACACACCCATACAATGCGCACCACCCCGTGATGTTTTTCTCACTCCTACTAGTGAATGTAATGTAACACACACCCATACAATGCGCACCACCCCGTGATGTTTTTCTCACTCCTAGTAGTGAATGTAATGTAACACACACCCATACAATGCGCACCACCCCTTGATGTTTTTCTCACTCCTACTAGTGAATGTAATGTAACACACACCCATAGGATGCGCACCACCACTTGATGTTTTTCTCACTCCTACTAGTGAATGTAATGTAACACACACCCATACAATGCGCACCACCCCGTGATGTTTTTCTCACTCCTACTAGTGAATGTAATGTAACACACACCCATACGATGCGCACCACCCCGTGATGTTTTTCTCACTCCTAGTAGTGAATGTAATGTAACACACACCCATACAATGCGCACCACCCCGTGATGTTTTTCTCACTCCTACTAGTGAATGTAATGTAACACACACCCATACAATGCGCACCACCCCGTGATGTTTTTCTCACTCCTAGTAGTGAATGTAATGTAACACACACCCATACAATGCGCACCACCCCGTGATGTTTTTCTCACTCCTACTAGTGAATGTAATGTAACACACACCCATACAATGCGCACCACCCCGTGATGTTTTTCTCACTCCTACTAGTGAATCTAATGTAACACACACCAGTACAATGCGCACCACCCCGTGATGTTTTTCTCACTCCTACTAGTGAATGTAATGTAACACACACCCATACAATGCGCACCACCCCGTGATGTTTTTCTCACTCCTAGTAGTGAATGTAATGTAACACACACCCATACAATGCGCACCACCCCGTGATGTTTTTCTCACTCCTACTAGTGAATGTAATGTAACACACACCCATACAATGCGCACCACCCCGTGATGTTTTTCTCACTCCTACTAGTGAATGTAATGTAACACACACCCATACAATGCGCACCACCCCGTGATGTTTTTCTCACTCCTAGTAGTGAATGTAATGTAACACACACACATACAATGCGCACCACCCCGTGATGTTTTTCTCACTCCTACTAGTGAATGTAATGTAACACACACCCATACAATGCGCACCACCCCGTGATGTTTTTCTCACTCCTACTAGTGAATGTAATGTAACACACACCAATACAATGCGCACCACCCCGTGATGTTTTCTCACTCCTACTAGTGAAAGTAATGTAACACACACCCATACAATGCACACCACCTCGTGATGTTTTTCTCACTCCTAGTAGTGAATGTAATGTAACACACACCCATACAATGCGCACCACCCCGTGATGTTTTTCTCACTCCTACTAGTGAATGTAATGTAACACACACCCATACAATGCGCACCACCCCGTGATGTTTTTCTCACTCCTACTAGTGAATGTAATGTAACACACACCCATACAATGCGCACCACCCCGTGATGTTTTTCTCACTCCTACTAGTGAATGTAATGTATCACACACACATACAATGCGCACCACCCCGTGATGTTTTTCTCACTCCTACTAGTGAATCTAATGTGACACACACCCATACAATGCGCACCACCCCGTTATGTTTTTCTCACTCCTAGTAGTGAATGTAATGTAACACACACCCATACAATGCGCACCACCCCGTGATGTTTTTCTCACTCCTACTAGTGAATGTAATGTAACACACACCCATACAATGCCCACCACCCCGTGATGTTTTTCTCACTCCTACTAGTGAATGTAATGTAACACACACCCATACAATGCGCACCACCCCGTGATGTTTTTCTCACTCCTACTAGTGAATGTAATGTAACACACACCCATACAATGCGCACCACCCCGTGATGTTTTTCTCACTCCTACTAGTGAATGTAATGTAACAGACACCCATACAATGCGCACCACCCCGTGATGTTTTTCTCACTCCTACTAGTGAATGTAATGTAACACACACCCATACAATGCGCACCACCCCGTGATGTTTTTCTCACTCCAACTAGTGAATGTAATTTAACACACACCCATACAATGCGCACCACCCCGTGATGTTTTTCTCACTCCTACTAGTGAATGTAATGTAACACACACCCATACAATGCGCACCACCCCGTGATGTTTTTCTCACTCCTACTAGTGAATGTAATGTAACACACACCCATACAATGCGCACCACCCCGTGATGTTTTTCTCACTCCTACTAGTGAATGTAATGTAACACACACCCATACAATGCGCACCACCCCGTGATGTTTTTCTCACTCCTACTAGTGAATGTAATGTAACACACACCCATACAATGCGCACCACCCCGTGATGTTTTTCTCACTCCTACTAGTGAATGTAATGTAACACACACCCATACAATGCGCACCACCCCGTGATGTTTTTCTCACTCCTACTAGTGAATGTAATGTAACACACACCCATACAATGCGCACCACCGCGTGATGTTTTTCTCACTCCTAGTAGTGAATGTAATGTAACACACACCCATACAATGCGCACCACCCCGTGATGTTTTTCTCACTCCTACTAGTGAATGTAATGTAACACACACCCATACAATGCGCACCACCCCGTGATGTTTTTCTCACTCCTAGTAGTGAATGTAATGTAACACACACCCATACAATGCGCACCACCCCGTGATGTTTTTCTCACTCCTACTAGTGAATCTAACGTAACACACACCCATACATTGCGCACAACCCCGTGATGTTTTTCTCACTCCTACTAGTGAATGTAATGTAACACACACCCATACAATGCGCACCACCCCGTGATGTTTTTCTCACTCCTACTAGTGAATGTAATGTAACACACACCCATACAATGCGCACCACCCCGTGATGCTTTTCTCACTCCTACTAGTGAATGTAATGTAACACACACCCATACAATGCGCACCACGCCGTGATGTTTTTCTCACTCCTACTAGTGAATGTAATGTAACACACACCCATACAATGCGCACCACCCCGTGATGTTTTTCTCACTCCTACTAGTGAATGTAATGTAACACACACCCATACAATGCGCACCACCCCGTGATGTTTTTCTCACTCCTACTAGTGAATGTAATGTAACACACACCCATACAATGCGCACCACCCCGTGATGTTTTTCTCACTCCTACTCGTGAATCCAATGTAACACACACCCATACAATGCGCACCACCCCGTGATGTTTTTCTCACTCCTACTAGTGAATGTAATGTAACACACACCCATACAATGCGCACCACCCCGTGATGTTTTTCTCACTCCTACTAGTGAATGTAATGTAACACACACCCATACAATGCGCACCACCCCGTGATGTTTTTCTCACTCCTACTAGTGAATGTAATGTAACACACACCCATACAATGCGCACCACCCCGTGATGTTTTTCTCACTCCTACTAGTGAATGTAATGTAACACACACCCATACAATGCGCACCACCCCGTGATGTTTTTCTCACTCCTACTAGTGAATGTAATGTAACACACACCCATACAATGCGCACCACCCCGTGATGTTTTTCTCACTCCTACTAGTGAATGTAATGTAACACACACCCATACAATGCGCACCACACCGTGATGTTTTTCTCACTCCTACTAGTGAATGTAATGTAACACACACCCATACAATGCGCACCACCCCGTGATGTTTTTCTCACTCCTACTAGTGAATGTAATGTAACACACACCCATACAATGCGCACCACCCCGTGATGTTTTTCTCACTCCTACTAGTGAATCTAATGTAACACACACCCATACAGTGCGCACCACCCCGTGATGTTTTTCTCACTCCTACTAGTGAATGTAATGTAACACACACCCATACAATGCGCACCACCGCGTGATGTTTTTCTCACTCCTACTAGTGAATGTAATGTAACACACACCCATACAATGCGCACCACCCCGTGATGTTTTTCTCACTCCTACTAGTGAATGTAATGTAACACACACCCATACAATGCGCACCACCGCGTGATGTTTTTCTCACTCCTAGTAGTGAATGTAATGTAACACACACCCATACAATGCGCACCACCCCGTGATGTTTTTCTCACTCCTTGTAGTGAATGTAATGTAACACACACCCATACAATGCGCACCACCCCGTGATGTTTTTCTCACTCCTACTAGTGAATGTAATGTAACACACACCCATACAATGCGCACCTCCCCGTGATGTTTTTCTCACTCGTACTAGTGAATGTAATGTTACACACACCCATACAATGCGCACCACCCTGTGATGTTTTTCTCACTCCTACTAGTGAATGTAATGTAACACACACCCATACAATGCGCACCACCCCGTGATGTTTATCTCACTCCTACTAGTGAATGTAATGTAACACACACCCATACAATGCGCACCACCCCTTGATGTTTTTCTCACTCCTACTAGTGAATGTAATGTAACACACACCCATACAATGCGCACCACCCCGTGATGTTTTTCTCAATCCTAGTAGTGAATGTAATGTATCACACACCCATACAATGCGCACCACCCCGTGATGTTTTTCTCACTCCTAGTAGTGAATGTAATGTAACACACACCCATACAATGCGCAACATCCCGTGATGTTTTTCTCACTCCTACTAGTGAATGTAATGTAACACACACCCATACAATGCGCACCACCCCGTGATGTTTTTCTCCCTCCTACTAGTGAATGTAATGTAACACACACCCATACAATGCGCACCACCCCGTGATGCTTTTCTCACTCCTAGTAGTGAATGTAATGTAACACACACCCATACAATGCGCACCACCCCGTGATGTTTTTCTCACTCCTAGTAGTGAATGTAATGTATCACACACCCATACAATGCGCACCACCCCGTGATGTTTTTCTCACTCCTACTAGTGAATGTAATGTAACACACACCCATACAATGCGCACCACTCCGAGATGTTTTTCTCACTCCTACTAGTGAATCTAATGTAACACACACACATACATTGCGCACCACCCCGTGATGTTTTTCTCACTCCTACTAGTGAATCTAATGTAACCCACACACATACAATGCGCACCACCCCGTGATGTTTTTCTCACTCCTACTAGTGAATGTAATGTAACACACACCCATACAATGCGCACCACCCCGTGATGATTTTCTCACTCCTAGTAGTGAATGTAATGTAACACACACCCATACAATGCGCACCACCCCGTGATGTTTTTCTCACTCCTACTAGTGAATGTAATGTAACACACACCCATACAATGCGCACCACCCCGTGATGTTTTTCTCACTCCTACTAGTGAATGTAATGTAACACACACCCATGCAATGCGCACCACCCCGTGATGTTTTTCTCACTCCTAGTAGTGAATGTAATGTAACACACACACATACAATGCGCACCACCCCGTGATGTTTTTCTCACTCCTACTAGTAAATCTAATGTAACACACACCCATACAATGCGCACCACCCCGTGATGTTTTTCTCACTCCTAGTAGTGAATGTAATGTAACACACACACATACAATGCGCACCACCCCGTGATGTTTTTCTCACTCCTAGTAGTGAATGTAATGTAACACACACCCATACAATGCGCACCACCCCGTGATGTTTTTCTCACTCCTACTAGTGAATGTAATGTAACACACACCCATACAATGCGCACCACCCCGAGATGTTTTTCTCACTCCTACTAGTGAATGTAATGTAACACACACCCATACAATGCGCACCACCCCGTGATGTTTTTCTCACTCCTAGTAGTGAATGTAATGTAACACACACCCATACAATGCCCACCACCCCGTGATGTTTTTCTCACTCCTACTAGTGAATGTAATGTAACACACACCCATACAATGCGCACCACCAAGGGATGTTTTTCTCACTCCTAGTAGTGAATGTAATGTAACACACACCCATACAATGCGCACCACCCCGTGATGTTTTTCTCACTCCTACTAGTGAATGTAATGTAACACACACCCATACAATGCGCACCACCCCGTGATGTTTTTCTCACTCCTACTAGTGAATCTAATGTAACACACACCCATACAATGCGCACCACCCCGTGATGTTTTTCTCACTCCTACTAGTGAATGTAATGTAACACACACCCATACAATGCGCACCACCCCGTGATGTTTTTCTCACTCCTACTAGTGAATGTAATGTAACACACACCCATACAATGCGCACCACCCCGTGATGTTTTTCTCACACCTACTAGTGAATGTAATGTAACACACACCCATACAATGCGCACCACCCCGTGATGTTTTTCTCACTCCTACTAGTAAATCTAATGTAACACACACACATACAATGCGCACCACCCCGTGATGTTTTTCTCACTCCTAGTAGTGAATGTAATGTAACACACACCCATACAATGCGCACCACCCCGTGATGTTTTTCTCACTCCTACTAGTGAATGTAATGTAACACACACCCATACAATGCGCACCACCCCGTGATGTTTTTCTCACTCCTACTAGTGATTGTAATGTAACACACACCCATACAATGCGCACCACCCCGTGATGTTTTTCTCACTCCTACTAGTGAATGTAATGTAACACACACCCATACAATGCGCACCACCCCCTGATGTTTTTCTCACTCCTACTAGTGAATCTAATGTAACACACACCAATACAATGCGCACCACCCCGTGATGTTTTTCTCACTCCTACTAGTGAATGTAATGTAACACACACCCATACAATGCGCACCACCGCGTGATGTTTTTCTCACTCCTAGTAGTGAATGTAATGTAACACACACCCATGCAATGCGCACCACACCGTGATGTTTTTCTCACTCCTACTAGTGAATGTAATGTAACACACACCCATACAATGCGCACCACCCCGTGATGTTTTTCTCACTCCTAGTAGTGAATGTAATGTAACACACACCCATACAATGCGCACCACCCCGTGATGTTTTTCTCACTCCTAGTAGTGAAAGTAATGTAACACACACCCATACAATGCGCACCACCCCGTGATGTTTTTCTCACTCCTAGTAGTGAATGTAATGTAACACACACCCATACAATGCGCACCACCCCGTGATGTTTTTCTCACTCCTACTAGTGAATGTAATGTAACACACACCCATGCAATGCGCACCACCCCGTGATGTTTTTCTCACTCCTAGTAGTGAATGTAATGTAACACACACACATACAATGCGCACCACCCCGTGATGTTTTTCTCACTCCTACTAGTGAATCTAATGTAACACACACCCATACAATGCGCACCACCCCGTGATGTTTTTCTCACTCCTAGTAGTGAATGTAATGTAACACACACACATACAATGCGCACCACCCCGTGATGTTTTTCTCACTCCTACTAGTGAATGTAATGTAACACACACCCATACAATGTGCACCACCCCGTGATGTTTTTCTCACTCCTAGTAGTGAATGTAATGTATCACACACCCATACAATGCGCACCACCCCGTGATGTTTTTCTCACTCCTACTAGTGAATGTAATGTAACACACACCCATACAATGCGCACCACCCCGAGATGTTTTTCTCACTCCTACTAGTGAATCTAATGTAACACACACACATACATTGCGCACCACCCCGTGATGTTTTTCTCACTCCTACTAGTGAATCTAGTGTAACACACACCCATACAATGCGCACCACACCGTGATGTTTTTCTCACTCCTACTAGTGAATGTAATGTAACACACACCCATACAATGCGCACCACCCCGTGATGTATTTCTCACTCCTAATAGTGAATGTAACGTAACACACACCCATGCAATGCGCACCACCCCGTAATGTTTTTCTCACTCCTAGTAGTGAATGTAATGTAACACACACACATACAATGCGCACCACCCCGTGATGTTTTTCTCACTCCTACTAGTGAATCTAATGTAACACACATCCATACAATGCGCACCACCCCGTGATGTTTTTCTCACTCCTAGTAGTGAATGTAATGTAACACACACACATACAATGCGCACCACCCCGTGATGTTTTTCTCACTCCTACTAGTGAATGTAATGTAACACACACCCATACAATGCGCACCACCCCGTGATGTTTTTCTCACTCCTAGTAGTGAATGTAATGTATCACACACCCATACAATGCGCACCACCCCGTGATGTTTTTCTCACTCCTACTAGTGAATGTAATGTAACACACACCCATACAATGCGCACCACTTCGAGATGTTTTTCTCACTCCTACTAGTGAATGTAATGTATCACACACCCATACAATGCGCACCACCCCGTGATGTTTTTCTCACTCCTACTAGTGAATGTAATGTAACACACACCCATACAATGCGCACCACCCCGTGATGTTTTTCTCACTCCTACTAGTGAATCTAATGTAACACACACCCATACAATGCGCACCACCCCGTGATGTTTTTCTCACTCCTACTAGTGAATGTAATGTAACACACACCCATACAATGCGCACCACCCCGTGATGTTTTTCTCACTCCTACTAGTGAATGTAATGTAACACACACCCATACAATGCGCACCACCCCGTGATGTTTTTCTCACACCTACTAGTGAATGTAATGTAACACACACCCATACAATGCGCACCACCCCGTGATGTTTTTCTCACTCCTACTAGTGAATGTAATGTAACACACACACATACAATGCGCACCACCCCGTGATGTTTTTCTCACTCCTTGTAGTGAATGTAATGTAACACACACCCATACAATGCGCACCACCCCGTGATGTTTTTCTCACTCCTACTAGTGAATGTAATGTAACACACACCCATACAATGCGCACCACCCCGTGATGTTTTTCTCACTCCTAGTAGTGATTGTAATGTAACACACACCCATACAATGCGCACCACCCCGTGATGTTTTTCTCACTCCTACTAGTGAATGTAATGTAACACACACCCATACAATGCGCACCACCCCCTGATGTTTTTCTCACTCCTACTAGTGAATCTAATGTAACACACACCAATACAATGCGCACCACCCCGTGATGTTTTTCTCACTCCTACTAGTGAATGTAATGTAACACACACCCATACAATGCGCACCACCGCGTGATGTTTTTCTCACTCCTAGTAGTGAATGTAATGTAACACACACCCATACAATGCGCACCAAACCGTGAGGTTTTTCTCACTCCTACTAGTGAATGTAATGTAACACACACCCATACAATGCGCACCACCCCGTGATGTTTTTCTCACTCCTAGTAGTGAATTTAATGTAACACACACCCATACAATGCGCACCACCCCGTGATGTTTTTCTCACTCCTAGTAGTGAAAGTAATGTAACACACACCCATACAATGCGCACCACCCCGTGATGTTTTTCTCACTCCTAGTAGTGAATGTAATGTAACACACACCCATACAATGCGCACCACCCCGTGATGTTTTTCTCACTCCTACTAGTGAATGTAATGTAACACACACCCATGCAATGCGCACCACCCCGTGATGTTTTTCTCACTCCTAGTAGTGAATGTAATGTAACACACACACACATACAATGCGCACCACCCCGTGATGTTTTTCTCACTCCTAGTAGTGAATGTAATGTACCACACACCCATACAATGCGCACCACCCCGTGATGTTTTTCTCACTCCTAGTAGTGAATGTAATGTAACACACACACATACAATGCGCACCACCCCGTGATGTTTTTCTCACTCCTACTAGTGAATCTAATGTAACACACACCCATACAATGCGCACCACCCCGTGATGTTTTTCTCACTCCTACTAGTGAATCTAATGTAACACACACCCATACAATGCGCACCACCCCGTGATGTTTTTCTCACTCCTACTAGTGAATGTAATGTAACACACACCCATACAATGCGCACCACCCCGTGATGTTTTTCTCACTCCTAGTAGTGAATGTAATGTATCACACACCCATACAATGCGCACCACCCCGTGATGTTTTTCTCACTCCTACTAGTGAATGTAATGTAACACACACCCATACAATGCGCACCACCCCGAGATGTTTTTCTCACTCCTACTAGTGAATCTAATGTAACACACACACATACAATGCGCACAACCCCGTGATGTTTTTCTCACTCCTACTAGTGAATCTAATGTAACACACACACATACAATGCGCACCACCCCGTGATGTTTTTCTCACTCCTACTAGTGAATGTAATGTAACACACACCCATACAATGCGCACCACCCCGTAATGTTTTTCTCACTCCTAGTAGTGAATGTAATGTAACACACACACATACAATGCGCACCACCCCGTGATGTTTTTCTCACTCCTAGTAGTGAATGTAATGTAACACACACACATACAATGCGCACCACCCCGTGATGTTTTTCTCACTCCTACTAGTGAATCTAATGTAACACACACCCATACAATGCGCACCACCCCGTGATGTTTTTCTCACTCCTAGTAGTGAATGTAATGTAACACACACACATACAATGCGCACCACCCCGTGATGTTTTTCTCACTCCTACTAGTGAATCTAATGTAACACACACCCATACAATGCGCACCACCCCGTGATGTTTTTCTCACTCCTAGTAGTGAATGTAATGTATCACACACCCATACAATGCGCACCACCCCGTGATGTTTTTCTCACTCCTACTAGTGAATGTAATGTAACACACACCCATACAATGCGCACCACCCCGAGATGTTTTTCTCACTCCTACTAGTGAATCTAATGTAACACACACCCATACAATGCGCACCACCCCGTGATGTTTTTCTCACTCCTAGTAGTGAATGTAATGTAACACACACACATACAATGCGCACCACCCCGTGATGTTTTTCTCACTCCTACTAGTGAATCTAATGTAACACACACCCATACAATGCGCACCACCCCGTGATGTTTTTCTCACTCCTAGTAGTGAATGTAATGTATCACACACCCATACAATGCGCACCACCCCGTGATGTTTTTCTCACTCCTACTAGTGAATGTAATGTAACACACACCCATACAATGCGCACCACCCCGAGATGTTTTTCTCACTCCTACTAGTGAATCTAATGTAACACACTCCCATACAATGCGCACCACCCCGTGATGTTTTTCTCACTCCTACTAGTGAATGTAATGTAACACACACCCATACAATGCGCACCACCCCGTGATGTTTTTCTCACTCCTACTAGTGAATGTAATGTAACACACACCCATACAATGCGCACCACCCCGTGATGTTTTTCTCACTCCTAATAGTGAATGTAACGTAACACACACCCATGCAATGCGCACCACCCCGTAATGTTTTTCTCACTCCTAGTAGTGAATGTAATGTAACACACACACATACAATGCGCACCACCCCGTGATGTTTTTCTCACTCCTACTAGTGAATCTAATGTAACACACATCCATACAATGCGCACCACCCCGTGATGTTTTTCTCACTCCTAGTAGTGAATGTAATGTAACACACACACATACAATGCGCACCACCCCGTGATGTTTTTCTCACTCCTACTAGTGAATGTAATGTAACACACACCCATACAATGCGCACCACCCCGTGATGTTTTTCTCACTCCTAGTAGTGAATGAAATGTATCACACACCCATACAATGCGCACCACCCCGTGATGTTTTTCTCACTCCTACTAGTGAATGTAATGTAACACACACCCATACAATGCGCACCACTCCGAGATGTTTTTCTCACTCCTACTAGTGAATCTAATGTAACACACACACATACATTGCGCACCACCCCGTGATGTTTTTCTCACTCCTACTAGTGAATCTAATGTAACACACACACATACAATGCGCACCACCCCGTGATGTTTTTCTCACTCCTACTAGTGAATGTAATGTAACACACACCCATACAATGCGCACCACCCCGTGATGTTTTTCTCACTCCTAGTAGTGAATGTAATGTAACACACACCCATACAATGCGCACCACCCCGTGATGTTTTTCTCACTCCTACTAGTGAATGTAATGTAACACACACCCATACAATGCACACCACCCCGTGATGTTTTTCTCACTCCTACTAGTGAATGTAATGTAACACACACCCATGCAATGCGCACCACCCCGTGATGTTTTTCTCACTCCTAGTAGTGAATGTAATGTAACACACACACATACAATGCGCACCACCCCGTGATCTTTTTCTCACTCCTACTAGTGAATCTAATGTAACACACACCCATACAATGCGCACCACCCCGTGATGTTTTTCTCACTCCTAGTAGTGAATGTAATGTAACACACACACATACAATGCGCACCACCCCGTGATGTTTTTCTCACTCCTACTAGTGAATCTAATGTAACACACACCCATACAATGCGCACCACCCCGTGATGTTTTTCTCTCTCCTACTAGTGAATCTAATGTAACACACACCCATACAATGCGCACCACCCCGTGATGTTTTTCTCACTCCTACTAGTGAATGTAATGTAACACACACCCATACAATGCGCACCACCCCGTGATGTTTTTCTCACTCCTAGTAGTGAATGTAATGTATCACACACCCATACAATGCGCACCACCCCGTGATGTTTTCCTCACTCCTAGTAGTGAATGTAATGTATCACACACCCATACAATGCGCACCACCCATGATGTTTTCCTCACTCCTACTAGTGAATGTAATGTAACACACACCCATACAATGCGCACCACCCCGAGATGTTTTTCTCACTCCTACTAGTGAATCTAATGTAACACACACACATACAATGCGCACCACCCCGTGATGTTTTTCTCACTCCTACTAGTGAATCTAATGTAACACACACACATACAATGCGCACCACCCCGTGATGTTTTTCTCACTCCTAATAGTGAATGTAATGTAACACACACCCATACAATGCGCACCACCCCGTGATGTTTTTCTCACTCCTTCTAGTGAATGTAATGTAACACACACCCATACAATGCGCACCACGCCGTGATGTTTTTCTCACTCCTACTAGTGAATCTAATGTAACACACACCCATACAATGCGCACCACCCTGTGATGTTTTTCTCACTCCTACTAGTGAATCTAATGTAACACACACACATACAATGCGCACCACCCCGTGATGTTTTTCTCACTCCTAGTAGTGAATGTAATGTAACACACACCCATACAATGCGCACCTCCCCGTGATGTTTTTCTCACTCCTAGTAGTGAATGTAATGTAACACACACACATACAGTGCGCACCACCCCGTGATGTTTTTCTCACTCCTAGTAGTGAATGTAATGTAACACACACACATACAATGCGCACCACCCCGTGATGTTTTTCTCACTCCTAGTAGTGAATGTAATGTAACACACACACATACAATGCGCACCACCCCGTGATGTTTTTCTCACTCCTACTAGTGAATCTAATGTAACACACACCCATACAATGCGCACCACCCCGTGATGTTTTTCTCACTCCTACTAGTGAATCTAATGTAACACACACCCATACAATGCGCACCACCCCGTGATGTTTTTCTCACTCCTACTAGTGAATGTAATGTAACACACACCCATACAATGCGCACCACCCCGTGATGTTTTTCTCACTCCTAGTAGTAAATGTAATGTATCACACACCCATACAATGCGCACCACCCCGTGATGTTTTTCTCACTCCTACTAGTGAATGTAATGTAACACACACCCATACAATGCGCACCACCCCGAGATGTTTTTCTCACTCCTACTAGTGAATCTAATGTAACACACACACATACAATGCGCACAACCCCGTGATGTTTTTCTCACTCCTACTAGTGAATCTAATGTAACACACACACATACAGTGCGCACCACCCCGTGATGTTTTTCTCACTCCTACTAGTGAATGTAATGTAACACACACCCATACAATGCGCACCACCCCGTAATGTTTTTCTCACTCCTAGTAGTGAATGTAATGTAACACACACACATACAATGCGCACCACCCCGTGATGTTTTTCTCACTCCTAGTAGTGAATGTAATGTAACACACACACATACAATGCGCACCACCCCGTGATGTTTTTCTCACTCCTACTAGTGAATCTAATGTAACACACACCCATACAATGCGCACCACCCCGTGATGTTTTTCTCACTCCTAGTAGTGAATGTAATGTAACACACACACATACAATGCGCACCACCCCGTGATGTTTTTCTCACTCCTAGTAGTGAATGTAATGTATCACACACCCATACAATGCGCACCACCCCGTGATGTTTTTCTCACTCCTAGTAGTGAATGTAATGTATCACACACCCATACAATGCGCACCACCCCGTGATGTTTTTCTCACTCCTACTAGTGAATGTAATGTAACACACACCCATACAATGCGCACCACCCCGAGATGTTTTTCTCACTCCTACTAGTGAATCTAATGTAACACACTCCCATACAATGCGCACCACCCCGTGATGTTTTTCTCACTCCTACTAGTGAATGTAATGTAACACACACCCATACAATGCGCACCACCCCGTGATGTTTTTCTCACTCCTACTAGTGAATGTAATGTAACACACACCCATACAATGCGCACCACCCCGTGATGTTTTTCTCACTCCTAATAGTGAATGTAACGTAACACACACCCATGCAATGCGCACCACCCCGTGATGTTTTTCTCACTCCTACTAGTGAATGTAATGTAACACACACCCATACAATGCGCACCACCCCGTGATGTTTTTCTCACTCCTAGTAGTGAATGAAATGTATCACACACCCATACAATGCGCACCACCCCGTGATGTTTTTCTCACTCCTACTAGTGAATGTAATGTAACACACACCCATACAATGCGCACCACTCCGAGATGTTTTTCTCACTCCTACTAGTGAATCTAATGTAACACACACACATACATTGCGCACCACCCCGTGATGTTTTTCTCACTCCTACTAGTGAATCTAATGTAACACACACACATACAATGCGCACCACCCCGTGATGTTTTTCTCACTCCTACTAGTGAATGTAATGTAACACACACCCATACAATGCGCACCACCCCGTGATGTTTTTCTCACTCCTAGTAGTGAATGTAATGTAACACACACCCATACAATGCGCACCACCCCGTGATGTTTTTCTCACTCCTACTAGTGAATGTAATGTAACACACACCCATACAATGCACACCACCCCGTGATGTTTTTCTCACTCCTACTAGTGAATGTAATGTAACACACACCCATGCAATGCGCACCACCCCGTGATGTTTTTCTCACTCCTAGTAGTGAATGTAATGTAACACACACACATACAATGCGCACCACCCCGTGATCTTTTTCTCACTCCTACTAGTGAATCTAATGTAACACACACCCATACAATGCGCACCACCCCGTGATGTTTTTCTCACTCCTAGTAGTGAATGTAATGTAACACACACACATACAATGCGCACCACCCCGTGATGTTTTTCTCACTCCTACTAGTGAATCTAATGTAACACACACCCATACAATGCGCACCACCCCGTGATGTTTTTCTCTCTCCTACTAGTGAATCTAATGTAACACACACCCATACAATGCGCACCACCCCGTGATGTTTTTCTCACTCCTACTAGTGAATGTAATGTAACACACACCCATACAATGCGCACCACCCCGTGATGTTTTTCTCACTCCTAGTAGTGAATGTAATGTATCACACACCCATACAATGCGCACCACCCCGTGATGTTTTCCTCACTCCTAGTAGTGAATGTAATGTATCACACACCCATACAATGCGCACCACCCATGATGTTTTCCTCACTCCTACTAGTGAATGTAATGTAACACACACCCATACAATGCGCACCACCCCGAGATGTTTTTCTCACTCCTACTAGTGAATCTAATGTAACACACACACATACAATGCGCACCACCCCGTGATGTTTTTCTCACTCCTACTAGTGAATCTAATGTAACACACACACATACAATGCGCACCACCCCGTGATGTTTTTCTCACTCCTAATAGTGAATGTAATGTAACACACACCCATACAATGCGCACCACCCCGTGATGTTTTTCTCACTCCTTCTAGTGAATGTAATGTAACACACACCCATACAATGCGCACCACGCCGTGATGTTTTTCTCACTCCTACTAGTGAATCTAATGTAACACACACCCATACAATGCGCACCACCCTGTGATGTTTTTCTCACTCCTACTAGTGAATCTAATGTAACACACACACATACAATGCGCACCACCCCGTGATGTTTTTCTCACTCCTAGTAGTGAATGTAATGTAACACACACCCATACAATGCGCACCTCCCCGTGATGTTTTTCTCACTCCTAGTAGTGAATGTAATGTAACACACACACATACAGTGCGCACCACCCCGTGATGTTTTTCTCACTCCTAGTAGTGAATGTAATGTAACACACACACATACAATGCGCACCACCCCGTGATGTTTTTCTCACTCCTAGTAGTGAATGTAATGTAACACACACACATACAATGCGCACCACCCCGTGATGTTTTTCTCACTCCTACTAGTGAATCTAATGTAACACACACCCATACAATGCGCACCACCCCGTGATGTTTTTCTCACTCCTACTAGTGAATCTAATGTAACACACACCCATACAATGCGCACCACCCCGTGATGTTTTTCTCACTCCTACTAGTGAATGTAATGTAACACACACCCATACAATGCGCACCACCCCGTGATGTTTTTCTCACTCCTAGTAGTAAATGTAATGTATCACACACCCATACAATGCGCACCACCCCGTGATGTTTTTCTCACTCCTACTAGTGAATGTAATGTAACACACACCCATACAATGCGCACCACCCCGAGATGTTTTTCTCACTCCTACTAGTGAATCTAATGTAACACACACACATACAATGCGCACAACCCCGTGATGTTTTTCTCACTCCTACTAGTGAATCTAATGTAACACACACACATACAGTGCGCACCACCCCGTGATGTTTTTCTCACTCCTACTAGTGAATGTAATGTAACACACACCCATACAATGCGCACCACCCCGTAATGTTTTTCTCACTCCTAGTAGTGAATGTAATGTAACACACACACATACAATGCGCACCACCCCGTGATGTTTTTCTCACTCCTAGTAGTGAATGTAATGTAACACACACACATACAATGCGCACCACCCCGTGATGTTTTTCTCACTCCTACTAGTGAATCTAATGTAACACACACCCATACAATGCGCACCACCCCGTGATGTTTTTCTCACTCCTAGTAGTGAATGTAATGTAACACACACACATACAATGCGCACCACCCCGTGATGTTTTTCTCACTCCTACTAGTGAATCTAATGTAACACACACCCATACAATGCGCACCACCCCGTGATGTTTTTCTCACTCCTAGTAGTGAATGTAATGTATCACACACCCATACAATGCGCACCACCCCGTGATGTTTTTCTCACTCCTACTAGTGAATGTAATGTAACACACACCCATACAATGCGCACCACCCCGAAATGTTTTTCTCACTCCTAATAGTGAATCTAATGTAACACACACACATACATTGCGCACCACCCCGTGATGTTTTTCTCACTCCTACTAGTGAATCTAATGTATCACACAACCATACAATGCGCACCACCCCGTGATGTTTTTCTCACTCCTACTAGTGAATGTAATGTAACACACACCCATACAATGCGCACCACCCCGTGATGTTTTTCTCACTCCTAATAGTGAATGTAACGTAACACACACCCATGCAATGCGCACCACCCCGTAATGTTTTTCTCACTCCTAGTAGTGAATGTAATGTAACACACACACATACAATGCGCACCACCCCGTGATGTTTTTCTCACTCCTACTAGTGAATCTAATGTAACACACATCCATACAATGCGCACCACCCCGTGATGTTTTTCTCACTCCTAGTAGTGAATGTAATGTAACACACACACATACAATGCGCACCACCCCGTGATGTTTTTCTCACTCCTACTAGTGAATGTAATGTAACACACACCCATACAATGCGCACCACCCCGTGATGTTTTTCTCACTCCTAGTAGTGAATGAAATGTATCACACACCCATACAATGCGCACCACCCCGTGATGTTTTTCTCACTCCTACTAGTGAATGTAATGTAACACACACCCATACAATGCGCACCACTCCGAGATGTTTTTCTCACTCCTACTAGTGAATCTAATGTAACACACACACATACATTGCGCACCACCCCGTGATGTTTTTCTCACTCCTACTAGTGAATCTAATGTAACACACACACATACAATGCGCACCACCCCGTGATGTTTTTCTCACTCCTACTAGTGAATGTAATGTAACACACACCCATACAATGCGCACCACCCCGTGATGTTTTTCTCACTCCTAGTAGTGAATGTAATGTAACACACACCCATACAATGCGCACCACCCCGTGATGTTTTTCTCACTCCTAATAGTGAATGTAATGTAACACACACCCATACAATGCGCACCACCCCGTGATGTTTTTCTCACTCCTACTAGTGAATGTAATGTAACACACACCCATGCAATGCGCACCACCCCGTGTTGTTTTTCTCACTCCTAGTAGTGAATCTAATGTAACACACACCCATACAATGCGCACCACCCCGTGATGTTTTTCTCTCTCCTACTAGTGAATCTAATGTAACACACACCCATACAATGCGCACCACCCCGTGATGTTTTTCTCACTCCTACTAGTGAATGTAATGTAACACACACCCATACAATGCGCACCACCCCGTGATGTTTTTCTCACTCCTAGTAGTGAATGTAATGTATCACACACCCATACAATGCGCACCACCCCGTGATGTTTTCCTCACTCCTAGTAGTGAATGTAATGTATCACACACCCATACAATGCGCACCACCCATGATGTTTTCCTCACTCCTACTAGTGAATGTAATGTAACACACACCCATACAATGCGCACCACCCCGAGATGTTTTTCTCACTCCTACTAGTGAATCTAATGTAACACACACACATACAATGCGCACCACCCCGTGATGTTTTTCTCACTCCTACTAGTGAATCTAATGTAACACACACACATACAATGCGCACCACCCCGTGATGTTTTTCTCACTCCTAATAGTGAATGTAATGTAACACACACCCATACAATGCGCACCACCCCGTGATGTTTTTCTCACTCCTTCTAGTGAATGTAATGTAACACACACCCATACAATGCGCACCACGCCGTGATGTTTTTCTCACTCCTACTAGTGAATCTAATGTAACACACACCCATACAATGCGCACCACCCTGTGATGTTTTTCTCACTCCTACTAGTGAATCTAATGTAACACACACACATACAATGCGCACCACCCCGTGATGTTTTTCTCACTCCTAGTAGTGAATGTAATGTAACACACACCCATACAATGCGCACCACCCCGTGATGTTTTTCTCACTCCTAGTAGTGAATGTAATGTAACACACACACATACAGTGCGCACCACCCCGTGATGTTTTTCTCACTCCTAGTAGTGAATGTAATGTAACACACACCCATACAATGCGCACCACCCCGTGATGTTTTTCTCACTCCTACTAGTGAATCTAATGTAACACACACCCATACAATGCGCACCACCCCGTGATGTTTTTCTCACTCCTACTAGTGAATGTAATTTAACACACACCCATACAATGCGCACCACCCCGTGATGTTTTTCTCACTCCTAGTAGTGAATGTAATGTATCACACACCCATACAATGCGCACCACCCCGTGATGTTTTCCTCACTCCTACTAGTGAATGTAATGTAACACACACCCATACAATGCGCACCACCCCGAGATGTTTTTCTCACTCCTACTAGTGAATCTAATGTAACACACACACATACAATGCGCACCACCCCGTGATGTTTTTCTCACTCCTACTAGTGAATCTAATGTAACACACACACATACAATGCGCACCACCCCGTGATGTTTTTCTCACTCCTACTAGTGAATGTAATGTAACACACACCCATACAATGCGCACCACCCCGTGATGTTTTTCTCACTCCTTCTAGTGAATGTAATGTAACACACACCCATACAATGCGCACCACGCCGTGATGTTTTTCTCACTCCTACTAGTGAATCTAATGTAACACACACCCATACAATGCGCACCACCCTGTGATGTTTTTCTCACTCCTACTAGTGAATCTAATGTAACACACACACATACAATGCGCACCACCCCGTGATGTTTTTCTCACTCCTAGTAGTGAATGTAATGTAACACACACCCATACAATGCACACCACCCCGTGATGTTTTTCTCACTCCTAGTAGTGAATGTAATGTAACACACACACATACAGTGCGCACCACCCCGTGATGTTTTTCTCACTCCTAGTAGTGAATGTAATGTAACACACACCCATACAATGCGCACCACCCCGTGATGTTTTTCTCACTCCTACTAGTGAATCTAATGTAACACACACCCATACAATGCGCACCACCCCGTGATGTTTTTCTCACTCCTACTAGTGAATGTAATGTAACACACACCCATACAATACGCACCACCCCGTGATGTTTTTCTCACTCCTAGTAGTGAATGTAATGTATCACACACCCATACAATGCGCACCACCCCGTGATGTTTTCCTCACTCCTACTAGTGAATGTAATGTAACACACACCCATACAATGCGCACCACCCCGAGATGTTTTTCTCACTCCTACTAGTGAATCTAATGTAACACACACACATACAATGCGCACCACCCCGTGATGTTTTTCTCACTCCTACTAGTGAATCTAATGTAACACACACACATACAATGCGCACCACCCCGTGATGTTTTTCTCACTCCTAATAGTGAATGTAATGTAACACACACCCATACAATGCGCACCACCCCGTGATGTTTTTCTCACTCCTTCTAGTGAATGTAATGTAACACACACCCATACAATGCGCACCACGCCGTGATGTTTTTCTCACTCCTACTAGTGAATCTAATGTAACACACACCCATACAATGCGCACCACCCTGTGATGTTTTTCTCACTCCTACTAGTGAATCTAATGTAACACACACACATACAATGCGCACCACCCCGTGATGTTTTTCTCACTCCTAGTAGTGAATGTAATGTAACACACACCCATACAGTGCGCACCACCCCGTGATGTTTTTCTCACTCCTAGTAGTGAATGTAATGTAACACACACACATACAGTGCGCACCACCCCGTGATGTTTTTCTCACTCCTAGTAGTGAATGTAATGTAACACACACCCATACAATGCGCACCACCCCGTGATGTTTTTCTCACTCCTACTAGTGAATGTAATGTAACACACACCCATACAATGCGCACCACCCCGTGATGTTTTTCTCACTCCTACTAGTGAATGTAATGTAACACACACCCATACAATGCGCACCACCCCGTGATGTTTTTCTCACTCCTAGTAGTGAATGTAATGTATCACACACCCATACAATGCGCACCACCCCGTGATGTTTTCCTCACTCCTACTAGTGAATGTAATGTAACACACACCCATACAATGCGCACCACCCCGAGATGTTTTTCTCACTCCTACTAGTGAATCTAATGTAACACACACACATACAGTGCGCACCACCCCGTGATGTTTTTCTCACTCCTAGTAGTGAATGTAATGTAACACACACCCATACAATGCGCACCACCCCGTGATGTTTTTCTCACTCCTACTAGTGAATCTAGTGTAACACACACCCATACAATGCGCACCACCCCGTGATGTTTTTCTCACTCCTACTAGTGAAGGTAATGTAACACACACCCATACAATGCGCACCACCCCGTGATGTTTTTCTCACTCCTAGTAGTGAATGTAATGTATCACACACCCATACAATGCGCACCACCCCGTGATGTTTTCCTCACTCCTACTAGTGAATGTAATGTAACACACACCCATACAATGCGCACCACCCCGAGATGTTTTTCTCACTCCTACTAGTGAATCTAATGTAACACACACACATACAATGCGCACCACCCCGTGATGTTTTTCTCACTCCTACTAGTGAATCTAATGTAACACACACACATACAATGCGCACCACCCCGTGATGTTTTTCTCACTCCTACTAGTGACTGTAATGTAACACACACCCATACAATGCGCACCACCCCGTGATGTTTTTCTCACTCCTTCTAGTGAATGTAATGTAACACACACCCATACAATGCGCACCACGCCGTGATGTTTTTCTCACTCCTACTAGTGAATCTAATGTAACACACACCCATACAATGCGCACCACCCTGTGATGTTTTTCTCACTCCTACTAGTGAATCTAATGTAACACACACACATACAATGCGCACCACCCCGTGATGTTTTTCTCACTCCTAGTAGTGAATGTAATGTAACACACACCCATACAATGCGCACCACCCCGTGATGTTTTTCTCACTCCTAGTAGTGAATGTAATGTAACACACACACATACAGTGCGCACCACCCCGTGATGTTTTTCTCACTCCTAGTAGTGAATGTAATGTAACACACACCCATACAATGCGCACCACCCCGTGATGTTTTTCTCACTCCTACTAGTGAATCTAATGTAACACACACCCATACAATGCGCACCACCCCGTGATGTTTTTCTCACTCCTACTAGTGAATGTAATGTAACACACACCCATACAATGCGCACCACCCCGTGATGTTTTTCTCACTCCTAGTAGTGAATGTAATGTATCACACACCCATACAATGCGCACCACCCCGTGATGTTTTCCTCACTCCTACTAGTGAATGTAATGTAACACACACCCATACAATGCGCACCACCCCGAGATGTTTTTCTCACTCCTACTAGTGAATCTAATGTAACACACACACATACAATGCGCACCACCCCGTGATGTTTTTCTCACTCCTACTAGTGAATCTAATGTAACACACACACATACAATGCGCACCACCCCGTGATGTTTTTCTCACTCCTAATAGTGAATGTAATGTAACACACACCCATACAATGCGCACCACCCCGTGATGTTTTTCTCACTCCTTCTAGTGAATGTAATGTAACACACACCCATACAATGCGCACCACGCCGTGATGTTTTTCTCACTCCTACTAGTGAATCTAATGTAACACACACCCATACAATGCGCACCACCCTGTGATGTTTTTCTCACTCCTACTAGTGAATCTAATGTAACACACACACATACAATGCGCACCACCCCGTGATGTTTTTCTCACTCCTAGTAGTGAATGTAATGTAACACACACCCATACAATGCGCACCACCCCGTGATGTTTTTCTCACTCCTAGTAGTGAATGTAATGTAACACACACACATACAGTGCGCACCACCCCGTGATGTTTTTCTCACTCCTAGTAGTGAATGTAATGTAACACACACCCATACAATGCGCACCACCCCGTGATGTTTTTCTCACTCCTACTAGTGAATCTAATGTAACACACACCCATACAATGCGCACCACCCCGTGATGTTTTTCTCACTCCTACTAGTGAATGTAATGTAACACACACCCATACAATGTGCACCACCCCGTGATGTTTTTCTCACTCCTAGTAGTGAATGTAATGTATCACACACCCATACAATGCGCACCACCCCGTGATGTTTTCCTCACTCCTACTAGTGAATGTAATGTAACACACACCCATACAATGCGCACCACCCCGAGATGTTTTTCTCACTCCTACTAGTGAATCTAATGTAACACACACACATACAATGCGCACCACCCCGTGATGTTTTTCTCACTCCTACTAGTGAATCTAATGTAACACACACACATACAATGCGCACCACCCCGTGATGTTTTTCTCACTCCTACTAGTGAATGTAATGTAACACACACCCATACAATGCGCACCACCCCGTGATGTTTTTCTCACTCCTTCTAGTGAATGTAATGTAACACACAACCATACAATGCGCACCACGCCGTGATGTTTTTCTCACTCCTACTAGTGAATCTAATGTAACACACACCCATACAATGCGCACCACCCTGTGATGTTTTTCTCACTCCTACTAGTGAATCTAATGTAACACACACACATACAATGCGCACCACCCCGTGATGTTTTTCTCACTCCTACTAGTGAATGTAATGTAACACACACCCATACAATGCGCACCACCCCGTGATGTTTTTCTCACTCCTAGTAGTGAATGTAATGTAACACACACACATACAGTGCGCACCACCCCGTGATGTTTTTCTCACTCCTAGTAGTGAATGTAATGTAACACACACCCATACAATGCGCACCACCCCGTGATGTTTTTCTCACTCCTACTAGTGAATCTAATGTAACACACACCCATACAATGCGCACCACCCCGTGATGTTTTTCTCACTCCTACTAGTGAATGTAATGTAACACACACCCATACATTGCGCAAAACCCCATGATGTTTTTCTCACTGCTACTAGTGAATGTAATGTAACACACACCCAAACAATGCGCACCACCCCGTGATGTTTTTCTCACTGCTACTAGTGAATGTAATGTAACACACACCCATACAATGCGCACCACCCCGTGATGTTTTTCTCACTCCTTCTAGTGAATGTAATGTAACACACACCCATACAATGCGCACCACGCCGTGATGTTTTTCTCACTCCTACTAGTGAATCTAATGTAACACACACCCATACAATGCGCACCACCCTGTGATGTTTTTCTCACTCCTACTAGTGAATCTAATGTAACACACACACATACAATGCGCACCACCCCGTGATGTTTTTCTCACTCCTAGTAGTGAATGTAATGTAACACACACCCATACAATGCGCACCACCCCGTGATGTTTTTCTCACTCCTAGTAGTGAATGTAATGTAACACACACACATACAGTGCGCACCACCCCGTGATGTTTTTCTCACTCCTAGTAGTGAATGTAATGTAACACACACCCATACAATGCGCACCACCCCGTGATGTTTTTCTCACTCCTACTAGTGAATCTAATGTAACACACACCCATACAATGCGCACCACCCCGTGATGTTTTTCTCACTCCTACTAGTGAATGTAATTTAACACACACCCATACAATGCGCACCACCCCGTGATGTTTTTCTCACTCCTAGTAGTGAATGTAATGTATCACACACCCATACAATGCGCACCACCCCGTGATGTTTTCCTCACTCCTACTAGTGAATGTAATGTAACACACACCCATACAATGCGCACCACCCCGAGATGTTTTTCTCACTCCTACTAGTGAATCTAATGTAACACACACACATACAATGCGCACCACCCCGTGATGTTTTTCTCACTCCTACTAGTGAATCTAATGTAACACACACACATACAATGCGCACCACCCCGTGATGTTTTTCTCACTCCTACTAGTGAATGTAATGTAACACACACCCATACAATGCGCACCACCCCGTGATGTTTTTCTCACTCCTTCTAGTGAATGTAATGTAACACACACCCATACAATGCGCACCACGCCGTGATGTTTTTCTCACTCCTACTAGTGAATCTAATGTAACACACACCCATACAATGCGCACCACCCTGTGATGTTTTTCTCACTCCTACTAGTGAATCTAATGTAACACACACACATACAATGCGCACCACCCCGTGATGTTTTTCTCACTCCTAGTAGTGAATGTAATGTAACACACACCCATACAATGCGCACCACCCCGTGATGTTTTTCTCACTCCTAGTAGTGAATGTAATGTAACACACACACATACAGTGCGCACCACCCCGTGATGTTTTTCTCACTCCTAGTAGTGAATGTAATGTAACACACACCCATACAATGCGCACCACCCCGTGATGTTTTTCTCACTCCTACTAGTGAATCTAATGTAACACACACCCATACAATGCGCACCACCCCGTGATGTTTTTCTCACTCCTACTAGTGAATGTAATGTAACACACACCCATACAATACGCACCACCCCGTGATGTTTTTCTCACTCCTAGTAGTGAATGTAATGTATCACACACCCATACAATGCGCACCACCCCGTGATGTTTTCCTCACTCCTACTAGTGAATGTAATGTAACACACACCCATACAATGCGCACCACCCCGAGATGTTTTTCTCACTCCTACTAGTGAATCTAATGTAACACACACACATACAATGCGCACCACCCCGTGATGTTTTTCTCACTCCTACTAGTGAATCTAATGTAACACACACACATACAATGCGCACCACCCCGTGATGTTTTTCTCACTCCTAATAGTGAATGTAATGTAACACACACCCATACAATGCGCACCACCCCGTGATGTTTTTCTCACTCCTTCTAGTGAATGTAATGTAACACACACCCATACAATGCGCACCACGCCGTGATGTTTTTCTCACTCCTACTAGTGAATCTAATGTAACACACACCCATACAATGCGCACCACCCTGTGATGTTTTTCTCACTCCTACTAGTGAATCTAATGTAACACACACACATACAATGCGCACCACCCCGTGATGTTTTTCTCACTCCTAGTAGTGAATGTAATGTAACACACACCCATACAGTGCGCACCACCCCGTGATGTTTTTCTCACTCCTAGTAGTGAATGTAATGTAACACACACACATACAGTGCGCACCACCCCGTGATGTTTTTCTCACTCCTAGTAGTGAATGTAATGTAACACACACCCATACAATGCGCACCACACCGTGATGTTTTTCTCACTCCTACTAGTGAATGTAATGTAACACACACCCATACAATGCGCACCACCCCGTGATGTTTTTCTCACTCCTACTAGTGAATGTAATGTAACACACACCCATACAATGCGCACCACCCCGTGATGTTTTTCTCACTCCTAGTAGTGAATGTAATGTATCACACACCCATACAATGCGCACCACCCCGTGATGTTTTCCTCACTCCTACTAGTGAATGTAATGTAACACACACCCATACAATGCGCACCACCCCGAGATGTTTTTCTCACTCCTACTAGTGAATCTAATGTAACACACACACATACAGTGCGCACCACCCCGTGATGTTTTTCTCACTCCTAGTAGTGAATGTAATGTAACACACACCCATACAATGCGCACCACCCCGTGATGTTTTTCTCACTCCTACTAGTGAATCTAGTGTAACACACACCCATACAATGCGCACCACCCCGTGATGTTTTTCTCACTCCTACTAGTGAAGGTAATGTAACACACACCCATACAATGCGCACCACCCCGTGATGCTTTTCTCACTCCTAGTAGTGAATGTAATGTATCACACACCCATACAATGCGCACCACCCCGTGATGTTTTCCTCACTCCTACTAGTGAATGTAATGTAACACACACCCATACAATGCGCACCACCCCGAGATGTTTTTCTCACTCCTACTAGTGAATCTAATGTAACACACACACATACAATGCGCACCACCCCGTGATGTTTTTCTCACTCCTAGTAGTGAATGTAATGTAACACACACCCATACAATGCGCACCACCCCGTGATGTTTTTCTCACTCCTAGTAGTGAATGTAATGTAACACACACACATACAGTGCGCACCACCCCGTGATGTTTTTCTCACTCCTAGTAGTGAATGTAATGTAACACACACCCATACAATGCGCACCACCCCGTGATGTTTTTCTCACTCCTACTAGTGAATCTAATGTAACACACACCCATACAATGCGCACCACCCCGTGATGTTTTTCTCACTCCTACTAGTGAATGTAATGTAACACACACCCATACAATGTGCACCACCCCGTGATGTTTTTCTCACTCCTAGTAGTGAATGTAATGTATCACACACCCATACAATGCGCACCACCCCGTGATGTTTTCCTCACTCCTACTAGTGAATGTAATGTAACACACACCCATACAATGCGCACCACCCCGAGATGTTTTTCTCACTCCTACTAGTGAATCTAATGTAACACACACACATACAATGCGCACCACCCCGTGATGTTTTTCTCACTCCTACTAGTGAATCTAATGTAACACACACACATACAATGCGCACCACCCCGTGATGTTTTTCTCACTCCTACTAGTGAATGTAATGTAACACACACCCATACAATGCGCACCACCCCGTGATGTTTTTCTCACTCCTTCTAGTGAATGTAATGTAACACACAACCATACAATGCGCACCACGCCGTGATGTTTTTCTCACTCCTACTAGTGAATCTAATGTAACACACACCCATACAATGCGCACCACCCTGTGATGTTTTTCTCACTCCTACTAGTGAATCTAATGTAACACACACACATACAATGCGCACCACCCCGTGATGTTTTTCTCACTCCTACTAGTGAATGTAATGTAACACACACCCATACAATGCGCACCACCCCGTGATGTTTTTCTCACTCCTAGTAGTGAATGTAATGTAACACACACACATACAGTGCGCACCACCCCGTGATGTTTTTCTCACTCCTAGTAGTGAATGTAATGTAACACACACCCATACAATGCGCACCACCCCGTGATGTTTTTCTCACTCCTACTAGTGAATCTAATGTAACACACACCCATACAATGCGCACCACCCCGTGATGTTTTTCTCACTCCTACTAGTGAATGTAATGTAACACACACCCATACATTGCGCAAAACCCCATGATGTTTTTCTCACTGCTACTAGTGAATGTAATGTAACACACACCCAAACAATGCGCACCACCCCGTGATGTTTTTCTCACTGCTACTAGTGAATGTAATGTAACACACACCCATACAATGCGCACCACCCCGTGATGTTTTTCTCACTCCTTCTAGTGAATGTAATGTAACACACACCCATACAATGCGCACCACGCCGTGATGTTTTTCTCACTCCTACTAGTGAATCTAATGTAACACACACCCATACAATGCGCACCACCCTGTGATGTTTTTCTCACTCCTACTAGTGAATCTAATGTAACACACACACATACAATGCGCACCACCCCGTGATGTTTTTCTCACTCCTAGTAGTGAATGTAATGTAACACACACCCATACAATGCGCACCACCCCGTGATGTTTTTCTCACTCCTAGTAGTGAATGTAATGTAACACACACACATACAGTGCGCACCACCCCGTGATGTTTTTCTCACTCCTAGTAGTGAATGTAATGTAACACACACCCATACAATGCGCACCACCCCGTGATGTTTTTCTCACTCCTACTAGTGAATCTAATGTAACACACACCCATACAATGCGCACCACCCCGTGATGTTTTTCTCACTCCTACTAGTGAATGTAATTTAACACACACCCATACAATGCGCACCACCCCGTGATGTTTTTCTCACTCCTAGTAGTGAATGTAATGTATCACACACCCATACAATGCGCACCACCCCGTGATGTTTTCCTCACTCCTACTAGTGAATGTAATGTAACACACACCCATACAATGCGCACCACCCCGAGATGTTTTTCTCACTCCTACTAGTGAATCTAATGTAACACACACACATACAATGCGCACCACCCCGTGATGTTTTTCTCACTCCTACTAGTGAATCTAATGTAACACACACACATACAATGCGCACCACCCCGTGATGTTTTTCTCACTCCTACTAGTGAATGTAATGTAACACACACCCATACAATGCGCACCACCCCGTGATGTTTTTCTCACTCCTTCTAGTGAATGTAATGTAACACACACCCATACAATGCGCACCACGCCGTGATGTTTTTCTCACTCCTACTAGTGAATCTAATGTAACACACACCCATACAATGCGCACCACCCTGTGATGTTTTTCTCACTCCTACTAGTGAATCTAATGTAACACACACACATACAATGCGCACCACCCCGTGATGTTTTTCTCACTCCTAGTAGTGAATGTAATGTAACACACACCCATACAATGCGCACCACCCCGTGATGTTTTTCTCACTCCTAGTAGTGAATGTAATGTAACACACACACATACAGTGCGCACCACCCCGTGATGTTTTTCTCACTCCTAGTAGTGAATGTAATGTAACACACACCCATACAATGCGCACCACCCCGTGATGTTTTTCTCACTCCTACTAGTGAATCTAATGTAACACACACCCATACAATGCGCACCACCCCGTGATGTTTTTCTCACTCCTACTAGTGAATGTAATGTAACACACACCCATACAATACGCACCACCCCGTGATGTTTTTCTCACTCCTAGTAGTGAATGTAATGTATCACACACCCATACAATGCGCACCACCCCGTGATGTTTTCCTCACTCCTACTAGTGAATGTAATGTAACACACACCCATACAATGCGCACCACCCCGAGATGTTTTTCTCACTCCTACTAGTGAATCTAATGTAACACACACACATACAATGCGCACCACCCCGTGATGTTTTTCTCACTCCTACTAGTGAATCTAATGTAACACACACACATACAATGCGCACCACCCCGTGATGTTTTTCTCACTCCTAATAGTGAATGTAATGTAACACACACCCATACAATGCGCACCACCCCGTGATGTTTTTCTCACTCCTTCTAGTGAATGTAATGTAACACACACCCATACAATGCGCACCACGCCGTGATGTTTTTCTCACTCCTACTAGTGAATCTAATGTAACACACACCCATACAATGCGCACCACCCTGTGATGTTTTTCTCACTCCTACTAGTGAATCTAATGTAACACACACACATACAATGCGCACCACCCCGTGATGTTTTTCTCACTCCTAGTAGTGAATGTAATGTAACACACACCCATACAGTGCGCACCACCCCGTGATGTTTTTCTCACTCCTAGTAGTGAATGTAATGTAACACACACACATACAGTGCGCACCACCCCGTGATGTTTTTCTCACTCCTAGTAGTGAATGTAATGTAACACACACCCATACAATGCGCACCACCCCGTGATGTTTTTCTCACTCCTACTAGTGAATGTAATGTAACACACACCCATACAATGCGCACCACCTCGTGATGTTTTTCTCACTCCTACTAGTGAATGTAATGTAACACACACCCATACAATGCGCACCACCCCGTGATGTTTTTCTCACTCCTAGTAGTGAATGTAATGTATCACACACCCATACAATGCGCACCACCCCGTGATGTTTTCCTCACTCCTACTAGTGAATGTAATGTAACACACACCCATACAATGCGCACCACCCCGAGATGTTTTTCTCACTCCTACTAGTGAATCTAATGTAACACACACACATACAGTGCGCACCACCCCGTGATGTTTTTCTCACTCCTAGTAGTGAATGTAATGTAACACACACCCATACAATGCGCACCACCCCGTGATGTTTTTCTCACTCCTACTAGTGAATCTAGTGTAACACACACCCATACAATGCGCACCACCCCGTGATGTTTTTCTCACTCCTACTAGTGAAGGTAATGTAACACACACCCATACAATGCGCACCACCCCGTGATGCTTTTCTCACTCCTAGTAGTGAATGTAATGTATCACACACCCATACAATGCGCACCACCCCGTGATGTTTTCCTCACTCCTACTAGTGAATGTAATGTAACACACACCCATACAATGCGCACCACCCCGAGATGTTTTTCTCACTCCTACTAGTGAATCTAATGTAACACACACACATACAATGCGCACCACCCCGTGATGTTTTTCTCACTCCTACTAGTGAATCTAATGTAACACACACACATACAATGCGCACCACCCCGTGATGTTTTTCTCACTCCTACTAGTGACTGTAATGTAACACACACCCATACAATGCGCACCACCCCGTGATGTTTTTCTCACTCCTTCTAGTGAATGTAATGTAACACACACCCATACAATGCGCACCACGCCGTGATGTTTTTCTCACTCCTACTAGTGAATCTAATGTAACACACACCCATACAATGCGCACCACCCTGTGATGTTTTTCTCACTCCTACTAGTGAATCTAATGTAACACACACACATACAATGCGCACCACCCCGTGATGTTTTTCTCACTCCTAGTAGTGAATGTAATGTAACACACACCCATACAATGCGCACCACCCCGTGATGTTTTTCTCACTCCTAGTAGTGAATGTAATGTAACACACACACATACAGTGCGCACCACCCCGTGATGTTTTTCTCACTCCTAGTAGTGAATGTAATGTAACACACACCCATACAATGCGCACCACCCCGTGATGTTTTTCTCACTCCTACTAGTGAATCTAATGTAACACACACCCATACAATGCGCACCACCCCGTGATGTTTTTCTCACTCCTACTAGTGAATGTAATGTAACACACACCCATACAATGCGCACCACCCCGTGATGTTTTTCTCACTCCTAGTAGTGAATGTAATGTATCACACACCCATACAATGCGCACCACCCCGTGATGTTTTCCTCACTCCTACTAGTGAATGTAATGTAACACACACCCATACAATGCGCACCACCCCGAGATGTTTTTCTCACTCCTACTAGTGAATCTAATGTAACACACACACATACAATGCGCACCACCCCGTGATGTTTTTCTCACTCCTACTAGTGAATCTAATGTAACACACACACATACAATGCGCACCACCCCGTGATGTTTTTCTCACTCCTAATAGTGAATGTAATGTAACACACACCCATACAATGCGAACCACCCCGTGATGTTTTTCTCACTCCTTCTAGTGAATGTAATGTAACACACACCCATACAATGCGCACCACGCCGTGATGTTTTTCTCACTCCTACTAGTGAATCTAATGTAACACACACCCATACAATGCGCACCACCCTGTGATGTTTTTCTCACTCCTACTAGTGAATCTAATGTAACACACACACATACAATGCGCACCACCCCGTGATGTTTTTCTCACTCCTAGTAGTGAATGTAATGTAACACACACCCATACAATGCGCACCACCCCGTGATGTTTTTCTCACTCCTAGTAGTGAATGTAATGTAACACACACACATACAGTGCGCACCACCCCGTGATGTTTTTCTCACTCCTAGTAGTGAATGTAATGTAACACACACCCATACAATGCGCACCACCCCGTGATGTTTTTCTCACTCCTACTAGTGAATCTAATGTAACACACACCCATACAATGCGCACCACCCCGTGATGTTTTTCTCACTCCTACTAGTGAATGTAATGTAACACACACCCATACAATGTGCACCACCCCGTGATGTTTTTCTCACTCCTAGTAGTGAATGTAATGTATCACACACCCATACAATGCGCACCACCCCGTGATGTTTTCCTCACTCCTACTAGTGAATGTAATGTAACACACACCCATACAATGCGCACCACCCCGAGATGTTTTTCTCACTCCTACTAGTGAATCTAATGTAACACACACACATACAATGCGCACCACCCCGTGATGTTTTTCTCACTCCTACTAGTGAATCTAATGTAACACACACACATACAATGCGCACCACCCCGTGATGTTTTTCTCACTCCTACTAGTGAATGTAATGTAACACACACCCATACAATGCGCACCACCCCGTGATGTTTTTCTCACTCCTTCTAGTGAATGTAATGTAACACACAACCATACAATGCGCACCACGCCGTGATGTTTTTCTCACTCCTACTAGTGAATCTAATGTAACACACACCCATACAATGCGCACCACCCTGTGATGTTTTTCTCACTCCTACTAGTGAATCTAATGTAACACACACACATACAATGCGCACCACCCCGTGATGTTTTTCTCACTCCTACTAGTGAATGTAATGTAACACACACCCATACAATGCGCACCACCCCGTGATGTTTTTCTCACTCCTAGTAGTGAATGTAATGTAACACACACACATACAGTGCGCACCACCCCGTGATGTTTTTCTCACTCCTAGTAGTGAATGTAATGTAACACACACCCATACAATGCGCACCACCCCGTGATGTTTTTCTCACTCCTACTAGTGAATCTAATGTAACACACACCCATACAATGCGCACCACCCCGTGATGTTTTTCTCACTCCTACTAGTGAATGTAATGTAACACACACCCATACATTGCGCAAAACCCCATGATGTTTTTCTCACTGCTACTAGTGAATGTAATGTAACACACACCCAAACAATGCGCACCACCCCGTGATGTTTTTCTCACTCCTACTAGTGAATCTAATGTAACACACACACATACAATGCGCACCACCCCGTGATGTTTTTCTCACTCCTACTAGTGAATGTAATGTAACACACACCCATACAATGCGCACCACCACGTGATGTTTTTCTCACTCCTACTAGTGAATCTAATGTAACACACACCCATACAATGCGCACCACCCCGTAATGTTTTTCTCACTCCTACTAGTGAATGTAATGTAACACACACCCATACAATGCGCACCACCACGTGATGTTTTTCTCACTCCTACTAGTGAATCTAATGTAACACACACCCATACAATGCGCACCACCCCGTAATGTTTTTCTCACTCCTACTAGTGAATGTAATGTAACACACACCCATACAATGCGCACCACCCCGTGATGTTTTTCTCACTCCTATTAGTGAATGTAATGTAACACAAACCCATACAATGCGCACCACCCCGTGATGTTTTTCTCACTCCTACTAGTGAATGTAATGTAACACACACCCATACAATGCGCACCACCCCGTGATGTTTTTCTCACTCCTAGTAGTGAATGTAATGTAACACACACCCATACAATGCGCACCACCCCGTGATGTTTTTCTCACTCCTACTAGTGAATGTAATGTAACACACACCCATAAAATGCGCACCACCCCGTGATGTTTTTCTCACTCCTACTAGTGAATGTAATGTAACACACACCCATACAATGCGCACCACCCCGTGATGTTTTTCTCACTCCTACTAGTGAATGTAATGTAACACACACCCATACAATGCGCACCACCCCGTGATGTTTTTCTCACTCCTACTAGTGAATGTAATGTAACACACACCCATACAATGCGCACCACCCCGTGATGTTTTTCTCACTCCTACTAGTGAATGTAATGTAACACACACCCATACAATGCGCACCACCCCGTGATGTTTTTCTCACTCCTACTAGTGAATGTAATGTAACACACACCCATACAATGCGCACCACCCCGTGATGTTTTTCTCACTCCTACTCGTGAATCCAATGTAACACACACCCATACAATGCGCACCACCCCGTGATGTGTTTCTCACTCCTACTAGTGAATGTAATGTAACACACACCCATACAATGCGCACCACCCCGTGATGTTTTTCTCACTCCTACTAGTGAATGTAATGTAACACACACCCATACAATGCGCACCACCCCGTGATGTTTTTCTCACTCCTACTAGTGAATGTAATGTAACACACACCCATACAATGCGCACCACCCCGTGATGTTTTTCTCACTCCTACTAGTGAATGTAATGTAACACACACCCATACAATGCGCACCACCCCGTGATGTTTTTCTCACTCCTACTAGTGAATGTAATGTAACACACACCCATACAATGCGCACCACCCCGTGATGTTTTTCTCACTCCTACTAGTGAATGTAATGTAACACACACCCATACAATGCGCACCACACCGTGATGTTTTTATCACTCCTACTAGTGAATGTAATGTAACACACACCCATACAATGCGCACCACCCCGTGATGTTTTTCTCACTCCTACTAGTGAATGTAATGTAACACACACCCATACAATGCGCACCACCCCGTGATGTTTTTCTCACTCCTACTAGTGAATCTAATGTAACACACACCCATACAGTGCGCACCACCCCGTGATGTTTTTCTCACTCCTACTAGTGAATGTAATGTAACACACACCCATACAATGCGCACCACCGCGTGATGTTTTTCTCACTCCTACTAGTGAATGTAATGTAACACACACCCATACAATGCGCACCACCCCGTGATGTTTTTCTCACTCCTACTAGTGAATGTAATGTAACACACACCCATACAATGCGCACCACCGCGTGATGTTTTTCTCACTCCTAGTAGTGAATGTAATGTAACACACACCCATACAATGCGCACCACCCCGTGATGTTTTTCTCACTCCTTGTAGTGAATGTAATGTAACACACACACATACAATGCGCACCACCCCGTGATGTTTTTCTCACTCCTACTAGTGAATCTAATGTAACACACACCCATACAATGCGCACCACCCCGTGATGGTTTTCTCACTCGTACTAGTGAATGTAATGTTACACACACCCATACAATGCGCACCACCCCGTGATGTTTTTCTCACTCCTACTAGTGAATGTAATGTAACACACACCCATACAATGCGCACCACCCCGTGATGTTTATCTCACTCCTACTAGTGAATGTAATGTAACACACACCCATACAATGCGCACCACCCCTTGATGTTTTTCTCACTCCTACTAGTGAATGTAATGTAACACACACCCATACAATGCGCACCACCCCGTGATGTTTTTCTCACTCCTAGTAGTGAATGTAATGTATCACACACCCATACAATGCGCACCACCCCGTGATGTTTTTCTCACTCCTAGTAGTGAATGTAATGTAACACACACCCATACAATGCGCACCATCCCGTGATGTTTTTCTCACTCCTACTAGTGAATGTAATGTAACACACACCCATACAATGCGCACCACCCCGTGATGTTTTTCTCCCTCCTACTAGTGAATGTAATGTAACACACACCATACAATGCGCACCACCCCGTGATGCTTTTCTCACTCCTAGTAGTGAATGTAATGTAACACACACCCATACAATGCGCACCACCCCGTGATGTTTTTCTCACTCCTAGTAGTGAATGTAATGTAACACACACACATACAATGCGCACCACCCCGTGATGTTTTTCTCACTCCTACTAGTGAATCTAATGTAACACACACCCATACAATGCGCACCACCCCGTGATGTTTTTCTCACTCCTACTAGTGAATCTAATGTAACACACACCAATACAATGCGCACCACCCCGTGATGTTTTTCTCACTCCTACTAGTGAATGTAATGTAACACACACCCATACAATGCGCACCACCCCATGATGTTTTTCTCACTCTTACTAGTGAATGTAATGTAACACACACCCATACAATGCGCACCACCCCGTGATGTTGTTCTCACTCCTACTAGTGAATCTAATGTCACACACACACATACAATGCGCACCACCCCGTGATGTTTTTCTCACTCCTACTAGTGAATGTAATGTAACACACACCCATACAATGCGCACCAACCCGTGATGTTTTTCTCACTCCTAGTAGTGAATGTAATGTAACACACACCCATACAATGCGCACCACCCCGTGATGTTTTTCTCACTCCTACTAGTGAATGTAATGTAACACACACCCATACAACGCGCACAACCCCGTGATGATTTTCTCACTCCTACTAGTGAATCTAATGTAACACACACCCATACAACGCGCACCACCCCGTGATGTTTTTCTCACTCCTACTAGTGAATCTAATGTAACACACACCCATACAATGCGCACCAACCCGTGATGATTTTCTCACTCCTACTAGTGAATGTAATGTAACACACACCCATACAATGCGCACCACCCCGTGATGTTTTTCTCACTCCTACTAGTGAATCTAATGTAACACACACACATACAATGCGCACCACCCCGTGATGTTTTTCTCACTCCTAGTAGTGAATGTAATGTAACACACACCCATACAATGCGCACCACCCCGTGATTGTTTTCTCACTCCTACTAGTGAATCTAATGTAACACACACACATACAATGCGCACCACCCCGTGATGTTTTTCTCACTCCTACTAGTGAATCTAATGTAACACACACCCATACAATGCGCACCACCCCGTGATGGTTTTCTCACTCGTACTAGTGAATGTAATGTTACACACACCCATACAATGCGCACCACCCCGTGATGTTTTTCTCACTCCTACTAGTGAATGTAATGTAACACACACCCATACAATGCGCACCACCCCGTGATGTTTATCTCACTCCTACTAGTGAATGTAATGTAACACACACCCATACAATGCGCACCACCCCTTGATGTTTTTCTCACTCCTACTAGTGAATGTAATGTAACACACACCCATACAATGCGCACCACCCCGTGATGTTTTTCTCACTCCTAGTAGTGAATGTAATGTATCACACACCCATACAATGCGCACCACCCCGTGATGTTTTTCTCACTCCTAGTAGTGAATGTAATGTAACACACACCCATACAATGCGCACCATCCCGTGATGTTTTTCTCACTCCTACTAGTGAATGTAATGTAACACACACCCATACAATGCGCACCACCCCGTGATGTTTTTCTCCCTCCTACTAGTGAATGTAATGTAACACACACCCATACAATGCGCACCACCCCGTGATGCTTTTCTCACTCCTAGTAGTGAATGTAATGTAACACACACCCATACAATGCGCACCACCCCGTGATGTTTTTCTCACTCCTAGTAGTGAATGTAATGTAACACACACACATACAATGCGCACCACCCCGTGATGTTTTTCTCACTCCTACTAGTGAATCTAATGTAACACACACCCATACAATGCGCACCACCCCGTGATGTTTTTCTCACTCCTACTAGTGAATCTAATGTAACACACACCAATACAATGCGCACCACCCCGTGATGTTTTTCTCACTCCTACTAGTGAATGTAATGTAACACACACCCATACAATGCGCACCACCCCATGATGTTTTTCTCACTCCTACTAGTGAATGTAATGTAACACACACCCATACAATGCGCACCACCCCGTGATGTTGTTCTCACTCCTACTAGTGAATCTAATGTCACACACACACATACAATGCGCACCACCCCGTGATGTTTTTCTCACTCCTACTAGTGAATGTAATGTAACACACACCCATAAAATGCGCACCACCGCGTGATGTTTTTCTCACTCCTACTAGTGAATGTAATGTAACACACACCCATACAATGCGCACCACCCCGTGATGTTTTTCTCACTCCTACTAGTGAATGTAATGTAACACACACCCATACAATGCGCACCACCCCGTGATGTTTTTCTCACTCCTACTAGTGAATGTAATGTAACACACACCCATACAATGCGCACCACCCCGTGATGTTTTTCTCACTCCTACTAGTGAATGTAATGTAACACACACCCATACAATGCGCACCACCCCGTGATGTTTTTCTCACTCCTACTAGTGAATGTAATGTAACACACACCCATACAATGCGCACCACCCCGTGATGTTTTTCTCACTCCTACTCGTGAATCCAATGTAACACACACCCATACAATGCGCACCACCCCGTGATGTGTTTCTCACTCCTACTAGTGAATGTAATGTAACACACACCCATACAATGCGCACCACCCCGTGATGTTTTTCTCACTCCTACTAGTGAATGTAATGTAACACACACCCATACAATGCGCACCACCCCGTGATGTTTTTCTCACTCCTACTAGTGAATGTAATGTAACACACACCCATACAATGCGCACCACCCCGTGATGTTTTTCTCACTCCTACTAGTGAATGTAATGTAACACACACCCATACAATGCGCACCACCCCGTGATGTTTTTCTCACTCCTACTAGTGAATGTAATGTAACACACACCCATACAATGCGCACCACCCCGTGATGTTTTTCTCACTCCTACTAGTGAATGTAATGTAACACACACCCATACAATGCGCACCACACCGTGATGTTTTTATCACTCCTACTAGTGAATGTAATGTAACACACACCCATACAATGCGCACCACCCCGTGATGTTTTTCTCACTCCTACTAGTGAATGTAATGTAACACACACCCATACAATGCGCACCACCCCGTGATGTTTTTCTCACTCCTACTAGTGAATCTAATGTAACACACACCCATACAGTGCGCACCACCCCGTGATGTTTTTCTCACTCCTACTAGTGAATGTAATGTAACACACACCCATACAATGCGCACCACCGCGTGATGTTTTTCTCACTCCTACTAGTGAATGTAATGTAACACACACCCATACAATGCGCACCACCCCGTGATGTTTTTCTCACTCCTACTAGTGAATGTAATGTAACACACACCCATACAATGCGCACCACCGCGTGATGTTTTTCTCACTCCTAGTAGTGAATGTAATGTAACACACACCCATACAATGCGCACCACCCCGTGATGTTTTTCTCACTCCTTGTAGTGAATGTAATGTAACACACACACATACAATGCGCACCACCCCGTGATGTTTTTCTCACTCCTACTAGTGAATCTAATGTAACACACACCCATACAATGCGCACCACCCCGTGATGGTTTTCTCACTCGTACTAGTGAATGTAATGTTACACACACCCATACAATGCGCACCACCCCGTGATGTTTTTCTCACTCCTACTAGTGAATGTAATGTAACACACACCCATACAATGCGCACCACCCCGTGATGTTTATCTCACTCCTACTAGTGAATGTAATGTAACACACACCCATACAATGCGCACCACCCCTTGATGTTTTTCTCACTCCTACTAGTGAATGTAATGTAACACACACCCATACAATGCGCACCACCCCGTGATGTTTTTCTCACTCCTAGTAGTGAATGTAATGTATCACACACCCATACAATGCGCACCACCCCGTGATGTTTTTCTCACTCCTAGTAGTGAATGTAATGTAACACACACCCATACAATGCGCACCATCCCGTGATGTTTTTCTCACTCCTACTAGTGAATGTAATGTAACACACACCCATACAATGCGCACCACCCCGTGATGTTTTTCTCCCTCCTACTAGTGAATGTAATGTAACACACACCATACAATGCGCACCACCCCGTGATGCTTTTCTCACTCCTAGTAGTGAATGTAATGTAACACACACCCATACAATGCGCACCACCCCGTGATGTTTTTCTCACTCCTAGTAGTGAATGTAATGTAACACACACACATACAATGCGCACCACCCCGTGATGTTTTTCTCACTCCTACTAGTGAATCTAATGTAACACACACCCATACAATGCGCACCACCCCGTGATGTTTTTCTCACTCCTACTAGTGAATCTAATGTAACACACACCAATACAATGCGCACCACCCCGTGATGTTTTTCTCACTCCTACTAGTGAATGTAATGTAACACACACCCATACAATGCGCACCACCCCATGATGTTTTTCTCACTCTTACTAGTGAATGTAATGTAACACACACCCATACAATGCGCACCACCCCGTGATGTTGTTCTCACTCCTACTAGTGAATCTAATGTCACACACACACATACAATGCGCACCACCCCGTGATGTTTTTCTCACTCCTACTAGTGAATGTAATGTAACACACACCCATACAATGCGCACCAACCCGTGATGTTTTTCTCACTCCTAGTAGTGAATGTAATGTAACACACACCCATACAATGCGCACCACCCCGTGATGTTTTTCTCACTCCTACTAGTGAATGTAATGTAACACACACCCATACAACGCGCACAACCCCGTGATGATTTTCTCACTCCTACTAGTGAATCTAATGTAACACACACCCATACAACGCGCACCACCCCGTGATGTTTTTCTCACTCCTACTAGTGAATCTAATGTAACACACACCCATACAATGCGCACCAACCCGTGATGATTTTCTCACTCCTACTAGTGAATGTAATGTAACACACACCCATACAATGCGCACCACCCCGTGATGTTTTTCTCACTCCTACTAGTGAATCTAATGTAACACACACACATACAATGCGCACCACCCCGTGATGTTTTTCTCACTCCTAGTAGTGAATGTAATGTAACACACACCCATACAATGCGCACCACCCCGTGATTGTTTTCTCACTCCTACTAGTGAATCTAATGTAACACACACACATACAATGCGCACCACCCCGTGATGTTTTTCTCACTCCTACTAGTGAATCTAATGTAACACACACCCATACAATGCGCACCACCCCGTGATGGTTTTCTCACTCGTACTAGTGAATGTAATGTTACACACACCCATACAATGCGCACCACCCCGTGATGTTTTTCTCACTCCTACTAGTGAATGTAATGTAACACACACCCATACAATGCGCACCACCCCGTGATGTTTATCTCACTCCTACTAGTGAATGTAATGTAACACACACCCATACAATGCGCACCACCCCTTGATGTTTTTCTCACTCCTACTAGTGAATGTAATGTAACACACACCCATACAATGCGCACCACCCCGTGATGTTTTTCTCACTCCTAGTAGTGAATGTAATGTATCACACACCCATACAATGCGCACCACCCCGTGATGTTTTTCTCACTCCTAGTAGTGAATGTAATGTAACACACACCCATACAATGCGCACCATCCCGTGATGTTTTTCTCACTCCTACTAGTGAATGTAATGTAACACACACCCATACAATGCGCACCACCCCGTGATGTTTTTCTCCCTCCTACTAGTGAATGTAATGTAACACACACCCATACAATGCGCACCACCCCGTGATGCTTTTCTCACTCCTAGTAGTGAATGTAATGTAACACACACCCATACAATGCGCACCACCCCGTGATGTTTTTCTCACTCCTAGTAGTGAATGTAATGTAACACACACACATACAATGCGCACCACCCCGTGATGTTTTTCTCACTCCTACTAGTGAATCTAATGTAACACACACCCATACAATGCGCACCACCCCGTGATGTTTTTCTCACTCCTACTAGTGAATCTAATGTAACACACACCAATACAATGCGCACCACCCCGTGATGTTTTTCTCACTCCTACTAGTGAATGTAATGTAACACACACCCATACAATGCGCACCACCCCATGATGTTTTTCTCACTCTTACTAGTGAATGTAATGTAACACACACCCATACAATGCGCACCACCCCGTGATGTTGTTCTCACTCCTACTAGTGAATCTAATGTCACACACACACATACAATGCGCACCACCCCGTGATGTTTTTCTCACTCCTACTAGTGAATGTAATGTAACACACACCCATACAATGCGCACCAACCCGTGATGTTTTTCTCACTCCTAGTAGTGAATGTAATGTAACACACACCCATACAATGCGCACCACCCCGTGATGTTTTTCTCACTCCTACTAGTGAATGTAATGTAACACACACCCATACAACGCGCACAACCCCGTGATGATTTTCTCACTCCTACTAGTGAATCTAATGTAACACACACCCATACAACGCGCACCACCCCGTGATGTTTTTCTCACTCCTACTAGTGAATCTAATGTAACACACACCCATACAATGCGCACCAACCCGTGATGATTTTCTCACTCCTACTAGTGAATGTAATGTAACACACACCCATACAATGCGCACCACCCCGTGATGTTTTTCTCACTCCTACTAGTGAATCTAATGTAACACACACACATACAATGCGCACCACCCCGTGATGTTTTTCTCACTCCTAGTAGTGAATGTAATGTAACACACACCCATACAATGCGCACCACCCCGTGATTGTTTTCTCACTCCTACTAGTGAATCTAATGTAACACACACACATACAATGCGCACCACCCAGTGATGTTTTTGTCACTCCTACTAGTGAATGTAATGTAACACACACCCATACAATGCGCACCACCCCGTGATGTTTTTCTCACTCCTACTAGTGAATGTAATGTAACACACACCCATACAATGCGCACAACCCCGTGATGTTTTTCTCACTCCTGGTAGTGAATGTAATGTAACACACACCCATACAATGCGCACCACCCCGTGATGTTTTTCTCACTCCTACTAGTGAATGTAATGTAACACACACCCATACAATGCGCACCACCCCGAGATGTTTTTCTCACTCCTACTAGTGAATCTAATGTAACACACACACATACAATGCGCACAACCCCGTGATGTTTTTCTCACTCCTACTAGTGAATCTAATGTAACACACACACATACAATGCGCACCACCCCGTGATGTTTTTCTCACTCCTACTAGTGAATGTAATGTAACACACACCCATACAATGCGCACCACCCCGTAATGTTTTTCTCACTCCTAGTAGTGAATGTAATGTAACACACACACATACAATGCGCACCACCCCGTGATGTTTTTCTCACTCCTAGTAGTGAATGTAATGTAACACACACCCATACAATGCGCACCACCCCGTGATGTTTTTCTCACTCCTAATAGTGAATGTAATGTAACACACACCCATGCAATGCGCACCACCCCGTGATGTTTTTCTCACTCCTAGTAGTGAATGTAATGTAACACACACACATACAATGCGCACCACCCTGTGATGTTTTTCTCACTCCTACTAGTGAATCTAATGTAACACACACCCATACAATGCGCACCACCCCGTGATGTTTTTCTCACTCCTAGTAGTGAATGTAATGTAACACACACACATACAATGCGCACCACCCCGTGATGTTTTTCTCACTCCTACTAGTGAATGTAATGTAACACACACCCATACAATGTGCACCACCCCGTGAAGTTTTTCTCACTCCTAGTAGTGAATGTAATGTATCACACACCCATACAATGCGCACCACCCCGTGATGTTTTTCTCACTCCTACTAGTGAATGTAATGTAACACACACCCATACAATGCGCACCACCCCGAGATGTTTTTCTCACTCCTACTAGTGAATCTAATGTAACACACACACATACATTGCGCACCACCCCGTGATGTTTTTCTCACTCCTACTAGTGAATCTAATGTAACACACACCCATACAATGCGCACCACCCCGTGATGTTTTTCTCACTCCTACTAGTGAATGTAATGTAACACACACCCATACAATGCGCACCACCCCGTGATGTTTTTCTCACTCCTAATAGTGAATGTAACGTAACACACACCCATGCAATGCGCACCACCCCGTAATGTTTTTCTCACTCCTAGTAGTGAATGTAATGTAACACACACACATACAATGCGCACCACCCCGTGATGTTTTTCTCACTCCTACTAGTGAATCTAATGTAACACACATCCATACAATGCGCACCACCCCGTGATGTTTTTCTCACTCCTAGTAGTGAATGTAATGTAACACACACACATACAATGCGCACCACCCCGTGATGTTTTTCTCACTCCTACTAGTGAATGTAATGTAACACACACCCATACAATGCGCATCACCCCGTGATGTTTTTCTCACTCCTAGTAGTGAATGTAATGTATCACACACCCATACAATGCGCACCACCCCGTGATGTTTTTCTCACTCCTACTAGTGAATGTAATGTAACACACACCCATACAATGCGCACCACTCCGAGATGTTTTTCTCACTCCTACTAGTGAATCTAATGTAACACACACACATACATTGCGCACCACCCCGTGATCTTTTTCTCACTCCTACTAGTGAATCTAATGTAACACACACACATACAATGCGCACCACCCCGTGATGTTTTTCTCACTCCTACTAGTGAATGTAATGTAACACACACCCATACAATGCGCACCACCCCGTGATGTTTTTCTCACTCCTAGTAGTGAATGTAATGTAACACACACCCATACAATGCGCACCACGCCGTGATGTTTTTCTCACTCCTACTAGTGAATGTAATGTAACACACACCCATACAATGCGCACCACCCCGTGATGTTTTTCTCACTCCTACTAGTGAATGTAATGTAACACACACCCATGCAATGCGCACCACCCCGTGATGTTTTTCTCACTCCTAGTAGTGAATGTAATGTAACACACACACATAAAATGCGCACCACCCCGTGATCTTTTTCTCACTCCTACTAGTGAATCTAATGTAACACACACCCATACAATGCGCACCACCCCGTGATGTTTTTCTCACTCCTAGTAGTGAATGTAATGTAACACACACACATACAATGCGCACCACCCCGTGATGTTTTTCTCACTCCTACTAGTGAATCTAATGTAACACACACCCATACAATGCGCACCACCCCGTGATGTTTTTCTCTCTCCTACTAGTGAATCTAATGTAACACACACCCATACAATGCGCACCACCCCGTGATGTTTTTCTCACTCCTACTAGTGAATGTAATGTAACACACACCCATACAATGCGCACCACCCCGTGATGTTTTTCTCACTCCTAGTAGTGAATGTAATGTATCACACACCCATACAATGCGCACCACCCCGTGATGTTTTTCTCACTCCTACTAGTGAATGTAATGTAACACACACCCATACAATGCGCACCACCCCGAGATGTTTTTCTCACTCCTACTAGTGAATCTAATGTAACACACACACATACAATGCGCACCACCCCGTGATGTTTTTCTCACTCCTACTAGTGAATCTAATGTAACACACACACATACAATGCGCACCACCCCATGATGTTTTTCTCACTCCTACTAGTGAATGTAATGTAACACACACCCATACAATGCGCACCACCCCGTGATGTTTTTCTCACTCCTTCTAGTGAATGTAATGTAACACACACCCATACAATACGCACCACGCCGTGATGTTTTTCTCACTCCTACTAGTGAATCTAATGTAACACACACCCATACAATGCGCACCACCCTGTGATGTTTTTCTCACTCCTACTAGTGAATCTAATGTAACACACACACATACAATGCGCACCACCCCGTGATGTTTTTCTCACTCCTAGTAGTGAATGTAATGTAACACACACCCATACAATGCGCACCACCCCGTGATGTTTTTCTCACTCCTAGTAGTGAATGTAATGTAACACACACACATACAGTGCGCACCACCCCGTGATGTTTTTCTCACTCCTAGTAGTGAATGTAATGTAACACACACCCATACAATGCGCACCACCCCGTGATGTTTTTCTCACTCCTACTAGTGAATCTAATGTAACACACACCCATACAATGCGCACCACCCCGTGATGTTTTTCTCACTCCTACTAGTGAATGTAATGTAACACACACCCATACATTGCGCAAAACCCCATGATGTTTTTCTCACTGCTACTAGTGAATGTAATGTAACACACACCCATACAATGCGCACCACCCCGTGATGTTTTTCTCACTCCTACTAGTGAATCTAATGTAACACACACACATACAATGCGCACCACCCCGTGATGTTTTTCTCACTCCTACTAGTGAATGTAATGTAACACACACCCATACAATGCGCACCACCACGTGATGTTTTTCTCACTCCTACTAGTGAATCTAATGTAACACACACCCATACAATGCGCACCACCCCGTAATGTTTTTCTCACTCCTACTAGTGAATGTAATGTAACACACACCCATACAATGCGCACCATCCCGTGATGTTTTTCTCACTCCTAGTAGTGAATGTAATGTAACACAAACCCATACAATGCGCACCACCCCGTGATGTTTTTCTCACTCCTACTAGTGAATGTAATTTAACACACACCCATACAATGCGCACCACCCCGTGATGTTTTTCTCACTCCTACTAGTGAATGTAATGTAACACACACCCATACAATGCGCACCACCCCGTGATGTTTTTCTCACTCCTACTAGTGAATGTAATGTAACACACACCCATACAATGCGCACCACCCCGTGATGTTTTTCTCACTCCTACTAGTGAATGTAATGTAACACACACCCATACAATGCGCACCACCCCGTGATGTTTTTCTCACTCCTACTAGTGAATGTAATGTAACACACACCCATACAATGCGCACCACCCCGTGATGTTTTTCTCACTCCTACTAGTGAATGTAATGTAACACACACCCATACAATGCGCACCACCCCGTGAAGTTTTTCTCACTCCTACTAGTGAATGTAATGTAACACACACCCATACAATGCGCACCACCCCGTGATGTTTTTCTCACTCCTACTAGTGAATGTAATGTAACACACACCCATACAATGCGCACCACCCCGTGATGTTTTTCTCACTCCTATTCGTGAATCCAATGTAACACACACCCATACAATGCGCACCACCCCGTGATGTTTTTCTCACTCCTACTAGTGAATGTAATGTAACACACACCCATACAATGCGCACCACCCCCTGATGTTTTTCTCACTCCTATTAGTGAATGTAATGTAACACACACCCATACAATGCGCACCACCCCGTGATGTTTTTCTCACTCCTACTAGTGAATCTAATGTAACACACACCCATACAATGCGCACCACCCCGCGATGTTTTTCAGAAACCTATCCTACATTGCCACTGCATGTTCCCTGACCTCCCCATGCTGACCACCCCGCGGTGCTTTTCTCCATCCTACATTGCCATTCACTGCCTATCCTCATTCAGAGCCTCAGATTCTCACCAGCCCGTGGTGTTTTTCTCACTCCTAGTAGTGAATGTAATGTAACACACACCCATACAATGCGCACCACCCCGTGATTTTTTTCTCACTCCTACTAGTGAATGTAATGTAACACACACCCATACAATGCGCACCACCCCGTGATGTTTTTCTCACTGCTACTAGTGAATGTAATGTAACACACACCCATACAATGCTCACCACCCCGTGATGTTTTTCTCACTCCTACTAGTGAATCTAATGTAACACACACCCATACAATGCGCACCACCCCGTGATGTTTTTCTCACTCCTAGTAGTGAATGTAATGTAACACACACCCATACAATGCGCACCACCCCGTGATGTTTTTCTCACTCCTAGTAGTGAATGTAATGTAACACACACCCATACAATGCACACCACCCCGTGATGTTTTTCTCACTCCTACTAGTGAATCTAATGTAACACACACACATACAATGCGCACCACCCCGTGATGTTTTTCAGAAACCTATCCTACATTGCCACTGCATGTTCCCTGACCTCCCCATGCTGACAACCCCTCGGTGCTTTTTTCCATCCTACATTGCCACTCACGGCCTATCCTAATTCAGACCCTCTGATTCACAGCACCCCGTGATGTTTTTCTCACTCCTACTAGTGAATGTAATGTAACACACACCCATACAATGCGCACCACCCCGTGATGTATTTCTCACTCCTACTAGTGAATGTAATGTAACACACACCCAGAAAATGCGCACCACCCCGTGATATTTTTCTCACACCTACTAGTGAATCTAATGTAACACACACCCATACAATGCGCACCACCCCGCAATGTTTTTCAGAAACCTATCCTACATTGCCACTGCATGTTCCCTGACCTCCCCATACTGACAACCCCGCGGTGCTTTTCTCCATCCTACATTGCCACTCACGGCCTATCCTAATTCAGACCCTCTGATTCACACCACCCCGTGATGTTTTTCTCACTCCTACTAGTGAATGTAATGTAACACACACCCATACAATGCGCACCACCCCGTGATGTTTTTCTCACTCCTACTAGTGAATGTAATGTAACACACACCCATACAATCCGCACCACCCCGTGATGTTTTTCCCACTCCTACTAGTGAATGTAATGTAACACACACCCATACAATGCGCACCACCCCCTGATGTTTTTCTCACTCCTATTAGTGAATGTAATGTAACACACACCCATACAATGCGCACCACCCCGTGATGTTTTTCTCACTCCTACTAGTGAATCTAATGTAACACACACCCATACAATGCGCACCACCCTGCGATGTTTTTCAGAAACCTATCCTACATTGCCACTGCATGTTCCCTGACCTCCCCATGCTGACCACCCCGCGGTGCTTTTCTCCATCCTACATTGCCACTCACTGCCTATCCTCATTCAGAGCCTCAGATTCTCACCAGCCCGTGGTGTTTTTCTCACTCCTAGTAGTGAATGTAATGTAACACACACCCATACAATGCGCACCACCCCGTGATGTTTTTCTCACTCCTACTAGTGAATGTAATGTAACACACACCAATACAATGCGCACCACCCCGTGATGTTTTTCTCACTCCTACTAGTGAATGTAATGTAACACACACCAATACAATGCGCACCACCCCATGATGTTTTTCTCACTCCTATTAGTGAATGTAATGTAACACACACCCATACAATGCGCACCACCCCATGATGTTTTTCTCACTCCTACTATTGAATCTAATGTAACACACACCCATACAATGCGCACCACCCCGTGATGTTTTTCTCACTCCTACTAGTGAATGTAATGTAACACACACCCATACAATGCGCACCACCCCGCGATGTTTCTCAGAAACCTATCCTACATTGCCACTGCGTGTTCCCTGACCTCCCCAAGCTGACCACCCCGCGGTGCTTTTCTCCATCCTATATTGCCACTCACTGCCTATCCTAATTCAGACCCTCCGATTAACACCATCCCGTGATGTTTTTCTCACTCCTACTAGTGAATCTAATGTAACACACACCCATACAATGAGCACCACCCCGTGATATTTTTCTCACTCCTATTAGTGAATGTAATGTAACACACACCCATACAATGCGCACCACCCCGTGATGTTTTTCTCACTCCTTCTAGTGAATGTAATGTAACACACACCCATACAATGCGCACCACCCCGTGATGTTTTTCTCACTCCTACTAGTGAATGTAATGTAACACACACCCATACAATGCGCACCACCCCGTGATGTTTTTCTCACTCCTACTAGTGAATGTAATGTAACACACACCCATACAATGCGCACCACCCCGCGATGTTTTTCAGAAACCTATCCTATATTGCCACTGCATGTTCCCTGACCTCCCCATGCTGACCAACCCGCGGTGCTTTTCTCCATCCTACATTGCCACTCACTGCCTATCCTAATTCAGACCCTCCGATTCACACCACGCCGTGATGTTTTTCTCACTCCTACTAGTGAATGTAATGTAACACACACCCATACAATGCGCACCACCCCGTGATGTTTTTCTCACTCCTACTAGTGAATCTAATGTAACACACACCCATACAATGCGCACCACCCCGCGATGTTTTTCAGAAACCTATCCTACATTGCCACTGCATGTTCCCTGACCTCCCCAAGCTGACCACCCCGCGGTGCTTTTCTCCATCCTACATTGCCACTCACTGCCTATCCTAATTCAGACCCTCCGATTCACACCACCCCGTGATGTTTTTCTCACTCCTACTAGTGAATGTAATGTAACACACACCCATACAATGTGCACCACCCCGTGATGTTTTTCTCACTCCTACTAGTGAATGTAATGTAACACACACCCATACAATGCGCACCACCCCGTGATGTTTTTCTCACTCCTACTAGTGAATGTAATGTAACACACACCCATACAATGCGCACCACCCCTTGATGTTTTTCTCACTCCTACTAGTGAATGAATGTAACACACACCCATACAATGCGCACCACCCCGCGATGTTTCTCAGAAACCTATCCTACATTGCCACTGCGTGTTCCCTGACCTCCTCAAGCTGACCACCCCGCAGTGCTTTTCTCCATCCTATATTGCCACTCACTGCCTATCCTAATTCACACCCTCCGATTAACACCACCCCGTGATGTTTTTCTCACTCCTATTAGTGAATGTAATGTAACACACACCCATACAATGCGCACCACCCCGTGATGTTTTTCTCACTACTTCTAGTGAATGTAATGTAACACACACCCATACAATGCGCACCACCCCGTGATGTTTTTCTCACTCCTACTAGTGAATGTAATGTAACACACACCCATACAATGCGCACCACCCCGTGATGTTTTTCTCACTCCTACTAGTGAATCTAATGTAACACACACACATACAATGCGCACCACCCCGTGATGTTTTTCAGAAACCTATCCTACATTGCCACTGCATGTTCCCTGACCTCCCCATGCTGACAAGCCCTCGGTGCTTTTTTCCATCCTACATTGCCACTCACGGCCTATCCTAATTCAGACCCTCCGATTCACAGCACCCCGTGATGTTTTTCTCACACCTACTAGTGAATGTAATGTAACACACACCCATACAATGCGCACCACCCCGTGATGTATTTCTCACTCCTACTAGTGAATGTAATGTAACACACACCCAGAAAATGCGCACCACCCCGTGATATTTTTCTCACACCTACTAGTGAATCTAATGTAACACACACCCATACAATGCGCACCACCCCGCAATGTTTTTCAGAAACCTATCCTACATTGCCACTGCATGTTCCCTGACCTCCCCATACTGACAACCCCGCGGTGCTTTTCTCCATCCTACATTGCCACTCACGGCCTATCCTAATTCAGACCCTCTGATTCACACCACCCCGTGATGTTTTTCTCACTCCTACTAGTGAATGTAATGTAACACACACCCATACAATGCGCACCACCCCGTGATGTTTTTCTCACTCCTACTAGTGAATGTAATGTAACACACACCCATACAATCCGCACCACCCCGTGATGTTTTTCCCACTCCTAATAGTGAATGTAATGTAACACACACCCATACAATGCGCACCACCCCGTGATGTTTTTCTCACTCCTACTAGTGAATCTAATGTAACACACACCCATACAATGCGCACCACCCCGCGATGTTTTTCAGAAACCTATCCTACATTGCCACTGCATGTTCCCTGACCTCCCCATGCTGACCACCCCGCGGTGCTTTTCTCCATCCTACATTGCCACTCACTGCCTATCCTCATTCAGAGCCTCAGATTCTCACCAGCCCGTGGTGTTTTTCTCACTACTAGTAGTGAATGTAATGTAACACACACCCATACAATGCGCACCACCCCGTGATGTTTTTCTCACTCCTACTAGTGAATGTAATGTAACACACACCAATACAATGCGCACCACCCCGTGATGTTTTTCTCACTCCTACTAGTGAATGTAATGTAACACACACCAATACAATGCGCACCACCCCATGATGTTTTTCTCACTCCTATTAGTGAATGTAATGTAACACACACCCATACAATGCGCACCACCCCATGATGTTTTTCTCACTCCTACTATTGAATCTAATGTAACACACACCCATACAATGCGCACCACCCCGTGATGTTTTTCTCACTCCTACTAGTGAATGTAATGTAACACACACCCATACAATGCACACCACCCCGCGATGTTTCTCAGAAACCTATCCTACATTGCCACTGCGTGTTCCCTGACCTCCCCAAGCTGACCACCCCGCGGTGCTTTTCTCCATCCTATATTGCCACTCACTGCCTATCCTAATTCAGACCCTCCGATTAACACCATCCCGTGATGTTTTTCTCACTCCTACTAGTGAATCTAATGTAACACACACCCATACAATGAGCACCACCCCGTGATATTTTTCTCACTCCTATTAGTGAATGTAATGTAACACACACCCATACAATGCGCACCACCCCGTGATGTTTTTCTCACTCCTTCTAGTGAATGTAATGTAACACACACCCATACAATGCGCACCACCCCGTGATGTTTTTCTCACTCCTACTAGTGAATGTAATGTAACACACACCCATACAATGCGCACCACCCCGTGATGTTTTTCTCACTCCTACTAGTGAATGTAATGTAACACACACCCATACAATGCGCACCACCCCGCGATGTTTTTCAGAAACCTATCCTACATTGCCACTGCATGTTCCCTGACCTCCCCATGCTGACCACCCCGCGGTGCTTTTCTCCATCCTACATTGCCACTCACTGCCTATCCTAATTCGGACCCTCCGATTCACACCACCCCGTGATGTTTTTCTCACTCCTACTAGTGAATGTAATGTAACACACACCCATACAATGCGCACCACCCCGTGATGTTTTTCTCACTCCTACTAGTGAATGTAATGTAACACACACCCATACAATGCGCACCACCCCGTGATGTTTTTCTCACTCCTACTAGTGAATGTAATGTAACACACACCCATACAATGCGCACCATCCCGTGATGTTTTTCTCACTCCTACTAGTGAATGTAATGTAACACACACCCATACAATGGGCACCACCCCGTGATGTTTTTCTCACTCGTACTAGTGAATCTAATGTAACACACACCCATACAATGCGCACCACCCCGCGATGTTTTTCAGAAACCTATCCTACATTGCCACTGCATGTTCCCTGACCTCCCCAAGCTGACCACCCCGCGGTGCTTTTCTCCATCCTACATTGCCACTCACTGCCTATCCTAATTCAGACCCTCCGATTCACACCACCCCGTGATGTTTTTCTCACTCCTACTAGTGAATGTAATGTAACACACACCCATACAATGTGCACCACCCCGTGATGTTTTTCTCACTCCTACTAGTGAATGTAATGTAACACACACCCATACAATGCGCACCACCCCGTGATGTTTTTCTCACTCCTACTAGTGAATGTAATGTAACACACACCCATACAATGCGCACCACCCCGTGATGTTTTTCTCACTCCTACTAGTGAATGTAATGTAACACACACCCATACAATGCGCACCACCCCGTGATGTTTTTCTCACTCCTACTAGTGAATGTAATGTAACACACACCCATACAATGCGCACCACCCCGTGATGTTTTTCTCACTCCTACTAGTGAATGTAATGTAACACACACCCATACCATGCGCACCACCCCGTGATGTTTTTCTCACTCCTACTAGTGAATGTAATGTAACACACACCCATACAATGCGCATCACCCCGTGATGTTTTTCTCACTCCTACTAGTGAATGTAATGTAACACACACCCATACAATGCGCACCACCCCGTGATGTTTTTCTCACTCCTACTAGTGAATGTAATGTAACACACACCCATACAATGCGCACCATCCCGTGATGTTTTTCTCACTCCTACTAGTGAATGTAATGTAACACACACCCATACAATGCGCACCACCCCGTGATGTTTTTCTCACTCCTACTAGTGAATCTAATGTAACACACACCCATACAATGCGCACCACCCCGCGATGTTTTTCAGAACCCTATCCTACATTGCCACTGCATGTTCCCTGACCTCCCCAAGCTGACCACCCCGCGGTGCTTTTCTCCATCCTACATTGCCACTCACTGCCTATCCTAATTCAGACCCTCCGATTCACACCACCCCGTGATGTTTTTCTCACTCCTACTAGTGAATGTAATGTAACACACACCCATACAATGCGCACCACCCCGTGATGTTTTTCTCACTCCTACTAGTGAATGTAATGTAACACACACCCATACAATGCGCACCACCCCGTGATGTTTTTCTCACTCCTACTAGTGAATGTAATGTAACACACACCCATACAATGCGCACCACCCCTTGATGTTTTTCTCACTCCTACTAGTGAATGAATGTAACACACACCCATACAATGCGCACCACCCCGTGATGTTTTTCTCACTCCTACTAGTGAATGTAATGTAACACACACCCATACAATGCGCACCACCCCGTGATGTTTTTCTCACTCCTACTAGTGAATGTAATGTAACACACACCCATACAATGCGCACCACCCCGTGATATTTTTTTCACTCCTACTAGTGAATGTAATGTAACACACACCCATACAATGCGCACCACCCCGTGATGTTTTTCCCACTCCTACTAGTGAATGTAATGTAACACACACCAATACAATGCGCACCACCCCCTGATGTTTTTCTCACTCCTACTAGTGAATGTAATGTAACACACACCAATACAATGCGCACCACCCCGTGATGTTTTTCTCACTCCTACTAGTGAATGTAATGTAACACACACCAATACAATGCGCACCACCCCATGATGTTTTTCTCACTCCTATTAGTGAATGTAATGTAACACACACCCATACAATGCGCACCACCCCATGATGTTTTTCTCACTCCTACTAGTGAATCTAATGTAACACACACCCATACAATGCGCACCACCCCGTGATGTTTTTCTCACTCCTACTAGTGAATGTAATGTAACACACACCCATACAATGCGCACCACCCCGCGATGTTTCTCAGAAACCTATCCTACATTGCCACTGCGTGTTCCCTGACCTCCCCAAGCTGACCAACCCGCAGTGCTTTTCTCCATCCTATATTGCCACTCACTGCCTATCCTAATTCAGACCCTCCGATTAACACCACCCCGTGATGTTTTTCTCACTCCTATTAGTGAATGTAATGTAACACACACCCATACAATGCGCACCACCCCGTGATGTTTTTCTCACTACTTCTAGTGAATGTAATGTAACACACACCCATACAATGCGCACCACCCCGTGATGTTTTTCTCACTCCTACTAGTGAATGTAATGTAACACACACCCATACAATGCGCACCACCCCGTGATGTTTTTCTCACTCCTACTAGTGAATCTAATGTAACACACACCCATACAATGCGCACCACCCCGCGATGTTTTTCAGAAACCTATCCTACATTGCCACTGCATGTTCCCTGACCTCCCCATGCTGACCACCCCGCGGTGCTTTTCTCCATCCTACATTGCCACTCACTGCCTATCCTAATTCAGACCCTCCGATTCACACCACACCGTGATGTTTTTCTCACTCCTACTAGTGAATGTAATGTAACACACACCCATACAATGCGCACCACCCCGTGATGTTTTTCTCACTCCTACTAGTGAATGTAATGTAACACACACCCATACAATGCGCACCACCCCGTGATGTTTTTCTCACTCCTACTAGTGAATGTAATGTAACACACACCCATACAATGCGCACCATCCCGTGATGTTTTTCTCACTCCTACTAGTGAATGTAATGTAACACACACCCATACAATGCGCACCACCCCGTGATGTTTTTCTCACTCCTACTAGTGAATCTAATGTAACACACACCCATACAATGCACACCACCCCGCGATGTTTTTCAGAAACCTAACCTACATTGCCACTGCATGTTCCCTGACCTCCCCAAGCTGACCACCCCGCGGTGCTTTTCTCCATCCTACATTGCCACTCACTGCCTATCCTAATTCAGACCCTCCGATTCACACCACCCCGTGATGTTTTTCTCACTCCTACTAGTGAATGTAATGTAACACACACCCATACAATGCGCACCACCCCGTGATGTTTTTCTCACTCCTACTAGTGAATCTAATGTAACACACACCCATACAATGCGCACCACCCCGCGATGTTTTTCAGAAACCTATCCTACATTGCCACTGCATGTTCCCTGACCTCCCAAGCTGACCACCCCGCGGTGCTTTTCTCCATCCTACATTGCCACTCAGTGCCTATCCTAATTCAGACCCTCCGATTCACACCACCCTGTGATGTTTTTCTCACTCCTACTAGTGAATGTAATGTAACACACACCCATACAATGCGCACCACCCCGTGATGTTTTTCTCACTCCTACTAGTGAATGTAATGTAACACACACCCATACAATGTGCACCACCCCGTGATGTTTTTCTCACTCCTACTAGTGAATGTAATGTAACACACACCCATACAATGCGCACCACCCCGTGATGTTTTTCTCACTCCTACTAGTGAATGTAATGTAACACACACCCATACAATGCGCACCACCCCGTGATGTTTTTCTCACTCCTACTAGTGAATGAAATGTAACACACACCCATACAATGCGCACCACCCCGTGATGTTTTTCTCACTCCTACTAGTGAATGTAATGTAACACACACCCATACAATGCGCACCACCCTGTGATGTTTTTCTCACTCCTACTAGTGAATGTAATGTAACACACACCCATACAATGCGCACCACCCCGTGATGTTTTTCTCACTCCTACTAGTGAATGTAATGTAACACACACCCATACAATGCGCACCACCCCGTGATGTTTTTCTCACTCCTACTAGTGAATGTAATGTAACACACACCCATACAATGCGCACCACCCCGCGATGTTTTTCAGAAACCTATCCTACATTGCCCCTGCATGTTCCCTGACCTCCCCATGCTGACCACCCCGCGGTGCTTTTCTCCATCCTACATTGCCACTCACTGCCTATCCTAATTCAGACCCTCCGATTCACACCACCCCGTGATGTTTTTCTCAGTCCTACTAGTGAATGTAATGTAACACACACCCATACAATGCGCACTACCCCGTGATGTTTTTCTCACTCCTACTAGTGAATGTAATGTAACACACACCCATACAATGCGCACCACCCCGTGATGTTTTTCTCACTCCTACTAGTGAATGTAATGTAACACACACCCATACAATGCGCACCATCCCGTGATGTTTTCCTCACTCCTACTAGTGAATGTAATGTAACACACACCCATACAATGCGCACCACCCCGTGATGTTTTTCTCACTCCTACTAGTGAATCTAATGTAACACACACCCATACAATGCGCACCACCCCGCGATGTTTTTCAGAAACCTATCCTACATTGCCACTGCATGTTCCCTGACCTCCCCAAGCTGACCACCCCGCGGTGCTTTTCTCCATCCTACATTGCCACTCACTGCCTATCCTAATTCAGACCCTCCGATTCACACCACCCCGTGATGTTTTTCTCACTCCTACTAGTGAATGTAATGTAACACACACCCATACAATGTGCACCACCCCGTGATGTTTTTCTCACTCCTACTAGTGAATGTAATGTAACACACACCCATACAATGCGCACCACCCCGTGATGTTTTTCTCACTCCTACTAGTGAATGTAATGTAACACACACCCATACAATGCGCACCACCCCGTGATGTTTTTCTCACTCCTACTAGTGAATGTAATGTAACACACACCCATACAATGCGCACCACCCCGTGATGTTTTTCTCACTCCTACTAGTGAATGTAATGTAACACACACCCATACAATGCGCACCACCCCGTGATGTTTTTCTCACTCCTACTAGTGAATGTAATGTAACACACACCCATACCATGCGCACCACCCCGTGATGTTTTTCTCACTCCTACTAGTGAATGTAATGTAACACACACCCATACAATGCGCATCACCCCGTGATGTTTTTCTCACTCCTACTAGTGAATGTAATGTAACACACACCCATACAATGCGCACCACCCCGTGATGTTTTTCTCACTCCTACTAGTGAATGTAATGTAACACACACCCATACAATGCGCACCATCCCGTGATGTTTTTCTCACTCCTACTAGTGAATGTAATGTAACACACACCCATACAATGCGCACCACCCCGTGATGTTTTTCTCACTCCTACTAGTGAATCTAATGTAACACACACCCATACAATGCGCACCACCCCGCGATGTTTTTCAGAACCCTATCCTACATTGCCACTGCATGTTCCCTGACCTCCCCAAGCTGACCACCCCGCGGTGCTTTTCTCCATCCTACATTGCCACTCACTGCCTATCCTAATTCAGACCCTCCGATTCACACCACCCCGTGATGTTTTTCTCACTCCTACTAGTGAATGTAATGTAACACACACCCATACAATGCGCACCACACCGTGATGTTTTTCTCACTCCTACTAGTGAATGTAATGTAACACACACCCATACAATGCGCACCACCCCGTGATGTTTTTCTCACTCCTACTAGTGAATGTAATGTAACACACACCCATACAATGCGCACCACCCCTTGATGTTTTTCTCACTCCTACTAGTGAATGAATGTAACACACACCCATACAATGCGCACCACCCCGTGATGTTTTTCTCACTCCTACTAGTGAATGTAATGTAACACACACCCATACAATGCGCACCACCCCGTGATGTTTTTCTCACTCCTACTAGTGAATGTAATGTAACACACACCCATACAATGCGCACCACCCCGTGATATTTTTTTCACTCCTACTAGTGAATGTAATGTAACACACACCCATACAATGCGCACCACCCCGTGATGTTTTTCCCACTCCTACTAGTGAATGTAATGTAACACACACCAATACAATGCGCACCACCCCCTGATGTTTTTCTCACTCCTACTAGTGAATGTAATGTAACACACACCAATACAATGCGCACCACCCCGTGATGTTTTTCTCACTCCTACTAGTGAATGTAATGTAACACACACCAATACAATGCGCACCACCCCATGATGTTTTTCTCACTCCTATTAGTGAATGTAATGTAACACACACCCATACAATGCGCACCACCCCATGATGTTTTTCTCACTCCTACTAGTGAATCTAATGTAACACACACCCATACAATGCGCACCACCCCGTGATGTTTTTCTCACTCCTACTAGTGAATGTAATGTAACACACACCCATACAATGCGCACCACCCCGCGATGTTTCTCAGAAACCTATCCTACATTGCCACTGCGTGTTCCCTGACCTCCCCAAGCTGACCAACCCGCAGTGCTTTTCTCCATCCTATATTGCCACTCACTGCCTATCCTAATTCAGACCCTCCGATTAACACCACCCCGTGATGTTTTTCTCACTCCTATTAGTGAATGTAATGTAACACACACCCATACAATGCGCACCACCTCGTGATGTTTTTCTCACTACTTCTAGTGAATGTAATGTAACACACACCCATACAATGCGCACCACCCCGTGATGTTTTTCTCACTCCTACTAGTGAATGTAATGTAACACACACCCATACAATGCGCACCACCCCGTGATGTTTTTCTCACTCCTACTAGTGAATCTAATGTAACACACACCCATACAATGCGCACCACCCCGCGATGTTTTTCAGAAACCTATCCTACATTGCCACTGCATGTTCCCTGACCTCCCCATGCTGACCACCCCGCGGTGCTTTTCTCCATCCTACATTGCCACTCACTGCCTATCCTAATTCAGACCCTCCGATTCACACCACACCGTGATGTTTTTCTCACTCCTACTAGTGAATGTAATGTAACACACACCCATACAATGCGCACCACCCCGTGATGTTTTTCTCACTCCTACTAGTGAATGTAATGTAACACACACCCATACAATGCGCACCACCCCGTGATGTTTTTCTCACTCCTACTAGTGAATGTAATGTAACACACACCCATACAATGCGCACCATCCCGTGATGTTTTTCTCACTCCTACTAGTGAATGTAATGTAACACACACCCATACAATGCGCACCACCCCGTGATGTTTTTCTCACTCCTACTAGTGAATCTAATGTAACACACACCCATACAATGCGCACCACCCCGCGATGTTTTTCAGAAACCTAACCTACATTGCCACTGCATGTTCCCTGACCTCCCCAAGCTGACCACCCCGCGGTGCTTTTCTCCATCCTACATTGCCACTCACTGCCTATCCTAATTCAGACCCTCCGATTCACACCACCCCGTGATGTTTTTCTCACTCCTACTAGTGAATGTAATGTAACACACACCCATACAATGCGCACCACCCCGTGATGTTTTTCTCACTCCTACTAGTGAATCTAATGTAACACACACCCATACAATGCGCACCACCCCGCGATGTTTTTCAGAAACCTATCCTACATTGCCACTGCATGTTCCCTGACCTCCCCAAGCTGACCACCCCGCGGTGCTTTTCTCCATCCTACATTGCCACTCACTGCCTATCCTAATTCAGACCCTCCGATTCACACCACCCTGTGATGTTTTTCTCACTCCTACTAGTGAATGTAATGTAACACACACCCATACAATGCGCACCACCCCGTGATGTTTTTCTCACTCCTACTAGTGAATGTAATGTAACACACACCCATACAATGTGCACCACCCCGTGATGTTTTTCTCACTCCTACTAGTGAATGTAATGTAACACACACCCATACAATGCGCACCACCCCGTGATGTTTTTCTCACTCCTACTAGTGAATGTAATGTAACACACACCCATACAATGCGCACCACCCCGTGATGTTTTTCTCACTCCTACTAGTGAATGAAATGTAACACACACCCATACAATGCGCACCACCCCGTGATGTTTTTCTCACTCCTACTAGTGAATGTAATGTAACACACACCCATACAATGCGCACCACCCTGTGATGTTTTTCTCACTCCTACTAGTGAATGTAATGTAACACACACCCATACAATGCGCACCACCCCGTGATGTTTTTCTCACTCCTACTAGTGAATGTAATGTAACACACACCCATACAATGCGCACCACCCCGTGATGTTTTTCTCACTCCTACTAGTGAATGTAATGTAACACACACCCATACAATGCGCACCACCCCGCGATGTTTTTCAGAAACCTATCCTACATTGCCCCTGCATGTTCCCTGACCTCCCCATGCTGACCACCCCGCGGTGCTTTTCTCCATCCTACATTGCCACTCACTGCCTATCCTAATTCAGACCCTCCGATTCACACCACCCCGTGATGTTTTTCTCACTCCTACTAGTGAATGTAATGTAACACACACCCATACAATGCGCACCACCCCGTGATGTTTTTCTCACTCCTACTAGTGAATGTAATGTAACACACACCCATACAATGCGCACCACCCCGTGATGTTTTTCTCACTCCTACTAGTGAATGTAATGTAACACACACCCATACCATGCGCACCACCCCGTGATCTTTTTCTCACTCCTACTAGTGAATGTAATGTAACACACACCCATACAATGCGCACCACCCCGTGATGTTTTTCTCATTCCTACTAGTGAATGTAATGTAACACACACCCATACAATGCGCACCACCCCGTGATGTTTTTCTCACTCCTACTCGTGAATCTAATGTAACACACACCCATACAATGCGCACCACCCCGTGATGTTTTTCTCACTCCTACTAGTGAATGTAATGTAACACACACCCATACAATGCGCACCACCCCGTGATGTTTTTCTCACTCCTACTAGTGAATGTAATGTAACACACACCCATACAATGCGCACCACCCCGTGATGTTTTTCTCACTCCTACTAGTGAATGTAATGTAACACACACCCATACAATGCGCACCACCCCGTGATGTTTTTCTCACTCCTACTAGTGAATGTAATGTAACACACACCCATACAATGCGCACCACCCCGTGATGTTTTTCTCACTCCTACTAGTGAATGTAATGTAACACACACCCATACAATGCGCACCACCCCGTGATGTTTTTCTCACTCCTACTAGTGAATGTAATGTAACACACACCCATACAATGCGCACCACCCCGTGATGTTTTTCTCACTCCTACTAGTGAATGTAATGTAACACACACCCATACAATGCGCACCACCCCGTGATGTTTTTCTCACTCCTACTAGTGAATGTAATGTAACACACACCCATACAATGCGCACCACCCCGTGATGTTTTTCTCGCTCTTACTAGTGAATGTAATGTAACACACACCCATACAATGCGCACCACCCCGTGATGTTTTTCTCACTCCTACTAGTGAATGTAATGTAACACACACCCATACAATGCGCACCACCCCGTGATGTTTTTCTCACTCCTACTAGTGAATGTAATGTAACACACACCCATACAATGCGCACCACCCCGTGATGTTTTTCTCAATCCTACTAGTGAATGTAATGTAACACACACCCATACAATGCGCACCACCCCGTGATGTTTTTCTGACTCCTATTAGTGAATGTAATGTAACACACACCCATACAATGCGCACCACCCCGTGATGTTTTTCTCACTCCTACTAGTGAATCTAATGTAACACACACCCATACAATGCGCACCACCCCACGATGTTTTTCAGAAACCTATCCTACATTGCCACTGCATGTTCCCTGACCTCCCCATGCTGACCACCCCGCGGTGCTTTTCTCCATGCTACATTGCCACTCACTGCCTATCCTAATTCAGACCCTCCGATTCACACCACCCCGTGATGTTTTTCTCACTCCTACTAGTGAATGTAATGTAACACACACCCATACAATGCGCACCACCCCGTGATGTTTTTCTCACTCCTACTAGTGAATGTAATGTAACACACACCCATACAATGCGCACCACCCCGTGATGTTTTTCTCACTCCTACTAGTGAATGTAATGTAACACACACCCATACAATGCGCACCACCCCGTGATGTTTTTCTCACTCCTACTAGTGAATGTAATGTAACACACACCCATACAATGCGCACCACCCCGTGATGTTTTTCTCACTCCTACTAGTGAATGTAATGTAACACACACCCATACAATGCGCACCACCCCTTGATGTTTTTCTCACTCCTACTAGTGAATGAATGTAACACACACCCATACAATGCGCACCACCCCGTGATGTTTTTCTCACTCCTACTAGTGAATGTAATGTAACACACACCCATACAATGCGCACCACCCCGTGATGTTTTTCTCACTCCTACTAGTGAATGTAATGTAACACACACCCATACAATGCGCACCACCCCGTGATATTTTTTTCACTCCTACTAGTGAATGTAATGTAACACACACCCATACAATGCGCACCACCCCGTGATGTTTTTCCCACTCCTACTAGTGAATGTAATGTAACACACACCAATACAATGCGCACCACCCCCTGATGTTTTTCTCACTCCTACTAGTGAATGTAATGTAACACACACCAATACAATGCGCACCACCCCGTGATGTTTTTCTCACTCCTACTAGTGAATGTAATGTAACACACACCAATACAATGCGCACCACCCCATGATGTTTTTCTCACTCCTATTAGTGAATGTAATGTAACACACACCCATACAATGCGCACCACCCCATGATGTTTTTCTCACTCCTACTAGTGAATCTAATGTAACACACACCCATACAATGCGCACCACCCCGTGATGTTTTTCTCACTCCTACTAGTGAATGTAATGTAACACACACCCATACAATGCGCACCACCCCGCGATGTTTCTCAGAAACCTATCCTACATTGCCACTGCGTGTTCCCTGACCTCCCCAAGCTGACCAACCCGCAGTGCTTTTCTCCATCCTATATTGCCACTCACTGCCTATCCTAATTCAGACCCTCCGATTAACACCACCCCGTGATGTTTTTCTCACTCCTATTAGTGAATGTAATGTAACACACACCCATACAATGCGCACCACCCCGTGATGTTTTTCTCACTACTTCTAGTGAATGTAATGTAACACACACCCATACAATGCGCACCACCCCGTGATGTTTTTCTCACTCCTACTAGTGAATGTAATGTAACACACACCCATACAATGCGCACCACCCCGTGATGTTTTTCTCACTCCTACTAGTGAATCTAATGTAACACACACCCATACAATGCGCACCACCCCGCGATGTTTTTCAGAAACCTATCCTACATTGCCACTGCATGTTCCCTGACCTCCCCATGCTGACCACCCCGCGGTGCTTTTCTCCATCCTACATTGCCACTCACTGCCTATCCTAATTCAGACCCTCCGATTCACACCACCCCGTGATGTTTTTCTCACTCCTACTAGTGAATGTAATGTAACACACACCCATACAATGCGCACCACCCCGTGATGTTTTTCTCACTCCTACTAGTGAATGTAATGTAACACACACCCATACAATGCGCACCATCCCGTGATGTTTTTCTCACTCCTACTAGTGAATGTAATGTAACACACACCCATACAATGCGCACCACCCCGTGATGTTTTTCTCACTCCTACTAGTGAATCTAATGTAACACACACCCATACAATGCGCACCACCCCGCGATGTTTTTCAGAAACCTAACCTACATTGCCACTGCATGTTCCCTGACCTCCCCAAGCTGACCACCCCGCGGTGCTTTTCTCCATCCTACATTGCCACTCACTGCCTATCCTAATTCAGACCCTCCGATTCACACCACCCCGTGATGTTTTTCTCACTCCTACTAGTGAATGTAATGTAACACACACCCATACAATGCGCACCACCCCGTGATGTTTTTCTCACTCCTACTAGTGAATCTAATGTAACACACACCCATACAATGCGCACCACCCCGCGATGTTTTTCAGAAACCTATCCTACATTGCCACTGCATGTTCCCTGACCTCCCCAAGCTGACCACCCCGCGGTGCTTTTCTCCATCCTACATTGCCACTCACTGCCTATCCTAATTCAGACCCTCCGATTCACACCACCCTGTGATGTTTTTCTCACTCCTACTAGTGAATGTAATGTAACACACACCCATACAATGCGCACCACCCCGTGATGTTTTTCTCACTCCTACTAGTGAATGTAATGTAACACACACCCATACAATGTGCACCACCCCGTGATGTTTTTCTCACTCCTACTAGTGAATGTAATGTAACACACACCCATACAATGCGCACCACCCCGTGATGTTTTTCTCACTCCTACTAGTGAATGTAATGTAACACACACCCATACAATGCGCACCACCCCGTGATGTTTTTCTCACTCCTACTAGTGAATGAAATGTAACCCACACCCATACAATGCGCACCACCCCGTGATGTTTTTCTCACTCCTACTAGTGAATGTAATGTAACACACACCCATACAATGCGCACCACCCTGTGATGTTTTTCTCACTCCTACTAGTGAATGTAATGTAACACACACCCATACAATGCGCACCACCCCGTGATGTTTTTCTCACTCCTACTAGTGAATGTAATGTAACACACACCCATACAATGCGCACCACCCCGTGATGTTTTTCTCACTCCTACTAGTGAATGTAATGTAACACACACCCATACAATGCGCACCACCCCGCGATGTTTTTCAGAAACCTATCCTACATTGCCCCTGCATGTTCCCTGACCTCCCCATGCTGACCACCCCGCGGTGCTTTTCTCCATCCTACATTGCCACTCACTGCCTATCCTAATTCAGACCCTCCGATTCACACCACCCCGTGATGTTTTTCTCAGTCCTACTAGTGAATGTAATGTAACACACACCCATACAATGCGCACTACCCCGTGATGTTTTTCTCACTCCTACTAGTGAATGTAATGTAACACACACCCATACAATGCGCACCACCCCGTGATGTTTTTCTCACTCCTACTAGTGAATGTAATGTAACACACACCCATACAATGCGCACCATCCCGTGATGTTTTCCTCACTCCTACTAGTGAATGTAATGTAACACACACCCATACAATGCGCACCACCCCGTGATGTTTTTCTCACTCCTACTAGTGAATCTAATGTAACACACACCCATACAATGCACACCACCCCGTGATGTTTTTCTCACTCCTACTAGTGAATGTAATGTAACACACACCCATACAATGCGCACCACCCCGTGATGTTTTTCTCACTCCTACTCGTGAATGTAATGTAACACACACCCATACCATGCGCACCACCCCGTGATGTTTTTCTCACTCCTACTAGTGAATGTAATGTAACACACACCCATACAATGCGCACCACCCCGTGATGTTTTTCTCACTCCTACTAGTGAATGTAATGTAACACACACCCATACAATGCGCACCACCCCGTGATGTTTTTCTCACTCCTACTAGTGAATGTAATGTAACACACACCCATACAATGCACACCATCCCGTGATGTTTTTTCTCACTCCTACTAGTGAATGTAATGTAACACACACCCATACAATGCGCACCACCCCGTGATGTTTTTCTCACTCCTACTAGTGAATCTAATGTAACACACACCCATACAATGCGCACCACCCCGCGATGTTTTTCAGAAACCTATCCTACATTGCCACTGCATGTTCCCTGACCTCCCCAAGCTGACCACCCCGCGGTGCTTTTCTCCATCCTACATTGCCACTCACTGCCTATCCTAATTCAGACCCTCCGATTCACACCACCCCGTGATCTTTTTCTCACTCCTACTAGTGAATGTAATGTAACACACACCCATACAATGCGCACCACCCCGTGATGTTTTTCTCACTCCTACTAGTGAATGTAATGTAACACACACCCATACAATGCGCACCACCCCGTGATGTTTTTCTCACTCCTACTAGTGAATGTAATGTAACACACATCCATACAATGCGCACCACCCCGTGATGTTTTTCTCACTCCTACTAGTGAATGTAATGTAACACACACCCATACAATGCGCACCACCCCGTGATGTTTTTCTCACTCCTACTAGTGAATGTAATGTAACACACACCCATACAATGCGCACCACCCCGTGATGTTTTTCTCACTCCTACTAGTGAATGTAATGTAACACACACCCATACAATGCGCACCACCCCTTGATGTTTTTTTCACTCCTACTAGTGAATGTAATGTAACACACACCCATACAATGCGCACCACCCCGTGATGTTTTTTCCACTCCTACTAGTGAATGTAATGTAACACACACCCATACAATGCGCACCACCCCCTGATATTTTTCTCACTCCTATTAGTGAATGTAATGTAACACACACCCATAAAATGCGCACCACCCCGTGATGATTTTCCCACTCCTACTAGTGAATCTAATGTAACACACACCCATACAAGGCGCACCACCCCGCGATGTTTTTCAGAAACCTATCCTACATTGCCACTGCATGTTCCCTGACCTCCCCATGCTGAGCACCCCGCGGTGCTTTTCTCCATCCTACATTGCCACTCACTGCCTATCCTCATTCAGAGCCTCCGATTCTCACCAGCCCGTGGTGTTTTTCTCACTCCTAGTAGTGAAAGTAATGTAACACACACCCATACAATGCGCACCACCCCGAGATGTTTTTCTCACTCCTACTAGTGAATGTAATGTAACACACACCCATACAATGCGCACCACCCCGTGATGTTTTTCTCACTCCTACTAATGAATGTAATGTAACACACACCAATACAATGCGCACCACCCCATGATGTTTTTCTCACTCCTATTAGTGAATGTAATGTAACACACACCCATACAATGCGCACCACCCCATGATGTTTTTCTCACTCCTACTAGTGAATCTAATGTAACACACACCCATACAATGCGCACCACCCCGTGATGTTTTTCTCACTCCTACTAGTGAATGTAATGTAACACACACCCATACAATGCGCACCACCCGGCGATGTTTCTCAGAAACCTATCCTACATTGCCACTGCGTGTTCCCTGACCTCCCCAAGCTGACCACCCCGCGGTGCTTTTCTCCATCCTATATTGCCACTCACTGCCTATCCTAATTCAGACCCTCCGATTAACACCATCCCGTGATGTTTTTCTCACTCCTACTAGTGAATCTAATGTAACACACACCCATACAATGAGCACCACCCCGTGATGTTTTTCTCACTCCTACTAGTGAATGTAATGTAACACACACCCATACAATGCGCACCACCCCGTGATGTTTTTCTCACTCCTACTAGTGAATGTAATGTAACACACACCCATACAATGCGCACCACCCCGTGATGTTTTTCTCACTCCTACTAGTGAATGTAATGTAACACACACCCATACAATGCGCACCACCCCGTGATGTTTTTCTCACTCCTACTAGTGAATGTAATGTAACACACACCCATACAATGCGCACCACCCCGTGATGTTTTTCTCACTCCTACTAGTGAATGTAATGTAACACACACCCATACAATGCGCACCACCCCGTGATGTTTTTGTCACTCCTACTAGTGAATGTAATGTAACACACACCCATACAATGCGCACCACCCCGTGATGTTTTTCTCACTCCTACTAGTGAATGTAATGTAACACACACCCATACAATGCGCACCACCCCGTGATGTTTTTCTCACTCCTACTAGTGAATGTAATGTAACACACACCCATACCATGCGCACCACCCCGTGATCTTTTTCTCACTCCTACTAGTGAATGTAATGTAACACACACCCATACAATGCGCACCACCCCGTGATGTTTTTCTCATTCCTACTAGTGAATGTAATGTAACACACACCCATACAATGCGCACCACCCCGTGATGTTTTTCTCACTCCTACTCGTGAATCTAATGTAACACACACCCATACAATGCGCACCACCCCGTGATGTTTTTCTCACTCCTACTAGTGAATGTAATGTAACACACACCCATACAATGCGCACCACCCCGTGATGTTTTTCTCACTCCTACTAGTGAATGTAATGTAACACACACCCATACAATGCGCACCACCCCGTGATGTTTTTCTCACTCCTACTAGTGAATGTAATGTAACACACACCCATACAATGCGCACCACCCCGTGATGTTTTTCTCACTCCTACTAGTGAATGTAATGTAACACACACCCATACAATGCGCACCACCCCGTGATGTTTTTCTCACTCCTACTAGTGAATGTAATGTAACACACACCCATACAATGCGCACCACCCCGTGATGTTTTTCTCACTCCTACTAGTGAATGTAATGTAACACACACCCATACAATGCGCACCACCCCGTGATGTTTTTCTCACTCCTACTAGTGAATGTAATGTAACACACACCCATACAATGCGCACCACCCCGTGATGTTTTTCTCACTCCTACTAGTGAATGTAATGTAACACACACCCATACAATGCGCACCACCCCGTGATGTTTTTCTCGCTCTTACTAGTGAATGTAATGTAACACACACCCATACAATGCGCACCACCCCGTGATGTTTTTCTCACTCCTACTAGTGAATGTAATGTAACACACACCCATACAATGCGCACCACCCCGTGATGTTTTTCTCACTCCTACTAGTGAATGTAATGTAACACACACCCATACAATGCGCACCACCCCGTGATGTTTTTCTCACTCCTACTAGTGAATCTAATGTAACACACACCCATACAATGCGCACCACCCCACGATGTTTTTCAGAAACCTATCCTACATTGCCACTGCATGTTCCCTGACCTCCCCATGCTGACCACCCCGCGGTGCTTTTCTCCATGCTACATTGCCACTCACTGCCTATCCTAATTCAGACCCTCCGATTCACACCACCCCGTGATGTTTTTCTCACTCCTACTAGTGAATGTAATGTAACACACACCCATACAATGCGCACCACCCCGTGATGTTTTTCTCACTCCTACTAGTGAATGTAATGTAACACACACCCATACAATGCGCACCACCCCGTGATGTTTTTCTCACTCCTACTAGTGAATGTAATGTAACACACACCCATACAATGCGCACCACCCCGTGATGTTTTTCTCACTCCTACTAGTGAATGTAATGTAACACACACCCATACAATGCGCACCACCCCGTGATGTTTTTCTCACTCCTACTAGTGAATGTAATGTAACACACACCCATACAATGCGCACCACCCCGTGATGTTTTTCTCACTCCTACTAGTGAATGTAATGTAACACACACCCATACAATGCGCACCACCCCGTGATGTTTTTCTCACTCCTACTAGTGAATGTAATGTAACACACACCCATACAATGCGCACCACCCCGTGATGTTTTTCTGACTCCTATTAGTGAATGTAATGTAACACACACCCATACAATGCGAACCACCCCGTGATGTTTTTCTCACTCCTACTAGTGAATCTAATGTAACACACACCCATACAATGCGCACCACCCCGCGATGTTTTTCAGAAACCTATCCTACATTGCCACTGCATGTTCCCTGACCTCCCCATGCTGACCACCCCGCGGTGCTTTTCTCCATGCTACATTGCCACTCACTGCCTATCCTAATTCAGACCCTCCGATTCACACCACCCCGTGATGTTTTTCTCACTCCTACTAGTGAATGTAATGTAACACACACCCATACAATGCGCACCACCCCGTGATATTTTTCTCACTCCTACTAGTGAATGTAATGTAACACACACCCATACAATGCGCACCACCCCGTGATGTTTTTCTCACTCCTACTAGTGAATGTAAGGTAACACACACCCATACAATGCGCACCACCCCGTGATGTTTTTCTCACTCCTACTAGTGAATGTAACGTAACACACACCCATACAATGCGCACCACCCCGTGATGTTTTTCTCACTCCTACTAGTGAATGTAACGTAACACACACCCATACAATGCGCACCACCCCGTGATGTTTTTCTCACTCCTACTAGTGAATGTAACGTAACACACACCCATACAATGCGCACCACCCCGTGATGTTTTTCTCACTCCTACTAGTGAATGTAATGTAACACACACCCATACAATGCGCACCACCCCGTGATGTTTTTCTCACTCCTACTAGTGAATGTAATGTAACACACACCCATACAATTCGCACCACCCCGTGATGTTTTTCTGACTCCTATTAGTGAATGTAATGTAACACACACCCCATACAATGCGCACCACCCCGTGATGTTTTTCTCACTCCTACTAGTGAATCTAATGTAACACACACCCATACAATGCGCACCACCCCGCGATGTTTTTCAGAAACCTATCCTACATTGCCACTGCATGTTCCCTGACCTCCCAATGCTGACCACCCCGCGGTGCTTTTCTCCATGCTACATTGCCACTCACTGCCTATCCTAATTCAGACCCTGAGATTCACACCACCCCGTGATGTTTTTCTCACTCCTACTAGTGAATGTAATGTAACACACACCCATACAATGCGCACCACCCCGTGATGTTTTTCTCACTCCTACTAGTGAATGTAATGTAACACACACCCATACAATGCGCACCACCCCGTGATGTTTTTCTCACTCCTACTAGTGAATGTAATGTAACACACACCCATACAATGCGCACCACCCCGTGATGTTTTTTTCACTCCTACTAGTGAATGTAATGTAACACACACCCATACAATGCGCACCACCCCGTGATGTTTTTCTCACTCCTACTAGTGAATGTAATGTAACACACACCCATACAATGCGCACCACCCCGTGATGTTTTTCTCACTCCTACTAGTGAATGTAATGTAACACACACCCATACAATGCGCACCACCCCGTGATGTTTTTCTCACTCCTACTAGTGAATGTAATGTAACACACACCCATACAATGCGCACCACCACGTGATGTTTTTCTCACTCCTACTAGTGAATGTAATGTAACACACACCCATACAATGCGCACCACCCCGTGATGTTTTTCTCACTCCTACTAGTGAATCTAATGTAACACACACCCATACAATGCGCACCACACCATGATGTTTTTCTCACTCCTACTAGTGAATCTAATGTAACACACACCCATACAATGCCCACCACCCCGTTATGTTTTTCTCACTCCTACTAGTGAATCTAATGTAACACACACCCATACAATGCCCACCACCCCCTTGATGTTTTTCTCACTCCTACTAGTGAATGTAATGTAACACACACCCATATCTTCCGGGAGAACATGGCGGACAGATAACAGCAACTACCGGAGTCTCTCTGAAAGACTCGGCTCAGAAGCCAGGAATGGTGCGGACTAAGGAGACATAAGTCAGTGGAGATATGCTCTGCTGACTCAGGAACGAACTGGGCTGAGAGAAGCCAACTTGGAATGCAGTCCTGGTGCTAAAACAGGAACAGAAAAGACTTGGTGTGGAGGCTGGAACCGCGGCATTGTAAGCCGCGATTTGGGTTTCCCGCCGCGCGGTGGCTGGCTGTCTCTACAGTGGCTCAGCAAGGAGAGAGACGCGCGGAAGCTCTGAGAACGGCAATCTGCGAACGGCAGGGAGGTGTGCACTGACTTGTGGTGAGGTGAGTGAGAGAAACTGACACTCTACCACAGTTTGACTCCAGCAGAGGACTTTTTGGGCCCGGGCAGTCCTGCGGGAGCAGGGCGCGGTGGGACTCCAGCCACACATCCCCCTCTCGGGCGGGATTGGTGAAAAGTGCCTGGCCTGCGTAACGCTGCCGGCAGACCTGGTAGACTGTCCCAACCCAGATCCTAGAGCCTGACGGTGGCCGGGAGGGGAGATGCGTAGGCTGCCTGGTCTGTAACTCCCTGGTGCACAGCGGTGAGTGGGAACAACTAACTGGCGCAATTCGATCAGGCTGTGGCTGACTGGGAGAGAAGCTGGGCCTCTTATATAAGCTTGCATATATAAAGAACAGAGAAGAAGAGGCAGCATGGGAAGAGGCAGCAACAAGAAAGGCTCCTCAGCCCCCAATTCTGAGAAACAGGCAATAGCAGACACCACACCAATACACATAAGGCACCATATAGAGAGCCTCATAGACCAATTCAGGAATGAAGTTATCAATGACCTGAAGCTAGAAGTATGCAGAATAGTTAGAGAAATGCTAAGTACCACCCAAGAAAAAACAGGTGGTGGAATGGAAGAACAGAAAAAAAGGGGAGAATTGTTTGATGGAGAAAACAGAGAAAGCATAGAATACGTGAAGCAGGTTCAAAGGGACTACCAAGATACTAAGAAGTCTATAGAAGACTGGCATAACAGCTTGAAAGAAACTAAGGACAGACTATCTGAACTGGAGGGCAGACTTGTAATATGGGAGAATGAAATGAAAAACTTCTTAAAAATAACAAAGAAACAAACAGCAATAATACAAAGACAAGAAGATGATAAGAGGATCCATAACTTAAGGATTAAGAACATAAAAGAAGAAGTAGGGACACAAACAAGTGAACTACAAAAGCTACTCACAGAAATAATCCAGGAGAATTTTCCTAATTTAGCAAAAGGTAAAGATACTCGGATGTATGAGGCATACAGGACCCCAGCTACCTACAACCCAAACAGAGCAACACCCAGGCATATAATAATAAAAATTCCAGAAATTCAGTACAAGAACAGAATATTAAAAGCTGTAAGAGACAAGAAACAGACCACCTACAAGGGAACACCCATCAGAATTACAGCAGATTTCTCTGCACAAACCATCAAATCACGAAGAGCGTGGGGGGAAATAATTCAAGCATTGAAAGATAATAATCTCCAGCCAAGATTGAGATATCCTGCACAACTGTCCCTGGAAATTGATGGAAAAACAAGGTGCTTCCAGGATAAAGAGGAACTGGGGGAATTTGCAACCACCAATTCAACTCTACAGAGAGTATTGCAGGATATTCTAAAAAAAGAAAAATACAAAGAATCCAGAAATAATGGCAGAGAGGCCACAACGAATGGAGCAGAGAACAAAATGAAGAAGACAAACTGACAGCTACGGACAGAAAAAGAGCTTAACAGAAATGAGGCAGAGAAGATTGGATGATAGGAACAGCTATTTTGGAGAAAATGACATCTTAATAGGTAATACAGATTTAGTATCATCTTGTTTTGAAGTCTCATCTAGCTTTTGTCCTTCTGTCTCCAATGGTCTAAATAGGCTGTATCTTATTGGATTTTATTATGTACGATAGTATAAGCAAAAACCTTTTAAAGACAAGGAGATTATACAGAAACCATTGTTCATTTTGTTAGTCGATTCTAAATACTCTGTAATGCTGTCATTCTCTTGAATGGTTTTACATTGTTTTGATATACTTAATGCTACAGTATACGAAGTTGTACTCAAGGATTTCAAAGAAAGAAACAATATGGTAACTACTTTTAGGTTAGGATTATCTGGTGGTGAAACACTATTCTGCTTAAATGGTTATGTTTTGATCTGCGCTGTTTCGTTGTTATGCCCTCTTTTATCTCAATCTCCACTCCATTATTTACTTTTTTATCTTTATCCTTTTAGTTAAAGGGAAAAAAATAGCAGGATATATTATAGTAACCCACTTTGACTTTTCATTACCTTGATTTAAAGCCCTGTATTACTCTCACCATCTGGTTTTTAACTGATGTTCCCCTATTCTGTTTTGCTGGATAGTATCAGGTTCGAAAGTTTAGGCATCAGCTGTGAAGATAATGAGATTCATTATGACGCCCATTCTTGTTGACTTTTGTCTACTTTTGAAGACCTACAATGTCTCCAATGTTTTGGTTTTGTCGGTTTTGTTCTTTATTGTTTTGTTCAATTGTATTATAACTAATGATATAGGCAATTCTATTAGAGATAGCGGGAGGCATTATGGTAACCATTGTTGATCACCTTGTATTATGTTTTTACATTGTCTATTATGTCCACCCTTTTAACTTGACCGATTCTGTTCTGTTATGTCACATTTGGTTTTACTCTCTTCCAAAAAAGTAATAAGACCCGTGGGAGCAATGAAACCCAAAATGTGTAATAGTCATGGTACAAAAGAGAAGAAAAGAAAGTGCTCCAAACTATATAACTGCATGTATATTTAAGTGTATAAGATAGAAAATGATATCACAGAGTTTTATTGGATCAATGAACAGAACTGTTTGCAGTATCATTGATGGAATGTCCACTTTACAAGCTCTAATTTTGTGACTTGAACAATTATTTCTAAGATGACAATATGTAATCCATTAACTAGTGATTTCCTACTGTTCATTTTTTTCTGTAAATCTGTATAACTTGTACCCTTTCCCTGCTTTTTTTTTCTTTTCTCCTTAAATAAAATTAAAAAAAAAAAAAAAAAACACACACCCATACAATGCGCACCACCCCGTGATGCTTTTCTCACTCCTACTAATGAATCTAATGTAACACACACCCATACAATGCGCACCACCCCGTGATGTTTTTCTCACTCCTACTAGTGAATCTAATGTAACACACACCCATACAATGCGCACCACCCCGTGATGTTTTTCTCACTCCTACTAGTGAATGTAATGTAACACACACCCATACAATGCGCACCACCCCGTGATGTTTTTCTCACTCCTACAAGTGAATGTAATGTAACACACACCCATACAATGCGCACCACCCCGTGATGTTTTTCTCACTCCTACTAGTGAATCTAATGTAACACACACCCATACAATGCGCACCACCCCGCGATGTTTTTCAGAAACCTATCCTACATTGCCACTGCATGTTCCCTGACCTCCCCATGCTGACCACCCCGCGGTGCTTTTCTCCATCCTACATTGCCACTCACGGCCTATCCTAATTCAGACCCTCTGATTCACACCACCCCGTGATGTTTTTCTCACTCCTACTAGTGAATGTAATGTAACACACACCCATACAATGCGCACCACCCCGTGATGTTTTTCTCACTCCTACTAGTGAATGTAATGTAACACACACCCATACAATGCGCACCACCCCCTGATGTTTTTCTCACTCCTATTAGTGAATGTAATGTAACACACACCCATACAATGCGCACCACCCCGTGATGTTTTTCTCACTCCTACTAGTGAATCTAATGTAACACACACCCATACAATGCGCACCACCCCGCGATGTTTTTCAGAAACCTATCCTACATTGCCACTGCATGTTCCCTGACCTCCCCATGCTGACCACCCCGTGGTGCTTTTCTCCATCCTACATTGCCACTTACTGCCTATCCTCATTCACAGCCTCCGATTCTCACCAGCCCGTGGTGTTTTTCTCACTCCTAGTAGTAAATGTAATGTAACACACACCCATACAATGCGCACCACCCCGTGATGTTTTTCTCACTCCTACTAGTGAATGTAATGTAACACACACCAATACAATGCGCACCACCCCGTGATGTTTTTCTCACTCCTACTAGTGAATGTAATGTAACACACACCCATACAATGCGCACCACCCCGTGATGTTTTTCTCACTGCTACTAGTGAATGTAATGTAACACACACCCATACAATGCGCACCACCCCGTGATGTTTTTCTCACTCCTACTAGTGAATGTAATGTAACACACACCCATACAATGCGCACCACCCCGTGATGTTTTTCTCACTCCTACTAGTGAATGTAATGTAACACACACCCATACAATGCGCACCACCCCGTGTTGTTTTTCTCACTCCTACTAGTGAATGTAATGTAACACACACCCATACAATGCGCACCACCCCGTGATGTTTTTCTCGCTCTTACTAGTGAATGTAATGTAACACACACCCATACAATGCGCACCACCCCGTGATGTTTTTCTCACTCCTACTAGTGAATCTAATGTAACACACACCCATACAATGCGCACCACCCCGTGATGTTTTTCTCACTCCTACTAGTGAATGTAATGTAACACACACCCATACAATGCGCACCACCCCGTGATGTTTTTCTCACTCCTACTAGTGAATGTAATGTAACACACACCCATACAATGCGCTCCACCCCGTGATGTTTTTCTCACTCCTATTAGTGAATGTAATGTAACACACACCCATACAATGCGCACCACCGCGTGATGTTTTTCTCACTCCTACTAGTGAATGTAATGTAACACACACCCATACAATGCGCACCACCCCGTGATGTTTTTCTCACTCCTACAAGTGAATGTAATGTAACACACACCCATACAATGCGCACCACCCCGTGATATTTTTCTCGCTCTTACTAGTGAATGCAATGTAACACACACCCATACAATGCGCACCACCCCGTGATGTTTTTCTCACTCCTACTAGTGAATGTAATGTAACACACACCCATACAATGAGCACCACCCCGTGATTTTTTTCTCACTCCTACTAGTGAATGTAATGTAACACACACCCATACAATGCGCACCACCCCATGATGTTTTTCTCACTCCTATTAGTGAATGTAATGTAACACACACCCATACAATGCGCACCACCCCGTGATGTTTTTCTCATTCCTACTAGTGAATCTAATGTAACAGACACCCATACAATGCGCACCACCCCGTGATGTTTTTCTCACTCCTACTAGTGAATGTAATGTAACACACACCCATACAATGCGCACCACCCCGTGATGCTTTTCTCACTCCTACTAGTGAATGTAATGTAACACACACCCATACAATGCGCACCACCCCGTGATGTATTTCTCACTCCTACTAGTGAAGGTAATGTAACACCCACCCATACAATGCGCACCACCCCGTGATGATTTCTCACTCCTAGTAGTGAATGTAATGTAACACACACCCATACAATGCGCACCACACCGTGATGTTTTTCTCACTCCTACTAGTGAATGTAATGTAACACACACCCATACAATGCGCACCATCCCGTGATGTTTTTCTCACTCCTACTAGTGAATGTAATGTAACACACACCCATAAAATGCACACCACCCCGTGATGTATTTCTCACTCCTTCTAGTGAATGTAATTTGACACACACCCATACAATGCGCACAACCCCGTGATGTTTTTCTCACTCCTACTAGTGAATCTAATGTAACACACACCCATACAAGGCGCACCACCCCGCGATGTTTTTCAGAAACCTATCCTACATTGCCACTGCCTATTCCCTGACCTCCCCATTCTGACCACCCCGCGGTGCTTTTCTCCATCCTACATTGCCAATCACTGCGTATCCTAATTCAGACCCTCCGATTCACACGACCCCGTGATGTTTTTCTCACTCCTACTAGTGAATGTAATGTAACACACACCCATACAATGCGCACCACCCCGTGATGTTTTTCTTACTCCTACTAGTGAATGTAATGTAACACACACCCATACAATGCGCACCACCCCGTGATGTTTTTCTCACTCCTACTAGTGAATGTAATGTAACACACACCCATACAATGCGCTCCACCCCGTGATGTTTTTCTCACTCCTATTAGTGAATGTAATGTAACACACACCCATACAATGCGCACCACCCCGTGATGTTTTTCTCACTCCTACTAGTGAATGTAATTTAACACACACCCATACAATGCGCACCACCCCGTGATGTTTTTCTCACTCCTACAAGTGAATGTAATGTAACACACACCCATACAATGCGCACCACCCCGTGATATTTTTCTCGCTCTTACTAGTGAATGTAATGTAACACACACCCATACAATGCGCACCACCCCGTGATGTTTTTCTCACTCCTACTAGTGAATGTAATGTAACACACACCCATACAATGAGCACCACCCCGTGATGATTTTCTCACTCCTACTAGTGAATGTAATGTAACACACACCCATACAATGCGCACCACCCCATGATGTTTTTCTCACTCCTATTAGTGAATGTAATGTAACACACACCCATACAATGCGCACCACCCCGTGATGTTTTTCTCACTCCTACTAGTGAATCTAATGTAACAGACACCCATAAAATGCGCACCACCCCGTGATGTTTTTCTCACTCCTACTAGTGAATGTAATGTAACACACACCCATACAATGCGCACCACCCCGCGATGTTTCTCAGAAACCTATCCTACATTGCCACTGCGTGTTCCCTGACCTCCCTAAGCTGACCATCCCGCGGTGCTTTTCTCCATCCTATATTGCCACTCACTGCCTATCCTAATTCAGACCATCCGATTCACACCACCCCGTGATGTTTTTCTCACTGCTACTAGTGAATCTAATGTAACACACACCCATACAATGAGCACCACCCCGTTCTGTTTTTCTCAATCCTACTAGTGAATCTAATGTAACAGACACCCATACAATGCGCACCACCCCGTGATGTTTTTCTCACTCCTACTAGTGAATGTAATGTAACACACACCCATACAATGCTCACCACCCCGCGATGTTTCTCAGAAACCTATCCTACATTGCCACTGCGTGTTCCCTGACCTCCCTAAGCTGACCATCCCGCGGTGCTTTTCTCCATCCTATATTGCCACTCACTGCCTATCCTAATTCAGACCATCCGATTCACACCACCCCGTGATGTTTTTCTCACTGCTACTAGTGAATCTAATGTAACACACACCCATACAATGAGCACCTCCCCGTTCTGTTTTTCTCAATCCTACTAGTGAATCTAATGTAACAGACACCCATACAATGCGCACCACCCCGTGATGTTTTTCTCACTCCTACTAGTCAATCTAATGTAACACACACCCATACAATGCGCACCACCCCGTGATGTTTTTCTCACTCCTACTAGTGAATCTAATGTAACACACACCCATACAATGCGCACCACCCCGTGATGTTTTTCTCACTCCTACTAGTGAATGTAATGTAACACACACCCATACAATGCGCACCACCCCGTGATGTTTTTCTCACTCCTACTAGTGAATCTAATGTAACACACACCCATACAATGCGCCCCACCCCGTGATGTTTTTCTCACTCCTACTAGTGAATGTAATGAAACACACACCCATACAATGCGCACCACCCCGTGATGTTTTTCTCACTCCTACTAGTGAATCTAATGTAACACACACCCATACAATGCGCACCACCCCGTGATGTTTTTCAGAAACCTATCCTACATTGCCACTGCATGTTCCCTGACCTCCCCATGCTGACCACCCCCCGGTGCTTTTCTCCATCCTACATTGCCACTCACTGCCTATCCTAATTCAGAGCCTCCGATTCACACCACCCCGTGATGTTTTTCTCACTCCTTGTAGTGAATGTAATGTAACACACACCCATACAATGCACACCACCCCGTTATGTTTTTCTCACTCATACTAGTGAAAGTAATGTAACACACACCCATACAATGCGCACCACCCCGTGATGTTTTTCTCACTCCTACTAGTGAATGTAATGTAACACACACCCATACAATTTGCACCACCACGTGATGTTTTTCTCACTCCTACTAGTGAATGTAATGTAACACACACCCATACAATGCGCACCATCCCGTGATGTTTTTCTCACTCCTACTAGTGAATGTAATGTAACACACACCCATAAAATGCACACCACCCCGTGATGTTTTTCTCACTCCTTCTAGTGAATGTAATTTGACACACACCCATACAATGCGCACCACCCCGTGATGTTTTTCTCACTCCTACTAGTGAATCTAATGTAACACACACCCATACAATGCGCACCACCCCTCGATGTTTTTCAGAAACCTATCCTACATTGCCACTGCCTGTTCCCTGACCTCCCCATTCTGACCACCCCGCGGTGCTTTTCTCCATCCTACATTACCAATCACTGCCTATCCTAATTCAGACCCTCCGATTCACACGACCCCGTGATGTTTTTCTCACTCCTACTAGTGAATGTAATGTAACACACTCCCATACAATGCGGACCACCCCGTGATGTTTTTCTTACTCCTACTAGTGAATGTAATGTAACACACACCCATACAATGCGCACCACCCCGTGATGTTTTTCTCACTCCTACTAGTGAATGTAATGTAACACACACCCATACAATGCGCACCACCCCATGATGTTTTTCTCACGCCTACTAGTGAATCTAATGTAACACCCACCCATACAATGCGCACCACCCCGTGATGTTTTTCTCACTGCTACTAGTGAATGTAATGTAACACACACCCATACAATGCGCACGACTCCGTGATGTTTTTCTCACTCCTACTAGTGAATGTAATGTAACACACACCCATACAATGCGCACCACCCCGTGATGTTTTTCTCACTCCTACTAGTGAATGTAATGTAACACACACCCATAGAATGCGCACCACCCCGTGATATTTTTCTCGCTCTTACTAGTGAATGTAATGTAACACACACCCATACATTGAGCACCACCCCGTGATGTTTTTCTCACTCCTACTAGTGAATGTAATGTAACACACACCCATACAATGCGCACCACCCCGTGATGTTTTTCTTACTCCTACTAGTGAATATAATGTAACACACACCCATACAATGCGCACCACCCCGTGATGTTTTTCTCACTCCTACTAGTGAATGTAATGTAACACACACCCATACAATGCGCACCACCCCATGATGTTTTTCTCACGCCTACTAGTGAATCTAAAGTAACACCCACCCATACAATGCGCACCACCCCGTGATGTTTTTCTCACTGCTACTAGTGAATGTAATGTAACACACACCCATACAATGCGCACGACTCCGTGATGTTTTTCTCACTCCTACTAGTGAATGTAATGTAACACACACCCATACAATGCGCACCACCCCATGATGTTTTTCTCACGCCTACTAGTGAATCTAATGTAACACCCACCCATACAATGCGCACCACCCCGTGATGTTTTTCTCACTGCTACTAGTGAATGTAATGTAACACACACCCATACAATGCGCACGACTCCGTGATGTTTTTCTCACTCCTACTAGTGAATGTAATGTAACACACACCCATACAATGCGCATCACCCCGTGATGTTTTTCTCACTCCTACTAGTGAATGTAATGTAACACACACCCATACAATGCGCACCACCCCGTGATGTTTTTCTCATTCCTATTAGTGAATGTAATGTAACACACACCCATACAATGCGCACCACCCCGTGATGTTTTTCTCACTACTAGTGAATCTAATGTAACAGACACCCATACAATGCGCACCACCCCGTGATGTTTTTCTCACTCCTACTAGTGAATGTAATGTAACACACACCCATACAATGCGCACCACCCCGTGATGTTTTTCTCACTCCTACTAGTGAATGTAATGTAACACACACCCATACAATGCGCAACACCCCGCGATGTTTTTCAGAAACCTATCCTACATTGCCACTGCATGTTCCCTGACCTCCCCATGCTGACCACCCCGCAGTGCTTTTCTCCATCCTACATTGCCACTCACGGCCTATCCTAATTCAGACCCTCTGATTCACACCACCCCGTGATGTTTTTCTCACTCCTACTAGTGAATGTAATGTAACAAACACCCATACAATGCGCACCACCCCGTGATGTTTTTCTCACTCCTACTAGTGAATGTAATGTAACACACACCCATACAATGCGCACCACCCCGTGATGCTTTTCTCACTCCTACTAGTGAATGTGATGTAACACACACCCATACAATGCGCACCACCCCGTGATGTTTTTCTCACTCCTACTAGTGAATGTAATGTAACACACAACCATACAATGCGCACCACCCCGTGATGTTTTTCTCACTCCTACTAGTGAATGTAATGTAACACACACCCATACAATGCGCACCACCCCGTGATGTTTTTCTCACTCCTACTAGTGAATCTAATGTAACACACACCCATACAATGCGCACCACCCCGTGATGTTTTTCTCACTCCTACTAGTGAATCTAATGTAACACACACCCATACAATGCCCACCACCCCGTGATGTTTTTCTCACTCCTACTAGTGAATGTAATGTAACACCCACCCATACAATGGGCACCACCCCGTGATGTTTTTCTCACTCCTACTAGTGAATGTAATGTAACACACACCCATACAATGTGCACCACCCCGTGATGTTTTTCTCACTCCTACTAGTGAATGTAATGTAACACACACCCATACAATGCGCACCATCCCGTGATGCTTTTCTCACTCCTACTAGTGAATGTAATGTAACACACACCCATACAATGCGCACCACCCCGTGATGTTTTTCTCAATCCTACTAGTGAATGTAATGTAACACACACCCATACAATGCGCACCACCCCGCGATGTTTCTCAGAAACCTATCCTACATTGCCACTGCGTGTTCCCTGACCTCCCCAAGCTGACCACCCCGCGGTGCTTTTCTCCATCCTATATTGCCACTCACTGCCTATCCTAATTCAGACCCTCCGATTCACACCACCCCGTGATGTTTTTCTCACTCCTACTAGTGAGTCTAATGTAACACACACCCATACAATGAGCACCACCCCGTGATGTTTTTCTCACTCCTTTAGTGAATGTAATGTAACACACAACCATACAATGCGCACCACCCCGTGATGTTTTTCTCACTCCTACTAGTGAATGTAATGTAACACACACCCATACAATGCGCACCACCCCGTGATGTTTTTCTCACTCCTACTAGTGAATCTAATGTAACACACACCCATACAATGCGCACCACCCCGTGATGTTTTTCTCACTCCTACTAGTGAATCTAATGTAACACACACCCATACAATGCCCACCACCCCGTGATGTTTTTCTCACTCCTACTAGTGAATGTAATGTAACACCCACCCATACAATGGGCACCACCCCGTGATGTTTTTCTCACTCCTACTAGTGAATGTAATGTAACACACACCCATACAATGTGCACCACCCCGTGATGTTTTTCTCACTCCTACTAGTGAATGTAATGTAACACACACCCATACAATGCGCACCATCCCGTGATGCTTTTCTCACTCCTACTAGTGAATGTAATGTAACACACACCCATACAATGCGCACCACCCCGTGATGTTTTTCTCAATCCTACTAGTGAATGTAATGTAACACACACCCATACAATGCGCACCACCCCGCGATGTTTCTCAGAAACCTATCCTACATTGCCACTGCGTGTTCCCTGACCTCCCCAAGCTGACCACCCCGCGGTGCTTTTCTCCATCCTATATTGCCACTCACTGCCTATCCTAATTCAGACCCTCCGATTCACACCACCCCGTGATGTTTTTCTCACTCCTACTAGTGAGTCTAATGTAACACACACCCATACAATGAGCACCACCCCGTGATGTTTTTCTCACTCCTTTAGTGAATGTAATGTAACACACACCCATACAATGCGCACCACCGCGTGATGTTTTTCTCACTCCTACTAGTGAATGTAATGTAACACACACCGATACAATGCGCACCACCCCGTGATGTTTTTCTCACTCCTACTAGTGAATCTAATGTAACACACACTCATACAATGCGCACCACCCCGCGATGTTTTTCAGAAACCTATCCTACATTGCCACTGCATGTTCCCTGACCTCCCCATGCTGACCACCCCGCAGTGCTTTTCTCCATCCTACATTGCCATTCACGGCCTATCCTAATTCAGACCCTCTGATTCACACCACCCCGTGATGTTTTTCTCACTCCTACTAGTGAATGTAATGTAACACACACCCATACAATGCGCACCACCCCGTGATGTTTTTCTCACTCCTACTAGTGAATGTAATGTAACACACACCCATACAATGCGCACCACCCCGTGATGTTTTTCCCACTCCTACTTGTGAATGTAATGTAACACACACCCATACCATGCGCACCACCCCCTGATGTTTTTCTCACTCCTATTAGTGAATGTAATGTAACACACACCCATACAATGCGCACCACCCCGTGATGTTTTTCTCACTCCTACTAGTGAATCTAATGTAACACACACCCATGCAATGCGCACCACCCCGCGATGTTTTTCAGAAACCTATCCTACATTGCCACTGCATGTTCCCTGACCTCCCCATGCTGACCACCCCGCGGTGCTTTTCTCCATCCTATATTGCCACTCACTGCCTATCCTCATTCAGAGCCTCCGATTCTCACCAGCCCGTGGTGTTTTTCTCACTCCTAGTAGTGAATGTAATGTAATACACACCCGTACAATGCGCACCACCCCGTGATGTTTTTCTCACTCCTACTAGTGAATGTAATGTAACACACACCCATACAATGCGCACCACCCCGTGATGTTTTTCTCACTCCTACTATTGAATCTAATGTAACACACACCCATACAATGCGCACCACCCCGTGATGTTTTTCTCACTCCTACTAGTGAATGTAATGTAACACACACCCATAAAATGCGCACCACCCCGTGATGTTTTTCTCACTCCTACTAGTGAATGTAATGTAACACACACCCATACAATGCGCACCACCCCGTGATGTTTTTCTCACTCCTACTAGTGAATCTAATGTAACACACACCCATACAATGCCCACCACCCCGTGATGTTTTTCTCACTCCTACTAGTGAATCTAATGTAACACACACCCATACAATGCGCACCACCCCGTGATGTTTTTCTCACTCCTACTATTGAATCTAATGTAACACACACCCATACAATGCGCACCACCCCGTGATGTTTTTCTCACTCCTACTAGTGAATGTAATGTAACACACACCCATACAATGCGCCCCACCCCTTGATGTTTTTCTCACTCCTACTAGTGAATGTAATGTAACACACACCCATACAATGAACACCACCCCGTGATGTTTTTCTCACTCCTACTAGTGAATGTAATGTAACACACACCCATAAAATGCGCACCACCCCGTGATGTTTTTCTCACTCCTACTAGTGAATCTAATGTAACACACACCCATACAATGTGCACCACCCCGTGATGTTTTTCTCACTCCTACTAGTGAATCTAATGTAACACACACCCATACAATGCCCACCACCCCGTGATGTTTTTCTCACTCCTACTAGTGAATGTAATGTAACACACACCCATACAATGCGCACCACCCCGTGACGTTTTTCTCACTCCTACTATTGAATCTAATGTAACACACACCCATACAATGCGCACCACCCCGTGATGTTTTTCTCACTCCTACTAGTGAATGTAATGTAACACACACCCATACAATGCGCACCACCCCGTGATGTTTTTCTCACTCCTACTAGTGAATGTAATGTAACACACACCCATACAATGCGCACCACCCCGAGATGTTTTTCTCACTCCTACTAATGAATGTAATGTAACACACACCCATACAATGCGCACCACCCCGTGATGTTTTTCTCACTCCTACTAGTGAATGTAATGTAACACACACCCATACAATGCGCACCACCCCGTGATGTTTTTCTCACTCCTACTAGTGAATGTAATGTAACACCCACCCATACAATGGGCACCACCCCGTGATGTTTTTCTCACTCCTACTAGTGAATGTAATGTAACACACACCCATACAATGTGCACCACCCCGTGATGTTTTTCTCACTCCTACTAGTGAATGTAATGTAACACACACCCATACAATGCGCACAACCCCGTGATGCTTTTCTCACTCCTACTAGTGAATGTAATGTAACACACACCCATACAATGCGCACCACCCCGTGATGTTTTTCTCAATCCTACTAGTGAATGTAATGTAACACACACCCATACAATGCGCACCACCCCGCGATGTTTCTCAGAAACCTATCCTACATTGCCACTGCGTGTTCCCTGACCTCCCCAAGCTGACCACCCCGCGGTGCTTTTCTCCATCCTATATTGCCACTCACTGCCTATCCTAATTCAGACCCTCCGATTCACACCACCCCGTGATGTTTTTCTCACTCCTACTAGTGAGTCTAATGTAACACACACCCATACAATTAGCACCACCCCGTGATGTTTTTCTCACTCCTTTAGTGAATGTAATGTAACACACACCCATACAATGCGCACCACCGCGTGATGTTTTTCTCACTCCTACTAGTGAATGTAATGTAACACACACCGATACAATGCGCACCACCCCGTGATGTTTTTCTCACTCCTACTAGTGAATCTAATGTAACACACACTCATACAATGCGCACCACCCCGCGATGTTTTTCAGAAACCTATCCTACATTGCCACTGCATGTTCCCTGACCTCCCCATGCTGACCACCCCGCAGTGCTTTTCTCCATCCTACATTGCCACTCACGGCCTATCCTAATTCAGACCCTCTGATTCACACCACCCCGTGATGTTTTTCTCACTCCTACTAGTGAATGTAATGTAACACACACCCATACAATGCGCACCACCCCGTGATGTTTTTCTCACTCCTACTAGTGAATGTAATGTAACACACACCCATACAATGCGCACCACCCCGTGATGTTTTTCCCACTCCTACTTGTGAATGTAATGTAACACACACCCATACCATGCGCACCACCCCCTGATGTTTTTCTCACTCCTATTAGTGAATGTAATGTAACACACACCCATACAATGCGCACCACCCCGTGATGTTTTTCTCACTCCTACTAGTGAATCTAATGTAACACACACCCATGCAATGCGCACCACCCCGCGATGTTTTTCAGAAACCTATCCTACATTGCCACTGCATGTTCCCTGACCTCCCCATGCTGACCACCCCGCGGTGCTTTTCTCCATCCTATATTGCCACTCACTGCCTATCCTCATTCAGAGCCTCCGATTCTCACCAGTCCGTGGTGTTTTTCTCACTCCTAGTAGTGAATGTAATGTAATACACACCCGTACAATGCGCACCACCCCGTGATGTTTTTCTCACTCCTACTAGTGAATGTAATGTAACACACACCCATACAATGCGCACCACCCCGTGATGTTTTTCTCACTCCTACTATTGAATCTAATGTAACACACACCCATACAATGCGCACCACCCCGTGATGTTTTTCTCACTCCTACTAGTGAATGTAATGTAACACACACCCATAAAATGCGCACCACCCCGTGATGTTTTTCTCACTCCTACTAGTGAATGTAATGTAACACACACCCATACAATGCGCACCACCCCGTGATGTTTTTCTCACTCCTACTAGTGAATCTAATGTAACACACACCCATACAATGCCCACCACCCCGTGATGTTTTTCTCACTCCTACTAGTGAATCTAATGTAACACACACCCATACAATGCGCACCACCCCGTGATGTTTTTCTCACTCCTACTATTGAATCTAATGTAACACACACCCATACAATGCGCACCACCCCGTGATGTTTTTCTCACTCCTACTAGTGAATGTAATGTAACACACACCCATACAATGCGCCCCACCCCTTGATGTTTTTCTCACTCCTACTAGTGAATGTAATGTAACACACACCCATACAATGAACACCACCCCGTGATGTTTTTCTCACTCCTACTAGTGAATGTAATGTAACACACACCCATAAAATGCGCACCACCCCGTGATGTTTTTCTCACTCCTACTAGTGAATCTAATGTAACACACACCCATACAATGTGCACCACCCCGTGATGTTTTTCTCACTCCTACTAGTGAATCTAATGTAACACACACCCATACAATGCCCACCACCCCGTGATGTTTTTCTCACTCCTACTAGTGAATGTAATGTAACACACACCCATACAATGCGCACCACCCCGTGACGTTTTTCTCACTCCTACTATTGAATCTAATGTAACACACACCCATACAATGCGCACCACCCCGTGATGTTTTTCTCACTCCTACTAGTGAATGTAATGTAACACACACCCATACAATGCGCACCACCCCGTGATGTTTTTCTCACTCCTACTAGTGAATGTAATGTAACACACACCCATACAATGCGCACCACCCCGAGATGTTTTTCTCACTCCTACTAATGAATGTAATGTAACACACACCCATACAATGCGCACCACCCCGTGATGTTTTTCTCACTCCTACTAGTGAATGTAATGTAACACACACCCATACAATGCGCACCACCCCGTGATGTTTTTCTCACTCCTACTAGTGAATGTAATGTAACACACACCCATACAATGCGCACCACCCCGTGATGTTTTTCTCACTCCTACTAGTGAATGTAATGTAACACACACCCATACAATGCGCACCACCCCGTGATGTTTTTCTCACTCCTAGTAGTGAATGTAATGTAACACACACCCATACAATGCGCACCACCCCGTGATGTTTTTCTCACTCCTACTAGTGAATGTAATGTAACACACACCCATACAATGCGCACCACCCCGTGATGTTTTTCTCACTCCTACTAGTGAATCTAATGTAACACACACCCATACAATGCGCACCACCCCGTGATGTTTTTCAGAAACCTATCCTACATTGCCACTGCATGTTCCCTGACCTCCCCATGCTGTCCACCCCCCGGTGCTTTTCTCCATCCTACATTGCCACTCACTGCCTATCCTAATTCAGAGCCTCCGATTCACATCACCCCGTGATGTTTTTCTCACTCCTAGGAGTGAATGTAATGTAACACACACCCATACAATGCGCACCACCCCGTGATGTTTTTCTCACTCCTACTAGTGAATGTAATGTAACACACACCAATACAATGCGCACCACCCCGTGATGTTTTTCTCACTCCTACTAGTGAATGTAATGTAACACACACCCATACAATGCGCACCACCCCGTGATGTTTTTCTCACTCCTACTAGTGAATGTAATGTAACACACACCCATACAATGCGCACCACCCCGTGATGTTTATCTCACTCCTACTAGTGAATGTAATGTAACACACACCCATACAATGCGCACCACCCCGTGATGTTTTTCTCACTCCTACTAGTGAATGTAATGTAACACACACCCATACAATGCGCACCACCCCGTGATGTTTTTCTCACTCCTACTAGTGAATGTAATGTAACACACACCCATACAATGCGCACCACCCCGTGATGTTTTTCTCACTCCTACTAGTGAATGTAATGTAACACACACCCATACAATGCGCAACACCCCGTGATGTTTTTCTCACTCCTACCAGTGAATCTAATGTAACACACACCCATACAATGCGCACCACCCAGTGATGTTTTTCTCACTCCTACTAGTGAATCTAATGTAACACACACCCATACAATGCGCACCACCCCGTGATGTTTTTCAGAAACCTCTCCTACATTGCCACTGCATGTTCCCTGACCTCCCAATGCTGATCACCCCCCGGTGCTTTTCTCCATCCTACATTGCCACTCACTGCCTATCCTCATTCAGAGCCTCCGATTCACACCACCCCGTGATGTTTTTCTCACTCCTTGTAGTGAATGTAATGTAACACACACCCATACAATGCGCTCAACCCCGTTATGTTTTTCTCACTCCTACTAGTCAATGTAATGTAACACACACCAATACAATGCGCACCACCCCGTGATGTTTTTCTCACTCCTACTAGTGAATGTAATGTAACACACACCCATACAATGCGCACCACCCCGTGATGTTTTTCTCACTCCTACTAGTGAATGTAATGTAACACCCACCCATACAATGGGCACCACCCCGTGATGTTTTTCTCACTCCTACTAGTGAATGTAATGTAACACACACCCATACAATGTGCACCACCCCGTGATGTTTTTCTCACTCCTACTAGTGAATGTAATGTAACACACACCCATACAATGCGCACCACCCCGTGATGCTTTTCTCACTCCTACTAGTGAATGTAATGTAACACACACCCATACAATGCGCACCACCCCGTGATGTTTTTCTCAATCCTACTAGTGAATGTAATGTAACACACACCCATACAATGCGCACCACCCCGCGATGTTTCTCAGAAACCTATCCTACATTGCCACTGCGTGTTCCCTGACCTCCCCAAGCTGACCACCCCGCGGTGCTTTTCTCCATCCTATATTGCCACTCACTGCCTATCCTAATTCAGACCCTCCGATTCACACCACCCCGTGATGTTTTTCTCACTCCTACTAGTGAGTCTAATGTAACACACACCCATACAATGAGCACCACCCCGTGATGTTTTTCTCACTCCTTTAGTGAATGTAATGTAACACACACCCATACAATGCGCACCACCGCGTGATGTTTTTCTCACTCCTACTAGTGAATGTAATGTAACACACACCGATACAATGCGCACCACCCCGTGATGTTTTTCTCACTCCTACTAGTGAATCTAATGTAACACACACTCATACAATGCGCACCACCCCGCGATGTTTTTCAGAAACCTATCCTACATTGCCACTGCATGTTCCCTGACCTCCCCATGCTGACCACCCCGCAGTGCTTTTCTCCATCCTACATTGCCACTCACGGCCTATCCTAATTCAGACCCTCTGATTCACACCACCCCGTGATGTTTTTCTCACTCCTACTAGTGAATGTAATGTAACACACACCCATACAATGCGCACCACCCCGTGATGTTTTTCTCACTCCTACTAGTGAATGTAATGTAACACACACCCATACAATGCGCACCACCCGTGATGTTTTTCCCACTCCTACTTGTGAATGTAATGTAACACACACCCATACCATGCGCACCACCCCCTGATGTTTTTCTCACTCCTATTAGTGAATGTAATGTAACACACACCCATACAATGCGCACCACCCCGTGATGTTTTTCTCACTCCTACTAGTGAATCTAATGTAACACACACCCATGCAATGCGCACCACCCCGCGATGTTTTTCAGAAACCTATCCTACATTGCCACTGCATGTTCCCTGACCTCCCCATGCTGACCACCCCGCGGTGCTTTTCTCCATCCTATATTGCCACTCACTGCCTATCCTCATTCAGAGCCTCCGATTCTCACCAGCCCGTGGTGTTTTTCTCACTCCTAGTAGTGAATGTAATGTAATACACACCCGTACAATGCGCACCACCCCGTGATGTTTTTCTCACTCCTACTAGTGAATGTAATGTAACACACACCCATACAATGCGCACCACCCCGTGATGTTTTTCTCACTCCTACTATTGAATCTAATGTAACACACACCCATACAATGCGCACCACCCCGTGATGTTTTTCTCACTCCTACTAGTGAATGTAATGTAACACACACCCATAAAATGCGCACCACCCCGTGATGTTTTTCTCACTCCTACTAGTGAATGTAATGTAACACACACCCATACAATGCGCACCACCCCGTGATGTTTTTCTCACTCCTACTAGTGAATCTAATGTAACACACACCCATACAATGCCCACCACCCCGTGATGTTTTTCTCACTCCAACTAGTGAATCTAATGTAACACACACCCATACAATGCGCACCACCCCGTGATGTTTTTCTCACTCCTACTATTGAATCTAATGTAACACACACCCATACAATTCGCACCACCCCGTGATGTTTTTCTCACTCCTACTAGTGAATGTAATGTAACACACACCCATACAATGCGCCCCACCCCTTGATGTTTTTCTCACTCCTACTAGTGAATGTAATGTAACACACACCCATACAATGAACACCACCCCGTGATGTTTTTCTCACTCCTACTAGTGAATGTAATGTAACACACACCCATAAAATGCGCACCACCCCGTGATGTTTTTCTCACTCCTACTAGTGAATCTAATGTAACACACACCCATACAATGTGCACCACCCCGTGATGTTTTTCTCACTCCTACTAGTGAATCTAATGTAACACACACCCATACAATGCCCACCACCCCGTGATGTTTTTCTCACTCCTACTAGTGAATGTAATGTAACACACACCCATACAATGCGCACCACCCCGTGACGTTTTTCTCACTCCTACTATTGAATCTAATGTAACACACACCCATACAATGCGCACCACCCCGTGATGTTTTTCTCACTCCTACTAGTGAATGTAATGTAACACACACCCATACAATGCGCACCACCCCGTGATGTTTTTCTCACTCCTACTAGTGAATGTAATGTAACACACACCCATACAATGCGCACCACCCCGAGATGTTTTTCTCACTCCTACTAATGAATGTAATGTAACACACACCCATACAATGCGCACCACCCCGTGATGTTTTTCTCACTCCTACTAGTGAATGTAATGTAACACACACCCATACAATGCGCACCACCCCGTGATGTTTTTCTCACTCCTACTAGTGAATGTAATGTAACACACACCCATACAATGCGCACCACCCCGTGATGTTTTTCTCACTCCTACTAGTGAATGTAATGTAACACACACCCATACAATGCGCACCACCCCGTGATGTTTTTCTCACTCCTAGTAGTGAATGTAATGTAACACACACCCATACAATGCGCACCACCCCGTGATGTTTTTCTCACTCCTACTAGTGAATGTAATGTAACACACACCCATACAATGCGCACCACCCCGTGATGTTTTTCTCACTCCTACTAGTGAATCTAATGTAACACACACCCATACAATGCGCACCACCCCGTGATGTTTTTCAGAAACCTATCCTACATTGCCACTGCATGTTCCCTGACCTCCCCATGCTGTCCACCCCCCGGTGCTTTTCTCCATCCTACATTGCCACTCACTGCCTATCCTAATTCAGAGCCTCCGATTCACATCACCCCGTGATGTTTTTCTCACTCCTAGGAGTGAATGTAATGTAACACACACCCATACAATGCGCACCACCCCGTGATGTTTTTCTCACTCCTACTAGTGAATGTAATGTAACACACACCAATACAATGCGCACCACCCCGTGATGTTTTTCTCACTCCTACTAGTGAATGTAATGTAACACACACCCATACAATGCGCACCACCCCGTGATGTTTTTCTCACTCCTACTAGTGAATGTAATGTAACACACACCCATACAATGCGCACCACCCCGTGATGTTTATCTCACTCCTACTAGTGAATGTAATGTAACACACACCCATACAATGCGCACCACCCCGTGATGTTTTTCTCACTCCTACTAGTGAATGTAATGTAACACACACCCATACAATGCGCACCACCCCGTGATGTTTTTCTCACTCCTACTAGTGAATGTAATGTAACACACACCCATACAATGCGCACCACCCCGTGATGTTTTTCTCACTCCTACTAGTGAATGTAATGTAACACACACCCATACAATGCGCAACACCCCGTGATGTTTTTCTCACTCCTACCAGTGAATCTAATGTAACACACACCCATACAATGCGCACCACCCCGTGATGTTTTTCTCACTCCTACTAGTGAATCTAATGTAACACACACCCATACAATGCACACCACCCCGTGATGTTTTTCAGAAACCTCTCCTACATTGCCACTGCATGTTCCCTGACCTCCCAATGCTGATCACCCCCCGGTGCTTTTCTCCATCCTACATTGCCACTCACTGCCTATCCTCATTCAGAGCCTCCGATTCACACCACCCCGTGATGTTTTTCTCACTCCTTGTAGTGAATGTAATGTAACACACACCCATACAATGCGCTCAACCCCGTTATGTTTTTCTCACTCCTACTAGTCAATGTAATGTAACACACACCAATACAATGCGCACCACCCCGTGATGTTTTTCTCACTCCTACTAGTGAATGTAATGTAACACACACCCATACAATGCGCACCACCCCGTGATGTTTTTCTCACTCCTACTAGTGAATGTAATGTAACACCCACCCATACAATGGGCACCACCCCGTGATGTTTTTCTCACTCCTACTAGTGAATGTAATGTAACACACACCCATACAATGTGCACCACCCCGTGATGTTTTTCTCACTCCTACTAGTGAATGTAATGTAACACACACCCATACAATGCGCACCACCCCGTGATGCTTTTCTCACTCCTACTAGTGAATGTAATGTAACACACACCCATACAATGCGCACCACCCCGTGATGTTTTTCTCAATCCTACTAGTGAATGTAATGTAACACACACCCATACAATGCGCACCACCCCGCGATGTTTCTCAGAAACCTATCCTACATTGCCACTGCGTGTTCCCTGACCTCCCCAAGCTGACCACCCCGCGGTGCTTTTCTCCATCCTATATTGCCACTCACTGCCTATCCTAATTCAGACCCTCCGATTCACACCACCCCGTGATGTTTTTCTCACTCCTACTAGTGAGTCTAATGTAACACACACCCATACAATGAGCACCACCCCGTGATGTTTTTCTCACTCCTTTAGTGAATGTAATGTAACACACACCCATACAATGCGCACCACCGCGTGATGTTTTTCTCACTCCTACTAGTGAATGTAATGTAACACACACCGATACAATGCGCACCACCCCGTGATGTTTTTCTCACTCCTACTAGTGAATCTAATGTAACACACACTCATACAATGCGCACCACCCCGCGATGTTTTTCAGAAACCTATCCTACATTGCCACTGCATGTTCCCTGACCTCCCCATGCTGACCACCCCGCAGTGCTTTTCTCCATCCTACATTGCCACTCACGGCCTATCCTAATTCAGACCCTCTGATTCACACCACCCCGTGATGTTTTTCTCACTCCTACTAGTGAATGTAATGTAACACACACCCATACAATGCGCACCACCCCGTGATGTTTTTCTCACTCCTACTAGTGAATGTAATGTAACACACACCCATACAATGCGCACCACCCCGTGATGTTTTTCCCACTCCTACTTGTGAATGTAATGTAACACACACCCATACCATGCGCACCACCCCCTGATGTTTTTCTCACTCCTATTAGTGAATGTAATGTAACACACACCCATACAATGCGCACCACCCCGTGATGTTTTTCTCACTCCTACTAGTGAATCTAATGTAACACACACCCATGCAATGCGCACCACCCCGCGATGTTTTTCAGAAACCTATCCTACATTGCCACTGCATGTTCCCTGACCTCCCCATGCTGACCACCCCGCGGTGCTTTTCTCCATCCTATATTGCCACTCACTGCCTATCCTCATTCAGAGCCTCCGATTCTCACCAGCCCGTGGTGTTTTTCTCACTCCTAGTAGTGAATGTAATGTAATACACACCCGTACAATGCGCACCACCCCGTGATGTTTTTCTCACTCCTACTAGTGAATGTAATGTAACACACACCCATACAATGCGCACCACCCCGTGATGTTTTTCTCACTCCTACTATTGAATCTAATGTAACACACACCCATACAATGCGCACCACCCCGTGATGTTTTTCTCACTCCTACTAGTGAATGTAATGTAACACACACCCATAAAATGCGCACCACCCCGTGATGTTTTTCTCACTCCTACTAGTGAATGTAATGTAACACACACCCATACAATGCGCACCACCCCGTGATGTTTTTCTCACTCCTACTAGTGAATCTAATGTAACACACACCCATACAATGCCCACCACCCCGTGATGTTTTTCTCACTCCAACTAGTGAATCTAATGTAACACACACCCATACAATGCGCACCACCCCGTGATGTTTTTCTCACTCCTACTATTGAATCTAATGTAACACACACCCATACAATTCGCACCACCCCGTGATGTTTTTCTCACTCCTACTAGTGAATGTAATGTAACACACACCCATACAATGCGCCCCACCCCTTGATGTTTTTCTCACTCCTACTAGTGAATGTAATGTAACACACACCCATACAATGAACACCACCCCGTGATGTTTTTCTCACTCCTACTAGTGAATGTAATGTAACACACACCCATAAAATGCGCACCACCCCGTGATGTTTTTCTCACTCCTACTAGTGAATCTAATGTAACACACACCCATACAATGTGCACCACCCCGTGATGTTTTTCTCACTCCTACTAGTGAATCTAATGTAACACACACCCATACAATGCCCACCACCCCGTGATGTTTTTCTCACTCCTACTAGTGAATGTAATGTAACACACACCCATACAATGCGCACCACCCCGTGACGTTTTTCTCACTCCTACTATTGAATCTAATGTAACACACACCCATACAATGCGCACCACCCCGTGATGTTTTTCTCACTCCTACTAGTGAATGTAATGTAACACACACCCATACAATGCGCACCACCCCGTGATGTTTTTCTCACTCCTACTAGTGAATGTAATGTAACACACACCCATACAATGCGCACCACCCCGAGATGTTTTTCTCACTCCTACTAATGAATGTAATGTAACACACACCCATACAATGCGCACCACCCCGTGATGTTTTTCTCACTCCTACTAGTGAATGTAATGTAACACACACCCATACAATGCGCACCACCCCGTGATGTTTTTCTCACTCCTACTAGTGAATGTAATGTAACACACACCCATACAATGCGCACCACCCCGTGATGTTTTTCTCACTCCTACTAGTGAATGTAATGTAACACACACCCATACAATGCGCACCACCCCGTGATGTTTTTCTCACTCCTAGTAGTGAATGTAATGTAACACACACCCATACAATGCGCACCACCCCGTGATGTTTTTCTCACTCCTACTAGTGAATGTAATGTAACACACACCCATACAATGCGCACCACCCCGTGATGTTTTTCTCACTCCTACTAGTGAATCTAATGTAACACACACCCATACAATGCGCACCACCCCGTGATGTTTTTCAGAAACCTATCCTACATTGCCACTGCATGTTCCCTGACCTCCCCATGCTGTCCACCCCCCGGTGCTTTTCTCCATCCTACATTGCCACTCACTGCCTATCCTAATTCAGAGCCTCCGATTCACATCACCCCGTGATGTTTTTCTCACTCCTAGGAGTGAATGTAATGTAACACACACCCATACAATGCGCACCACCCCGTGATGTTTTTCTCACTCCTACTAGTGAATGTAATGTAACACACACCAATACAATGCGCACCACCCCGTGATGTTTTTCTCACTCCTACTAGTGAATGTAATGTAACACACACCCATACAATGCGCACCACCCCGTGATGTTTTTCTCACTCCTACTAGTGAATGTAATGTAACACACACCCATACAATGCGCACCACCCCGTGATGTTTATCTCACTCCTACTAGTGAATGTAATGTAACACACACCCATACAATGCGCACCACCCCGTGATGTTTTTCTCACTCCTACTAGTGAATGTAATGTAACACACACCCATACAATGCGCACCACCCCGTGATGTTTTTCTCACTCCTACTAGTGAATGTAATGTAACACACACCCATACAATGCGCACCACCCCGTGATGTTTTTCTCACTCCTACTAGTGAATGTAATGTAACACACACCCATACAATGCGCAACACCCCGTGATGTTTTTCTCACTCCTACCAGTGAATCTAATGTAACACACACCCATACAATGCGCACCACCCCGTGATGTTTTTCTCACTCCTACTAGTGAATCTAATGTAACACACACCCATACAATGCGCACCACCCCGTGATGTTTTTCAGAAACCTCTCCTACATTGCCACTGCATGTTCCCTGACCTCCCAATGCTGATCACCCCCCGGTGCTTTTCTCCATCCTACATTGCCACTCACTGCCTATCCTCATTCAGAGCCTCCGATTCACACCACCCCGTGATGTTTTTCTCACTCCTTGTAGTGAATGTAATGTAACACACACCCATACAATGCGCTCAACCCCGTTATGTTTTTCTCACTCCTACTAGTCAATGTAATGTAACACACACCAATACAATGCGCACCACCCCGTGATGTTTTTCTCACTCCTACTAGTGAATGTAATGTAACACACACCCATACAATGCACACCTCCCCGTGATGTTTTTCTCACTCCTACTAGTGAATGTAATGTAACACACACCCATACAATGCGCACCACCCCGTGATGTTTTTCTCACTCCTACTAGTGAATCTAATGTAACACACACCCATACAATGTGCACCACCCAGCGATGTTTTTCAGAAACCTATCCTACATTGCCACTGCATGTTCCCTGACCTCCCCATTCTGACCACCCCGCGGTGCTTTTCTCCATCCTACATTGCCAATCACTGCCTATCCTAATTTAGACCCTCCGATTCACACCACCCCGTGATGTTTTTATCACTCCTACTAGTGAATGTAATGTAACACACACCCTTACAATGCGCACCACCCCGTGATGTTTTTCTCACTCCTACTAGTGAATGTAATGTAACACACACCCATACAATGTGCACCACCCCGTGATGTTTTTCTCACTCCTACTAGTGAATCTAATGTAACACACACCCATACAATGCGCACTACCCCGTGATGTTTTTCTTACTCCTACTAGTGAATGTAATGTAACACACACAGAAACAATGCGCACCACCCCGTGATGTTTTTCTCACTCCTACTAGTGAATGTAATGTAACACACACCCATACAATGCGCACCACCCCGTGATGTTTTTCTCACTCCTATTAGTGAATGTAATGTAACACACACCCTTACAATGCGCACCACCCCGTGATGTTTTTCTCACTCCTACTAGTGAATGTAATGTAACACACACCCATACAATGCGCACCACCCCGTGATGTTTTTCTCACTCCTACTAGTGAATCTAATGTAACACACACCCATACAATGCGCACCACCCCGTGATATTTTTCTCACTCCTACTAGTGAATGTAATGTAACACACACCCATACAATGCGCACCACCCCGTGATGTTTTTCTCACTCCTATTAGTGAATGTAATGTAACACACACATACAATGCGCACCACCCCGTGATGTTTTTCTCACTCCTACTAGTGAATCAAATGTAACACACACCCATACAATGCGCACCACCCCGCGATGTTTTTCAGAAACCTATCCTACATTGCCACTGCATGTTCCCTGACCTCCCCATGCTGACCACCCCGCGTTGCTTTTCTCCATGCTACATTGCCCCTCACTGCCTATCCTAATTCAGACCCTCCGATTCACACCACCCCGTGATGTTTTCCTCACTCCTACTAGTGAATGTAATGTAACACACACCCATACAATGCGCACCACCCCGTGATGTTTTTCTCACTCCTACTAGTGAATCTAATGTAACACACACCCATACAATGCGCACCACCCCGCGATGTTTTTCAGAAACCTATCCTACATTGCCACTGCATGTTCCCTGACCTCCCCATGCTGACCACCCCGCCGTGCTTTTCTCCATGCTACATTGCCACTCACTGCCTATCCTAATTCAGACCCTCCGATTCACACCACCCCGTGATGTTTTTCTCACTCCTACTAGTAAATGTAATGTAACACACACCCATACAATGCGCACCACCCCGTGATGTTTTTCTCACTCCTACTAGTAAATGTAATGTAACACACACCCATAAAATGCGCACCACCCCGTGATGTTTTTCTCACTCCTACTAGTGAATGTAATGTAACACACACCCATACAATGCGCACCACCCCGTGATGTTTTTCTCACTCCTACTAGTGAATGTAATGTAACACACACCCATACAATGCGCAACACCCCGTGATGTTTTTCTCACTCCTACTAGTGAATCTAATGTAACACACACCCATACAATGCGCACCACCCCGTGATGTTTTTCTCACTCCTACTAGTGAATCTAATGTAACACACACCCATACAATGCGCACCACCCCGTGATGTTTTTCAGAAACCTCTCCTACATTGCCACTGCATGTTCCCTGACCTCCCAATGCTGACCACCCCCCGGTGCTTTTCTCCATCCTACATTGCCACTCACTGCCTATCCTCATTCAGAGCCTCCGATTCACACCACCCCGTGATGTTTTTCTCACTCCTTGTAGTGAATGTAATGTAACACACACCCATACAATGCGCACAACCCCGTTATGTTTTTCTCACTGCTACTAGTCAATGTAATGTAACACACACCAATACAATGCGCACCACCCCGTGATGTTTTTCTCACTCCTACTAGTGAATGTAATGTAACACACACCCATACAATGCGCACCACCCCGTGATGTTTTTCTCACTCCTACTAGTGAATCTAATGTAACACACACCCATACAATGTGCACCACCCAGCGATGTTTTTCAGAAACCTATCCTACATTGCCACTGCATGTTCCCTGACCTCCCCATTCTGACCACCCCGCGGTGCTTTTCTCCATCCTACATTGCCAATCACTGCCTATCCTAATTTAGACCCTCCGATTCACACCACCCCGTGATGTTTTTATCACTCCTACTAGTGAATGTAATGTAACACACACCCATACAATGCGCACCACCCCGTGATGTTTTTCTCACTCCTACTAGTGAATGTAATGTAACACACACCCATACAATGCCCACCACCCCGTGATGTTTTTCTCACTCCTACTAGTGAATCTAATGTAACACACACCCATACAATGCGCACCACCCCGTGATGTTTTTCTCACTCCTACTAGTGAATGTAATGTAACACACACAGAAACAATGCGCACCCCCGTGATGTTTTTCTCACTCCTACTAGTGAATCTAATGTAACACACACCCATACAATGCGCACCACCCCGTGATGTTTTTCTCACTCCTACTAGTGAATGTAATGTAACACACACCCATACAATGCGCACCACCCCGTGATGTTTTTCTCACTCCTACTAGTGAATGTAATGTAACACACACCCATACAATGCGCACCACCCCGTGATGTTTTTCTCACTCCTATTAGTGAATGTAATGTAACACACACCCATACAATGCGCACCACCCCGTGATGTTTTTCTCACTCCTACTAGTGAATCAAATGTAACACACACCCATACAGTGCGCACCACCCCGCGATGTTTTTCAGAAACCTATCCTACATTGCCACTGCATGTTCCCTGACCTCCCCATGCTGACCACCCCGCGGTGCTTTTCTCCATGCTACATTGCCCCTCACTGCCTATCCTAATACAGACCCTCCGATTCACACCACCCCGTGATGTTTTCCTCACTCCTACTAGTGAATGTAATGTAACACACACCCATACAATGCACACCACCCCGTGATGTTTTTCTCACTCCTACTAGTGAATCTAATGTAACACACACCCATACAATGCGCACCACCCCGCGATGTTTTTCCGAAACCTATTCTACATTGCCACTGAATGTGCCCTGACCTCCCCATGCTGACCACCCCGCCGTGCTTTTCTCCATGCTACATTGCCACTCACTGCCTATCCTAATTCAGACCCTCCGATTCACACCACCCCGTGATGTTTTTCTCACTCCTACTAGTAAATGTAATGTAACACACACCCATACAATGCGCACCACCCCGTGATGTTTTTCTCACTCCTACTAGTGAATGTAATGTAACACACACCCATAAAATGCGCACCACCCCGTGATGTTTTTCTCACTCCTACTAGTGAATCTAATGTAACACACACCCATACAATGTGCACCACCCCGTGATGTTTTTCTCACTCCTACTAGTGAATGTAATGTAACACACACCCATACAATGCCCACCACCCCGTGATGTTTTTCTCACTCCTACTAGTGAATCTAATGTAACACACACCCATACAATGCGCACCACCCCGTGATGTTTTTCTCACTCCTACTATTGAATCTAATGTAACACACACCCATACAATGCGCACCACCCCGTGATGTTTTTCTCACTCCTACTAGTGAATGTAATGTAACACACACCCATACAATGCGCACCACCCCGTGATGTTTTTCTCACTCCTACTAGTGAATGTAATGTAACACACACCCATACAATGCGCACCACCCCGTGATGTTTTTCTCACTCCTACTAATGAATGTAATGTAACACACACCCATACAATGCGCACCACCCCGTGATGTTTTTCTCACTCCTACTAGTGAATGTAATGTAACACACACCCATACAATGCGCACCACCCCGTGATGTTTTTCTCACTCCTACTACTGAATGTAATGTAACACACACCCATACAATGCGCACCACCCCGTGATGTTTTTCTCACTCCTACTAGTGAATCTAATGTAACACACACCCATACAATGCGCACCACCCCGTGATGTTTTTCTCACTCCTACTAGTGAATGTAATGTAACACACACCCATACAATGCGCACCACCCCGTGATGTTTTTCTCACTCCTACTAATGAATGTAATGTAACACACACCCATACAATGCGCACCACCCCGTGATATTTTTCTCACTCCTACTAGTGAATGTAATGTAACACACACCCATACAATGCGCACCACCCCGTGATGTTTTTCTCACTCCTATTAGTGAATGTAATGTAACACACACATACAATGCGCACCACCCCGTGATGTTTTTCTCACTCCTACTAGTGAATCAAATGTAACACACACCCATACAATGCGCACCACCCCGCGATGTTTTTCAGAAACCTATCCTACATTGCCACTGCATGTTCCCTGACCTCTCCATGCTGACCACCCCGCGGTGCTTTTCTCCATGCTACATTGCCCCTCACTGCCTATCCTAATTCAGACCCTCCGATTCACACCACCCCGTGATGTTTTCCTCACTCCTACTAGTGAATGTAATGTAACACACACCCATACAATGCGCACCACCCCGTGATGTTTTTCTCACTCCTACTAGTGAATCTAATGTAACACACACCCATACAATGCGCACCACCCCGCGATGTTTTTCAGAAACCTATCCTACATTGCCACTGCATGTTCCCTGACCTCCCCATGCTGACCACCCCGCCGTGCTTTTCTCCATGCTACATTGCCACTCACTGCCTATCCTAATTCAGACCCTCCGATTCACACCACCCCGTGATGTTTTTCTCACTCCTACTAATGAATCTAATGTAACACACACCCATACAATGCGCACCACCCCGTGATGTTTTTCTCACTCCTACTAGTAAATGTAATGTAACACACACCCATAAAATGCGCACCACCCCGTGATGTTTTTCTCACTCCTACTAGTGAATGTAATGTAACACACACCCATACAATGCGCACCACCCCGTGATGTTTTTCTCACTCCTACTAGTGAATGTAATGTAACACACACCCATACAATGCGCAACACCCCGTGATGTTTTTCTCACTCCTACTAGTGAATCTAATGTAACACACACCCATACAATGCGCACCACCCCGTGATGTTTTTCTCACTCCTACTAGTGAATCTAATGTAACACACACCCATACAATGCGCACCACCCCGTGATGTTTTTCAGAAACCTCTCCTACATTGCCACTGCATGTTCCCTGACCTCCCAATGCTGACCACCCCCCGGTGCTTTTCTCCATCCTACATTGCCACTCACTGCCTATCCTCATTCAGAGCCTCCGATTCACACCACCCCGTGATGTTTTTCTCACTCCTTGTAGTGAATGTAATGTAACACACACCCATACAATGCGCACAACCCCGTTATGTTTTTCTCACTCCTACTAGTCAATGTAATGTAACACACACCAATACAATGCGCACCACCCCGTGATGTTTTTCTCACTCCTACTAGTGAATGTAATGTAACACACACCCATACAATGCGCACCACCCCGTGATGTTTTTCTCACTCCTACTAGTGAATGTAATGTAACACACACCCATACAATGTGCACCACCCAGCGATGTTTTTCAGAAACCTATCCTACATTGCCACTGCATGTTCCCTGACCTCCCCATTCTGACCACCCCGCGGTGCTTTTCTCCATCCTACATTGCCAATCACTGCCTATCCTAATTTAGACCCTCCGATTCACACCACCCCGTGATGTTTTTATCACTCCTACTAGTGAATGTAATGTAACACACACCCATACAATGCGCACCACCCCGTGATGTTTTTCTCACTCCTACTAGTGAATGTAATGTAACACACACCCATACAATGCCCACCACCCCGTGATGTTTTTCTCACTCCTACTAGTGAATCTAATGTAACACACACCCATACAATGCGCACCACCCCGTGATGTTTTTCTCACTCCTACTAGTGAATGTAATGTAACACACACAGAAACAATGCGCACCCCCGTGATGTTTTTCTCACTCCTACTAGTGAATCTAATGTAACACACACCCATACAATGCGCACCACCCCGTGATGTTTTTCTCACTCCTACTAGTGAATGTAATGTAACACACACCCATACAATGCGCACCACCCCGTGATGTTTTTCTCACTCCTACTAGTGAATGTAATGTAACACACACCCATACAATGCGCACCACCCCGTGATGTTTTTCTCACTCCTATTAGTGAATGTAATGTAACACACACCCATACAATGCGCACCACCCCGTGATGTTTTTCTCACTCCTACTAGTGAATCAAATGTAACACACACCCATACAGTGCGCACCACCCCGCGATGTTTTTCAGAAACCTATCCTACATTGCCACTGCATGTTCCCTGACCTCCCCATGCTGACCACCCCGCGGTGCTTTTCTCCATGCTACATTGCCCCTCACTGCCTATCCTAATACAGGCCCTCCGATTCACACCACCCCGTGATGTTTTCCTCACTCCTACTAGTGAATGTAATGTAACACACACCCATACAATGCGCACCACCCCGTGATGTTTTTCTCACTCCTACTAGTGAATCTAATGTAACACACACCCATACAATGCGCACCACCCCGCGATGTTTTTCCGAAACCTATCCTACATTGCCACTGAATGTGCCCTGACCTCCCCATGCTGACCACCCCGCCGTGCTTTTCTCCATGCTACATTGCCACTCACTGCCTATCCTAATTCAGACCCTCCGATTCACACCACCCCGTGATGTTTTTCTCACTCCTACTAATGAATGTAATGTAACACACACCCATACAATGCGCACCACCCCGTGATGTTTTTCTCACTCCTACTAGTGAATGTAATGTAACACACACCCATACAATGCGCACCACCCCGTGATGTTTTTCTCACTCCTACTAGTGAATGTAATGTAACACACACCCATACAATGCGCACCACCCCGTGATGTTTTTCTCACTCCTACTAGTGAATGTAATGTAACACACACCCATACAATGCGCACCACCCCGTGATGTTTTTCTCACTCCTACTAGTGAACGTAATGTAACACACACCCATACAATGCGCACCACCCCGTGATGTTTTTCTCACTCCTACTAGTGAATGTAATGTAACACAAACCCATACAATGCGCACCACCCCGTGATATTTTTCTCACTCCTACTAGTGAATGTAATGTAACACACCCCCACACAATGCGCACCACCCCGTGATGTTTTTCTCACTCCTACTAGTGAATGTAATGTAACACACACCCATACAATGCGCACCACCCCGTGATGTTTTTCTCACTCCTACTAGTGAATCTAATGTAACACACACCCATACAATGCGCACCACCCCGTGATGTTTTTCTCACTCCTGCTAGTGAATGTAATGTAACACACACCCATACAATGCGCACCACCCCGTGATGTTTTTCTCACTCCTACTAGTGAATGTAATGTAACACACACCCATACAATGCGCAACACCCCGTGATGTTTTTCTCACTCTTACTAGTGAATGTAATGTAACACACACCCATACAATGCGCACCACGCCGTGATGTTTTCTCACTCTTACTAGTGAATGTAATGTAACACACTCCCATACAATTCGCACCACCCAAAGATGTTTTTCAGAAATCTATCCTACATTGCCATCGCATGTTCCCTGACCTCCCCATGCTGACCACCCCGCGGTGCTTTTCTCCATGCTACATTGCCACTCACTGCCTATCCTAATTCAGACCCTCTGATTCACACCACCCCGTGATGTTTTTCTCACTCCTTGTAGTGAATGTAATGTAACACACACCCATACAATGCGCACCACCCCGTGATGTTTTTCTCACTCCTACTAGTGAATGTAATGTAAAACACACCCATACAATGCGCACCACCCCGTGATGTTTTTATCACTCCTACTAGTGAATGTAATGTAACACACACCCATACAATGCGCACCACCCCGTGATGTTTTTCTCACTCCTACTAGTGAATGTAATGTAAAACACACCCATACAATGCGCACCACCCCGTGATGTTTTTCTCACTCCTACTAGTGAATCTAATGTAACACACACCCATACAATGCGCACCACCCCGTGATGTTTTTCTCACTCCTACTAGTGAATGTAATGTAACACACACAGAAACAATGCGCACCACCCCGTGATGTTTTTCTCACTCCTACTAGTGAATGTAATGTAACACACACCCATACAATGCGCACCACCCCGTGATGTTTTTCTCACTCCTACTAGTGAATGTAATGTAACACACACCCATACAATGCGCACCACCCCGTGATGTTTTTCTCACTCCTACTAGTGAATGTAATGTAACACACACCCATACAATGCGCACCACCCCGTGATGTTTTTCTCACTCCTACTAGTGAATGTAATGTAACACACACCCATAAATTGCGCACCACCCCGTGATGTTTTTCTCACTCCTACTAGTGAATCTAATGTAACACACACCCATACAATGTGCACCACCCCGTGATGTTTTTCTCACTCCTACTAGTGAATGTAATGTAACACACACCCATACAATGCCCACCACCCCGTGATGTTTTTCTCACTCCTACTAGTGAATCTAATGTAACACACACCCATACAATGCGCACCACCCCGTGATGTTTTTCTCACTCCTACTATTGAATCTAATGTAACACACACCCATACAATGCGCACCACCCCGTGATGTTTTTCTCACTCCTACTAGTGAATGTAATGTAACACACACCCATACAATGCGCACCACCCCGTGATGTTTTTCTCACTCCTACTAGTGAATGTAATGTAACACACACCCATACAATGCGCACCACCCCGTGATGTTTTTCTCACTCCTACTAATGAATGTAATGTAACACACACCCATACAATGCGCACCACCCCGTGATGTTTTTCTCACTCCTACTAGTGAATGTAATGTAACACACACCCATACAATGCGCACCACCCCGTGATGTTTTTCTCACTCCTACTACTGAATGTAATGTAACACACACCCATACAATGCGCACCACCCCGTGATGTTTTTCTCACTCCTACTAGTGAATCTAATGTAACACACACCCATACAATGCGCACCACCCCGTGATGTTTTTCTCACTCCTACTAGTGAATGTAATGTAACACACACCCATACAATGCGCACCACCCCGTGATGTTTTTCTCACTCCTACTAATGAATGTAATGTAACACACACCCATACAATGCGCACCACCCCGTGATATTTTTCTCACTCCTACTAGTGAATGTAATGTAACACACACCCATACAATGCGCACCACCCCGTGATGTTTTTCTCACTCCTATTAGTGAATGTAATGTAACACACACATACAATGCGCACCACCCCGTGATGTTTTTCTCACTCCTACTAGTGAATCAAATGTAACACACACCCATACAATGCGCACCACCCCGCGATGTTTTTCAGAAACCTATCCTACATTGCCACTGCATGTTCCCTGACCTCTCCATGCTGACCACCCCGCGGTGCTTTTCTCCATGCTACATTGCCCCTCACTGCCTATCCTAATTCAGACCCTCCGATTCACACCACCCCGTGATGTTTTCCTCACTCCTACTAGTGAATGTAATGTAACACACACCCATACAATGCGCACCACGCCGTGATGTTTTTCTCACTCCTACTAGTGAATCTAATGTAACACACACCCATACAATGCGCACCACCCCGCGATGTTTTTCAGAAACCTATCCTACATTGCCACTGCATGTTCCCTGACCTCCCCATGCTGACCACCCCGCCGTGCTTTTCTCCATGCTACATTGCCACTCACTGCCTATCCTAATTCAGACCCTCCGATTCACACCACCCCGTGATGTTTTTCTCACTCCTACTAATGAATCTAATGTAACACACACCCATACAATGCGCACCACCCCGTGATGTTTTTCTCACTCCTACTAGTAAATGTAATGTAACACACACCCATAAAATGCGCACCACCCCGTGATGTTTTTCTCACTCCTACTAGTGAATGTAATGTAACACACACCCATACAATGCGCACCACCCCGTGATGTTTTTCTCACTCCTACTAGTGAATGTAATGTAACACACACCCATACAATGCGCAACACCCCGTGATGTTTTTCTCACTCCTACTAGTGAATCTAATGTAACACACACCCATACAATGCGCACCACCCCGTGATGTTTTTCTCACTCCTACTAGTGAATCTAATGTAACACACACCCATACAATGCGCACCACCCCGTGATGTTTTTCAGAAACCTCTCCTACATTGCCACTGCATGTTCCCTGACCTCCCAATGCTGACCACCCCCCGGTGCTTTTCTCCATCCTACATTGCCACTCACTGCCTATCCTCATTCAGAGCCTCCGATTCACACCACCCCGTGATGTTTTTCTCACTCCTTGTAGTGAATGTAATGTAACACACACCCATACAATGCGCACAACCCCGTTATGTTTTTCTCACTCCTACTAGTCAATGTAATGTAACACACACCAATACAATGCGCACCACCCCGTGATGTTTTTCTCACTCCTACTAGTGAATGTAATGTAACACACACCCATACAATGCGCACCACCCCGTGATGTTTTTCTCACTCCTACTAGTGAATGTAATGTAACACACACCCATACAATGTGCACCACCCAGCGATGTTTTTCAGAAACCTATCCTACATTGCCACTGCATGTTCCCTGACCTCCCCATTCTGACCACCCCGCGGTGCTTTTCTCCATCCTACATTGCCAATCACTGCCTATCCTAATTTAGACCCTCCGATTCACACCACCCCGTGATGTTTTTATCACTCCTACTAGTGAATGTAATGTAACACACACCCATACAATGCGCACCACCCCGTGATGTTTTTCTCACTCCTACTAGTGAATGTAATGTAACACACACCCATACAATGCCCACCACCCCGTGATGTTTTTCTCACTCCTACTAGTGAATCTAATGTAACACACACCCATACAATGCGCACCACCCCGTGATGTTTTTCTCACTCCTACTAGTGAATGTAATGTAACACACACAGAAACAATGCGCACCCCCGTGATGTTTTTCTCACTCCTACTAGTGAATCTAATGTAACACACACCCATACAATGCGCACCACCCCGTGATGTTTTTCTCACTCCTACTAGTGAATGTAATGTAACACACACCCATACAATGCGCACCACCCCGTGATGTTTTTCTCACTCCTACTAGTGAATGTAATGTAACACACACCCATACAATGCGCACCACCCCGTGATGTTTTTCTCACTCCTATTAGTGAATGTAATGTAACACACACCCATACAATGCGCACCACCCCGTGATGTTTTTCTCACTCCTACTAGTGAATCAAATGTAACACACACCCATACAGTGCGCACCACCCCGCGATGTTTTTCAGAAACCTATCCTACATTGCCACTGCATGTTCCCTGACCTCCCCATGCTGACCACCCCGCGGTGCTTTTCTCCATGCTACATTGCCCCTCACTGCCTATCCTAATACAGGCCCTCCGATTCACACCACCCCGTGATGTTTTCCTCACTCCTACTAGTGAATGTAATGTAACACACACCCATACAATGCGCACCACCCCGTGATGTTTTTCTCACTCCTACTAGTGAATCTAATGTAACACACACCCATACAATGCGCACCACCCCGCGATGTTTTTCCGAAACCTATCCTACATTGCCACTGAATGTGCCCTGACCTCCCCATGCTGACCACCCCGCCGTGCTTTTCTCCATGCTACATTGCCACTCACTGCCTATCCTAATTCAGACCCTCCGATTCACACCACCCCGTGATGTTTTTCTCACTCCTACTAGTAAATGTAATGTAACACACACCCATACAATGCGCACCACCCCGTGATGTTTTTCTCACTCCTACTAGTGAATGTAATGTAACACACACCCATAAAATGCGCACCACCCCGTGATGTTTTTCTCACTCCTACTAGTGAATCTAATGTAACACACACCCATACAATGTGCACCACCCCGTGATGTTTTTCTCACTCCTACTAGTGAATGTAATGTAACACACACCCATACAATGCCCACCACCCCGTGATGTTTTTCTCACTCCTACTAGTGAATCTAATGTAACACACACCCATACAATGCGCACCACCCCGTGATGTTTTTCTCACTCCTACTATTGAATCTAATGTAACACACACCCATACAATGCGCACCACCCCGTGATGTTTTTCTCACTCCTACTAGTGAATGTAATGTAACACACACCCATACAATGCGCACCACCCCGTGATGTTTTTCTCACTCCTACTAGTGAATGTAATGTAACACACACCCATACAATGCGCACCACCCCGTGATGTTTTTCTCACTCCTACTAATGAATGTAATGTAACACACACCCATACAATGCGCACCACCCCGTGATGTTTTTCTCACTCCTACTAGTGAATGTAATGTAACACACACCCATACAATGCGCACCACCCCGTGATGTTTTTCTCACTCCTACTACTGAATGTAATGTAACACACACCCATACAATGCGCACCACCCCGTGATGTTTTTCTCACTCCTACTAGTGAATGTAATGTAACACACACCCATACAATGCGCACCACCCCGTGATGTTTTTCTCACTCCTACTAATGAATGTAATGTAACACACACCCATACAATGCGCACCACCCCGTGATGTTTTTCTCACTCCTACTAGTGAATGTAATGTAACACACACCCATACAATGCGCACCACCCCGTGATGTTTTTCTCACTCCTACTAGTGAATGTAATGTAACACACACCCATACAATGCGCACCACCCCGTGATGTTTTTCTCACTCCTACTAGTGAATGTAATGTAACACACACCGATACAATGCGCACCACCCCGTGATGTTTTTCTCACTCCTACTAGTGAACGTAATGTAACACACACCCATACAATGCGCACCACCCCGTGATGTTTTTCTCACTCCTACTAGTGAATGTAATGTAACACAAACCCATACAATGCGCACCACCCCGTGATATTTTTCTCACTCCTACTAGTGAATGTAATGTAACACACCCCCACACAATGCGCACCACCCCGTGATGTTTTTCTCACTCCTACTAGTGAATGTAATGTAACACACACCCATACAATGCGCACCACCCCGTGATGTTTTTCTCACTCCTACTAGTGAATCTAATGTAACACACACCCATACAATGCGCACCACCCCGTGATGTTTTTCTCACTCCTGCTAGTGAATGTAATGTAACACACACCCATACAATGCGCACCACCCCGTGATGTTTTTCTCACTCCTACTAGTGAATGTAATGTAACACACACCCATACAATGCGCACCACCCCGTGATGTTTTTCTCACTCTTACTAGTGAATGTAATGTAACACACACCCATACAATGCGCACCACGCCGTGATGTTTTCTCACTCTTACTAGTGAATGTAATGTAACACACTCCCATACAATTCGCACCACCCAAAGATGTTTTTCAGAAATCTATCCTACATTGCCATCGCATGTTCCCTGACCTCCCCATGCTGACCACCCCGCGGTGCTTTTCTCCATGCTACATTGCCACTCACTGCCTATCCTAATTCAGACCCTCTGATTCACACCACCCCGTGATGTTTTTCTCACTCCTTGTAGTGAATGTAATGTAACACACACCCATACAATGCGCACCACCCCGTGATGTTTTTCTCACTCCTACTAGTGAATGTAATGTAAAACACACCCATACAATGCGCACCACCCCGTGATGTTTTTATCACTCCTACTAGTGAATGTAATGTAACACACACCCATACAATGCGCACCACCCCGTGATGTTTTTCTCACTCCTACTAGTGAATGTAATGTAAAACACACCCATACAATGCGCACCACCCCGTGATGTTTTTCTCACTCCTACTAGTGAATCTAATGTAACACACACCCATACAATGCGCACCACCCCGTGATGTTTTTCTCACTCCTACTAGTGAATGTAATGTAACACACACAGAAACAATGCGCACCACCCCGTGATGTTTTTCTCACTCCTACTAGTGAATGTAATGTAACACACACCCATACAATGCGCACCACCCCGTGATGTTTTTCTCACTCCTACTAGTGAATGTAATGTAACACACACCCATACAATGCGCACCACCCCGTGATGTTTTTCTCACTCCTACTAGTGAATGTAATGTAACACACACCCATACAATGCGCACCACCCCGTGATGTTTTTCTCACTCCTATTAGTGAATGTAATGTAACACACACATACAATGCGCACCACCCCGTGATGTTTTTCTCACTCCTACTAGTGAATCAAATGTAACACACACCCATACAATGCGCACCACCCCGCGATGTTTTTCAGAAACCTATCCTACATTGCCACTGCATGTTCCCTGACCTCCCCATGCTGACCACCCCGCGGTGCTTTTCTCCATGCTACATTGCCCCTCACTGCCTATCCTAATTCAGACCCTCCGATTCACACCACCCCGTGATGTTTTCCTCACTCCTACTAGTGAATGTAATGTAACACACACCCATACAATGCGCACCACCCCGTGATGTTTTTCTCACTCCTACTAGTGAATCTAATGTAACACACACCCATACAATGCGCACCACCCCGCGATGTTTTTCAGAAACCTATCCTACATTGCCACTGCATGTTCCCTGACCTCCCCATGCTGACCACCCCGCCGTGCTTTTCTCCATGCTACATTGCCACTCACTGCCTATCCTAATTCAGACCCTCCGATTCACACCACCCCGTGATGTTTTTCTCACTCCTACTAGTAAATGTAATGTAACACACACCCATACAATGCGCACCACCCCGTGATGTTTTTCTCACTCCTACTAGTAAATGTAATGTAACACACACCCATAAAATGCGCACCACCCCGTGATGTTTTTCTCACTCCTACTAGTGAATGTAATGTAACACACACCCATACAATGCGCACCACCCCGTGATGTTTTTCTCACTCCTACTAGTGAATGTAATGTAACACACACCCATACAATGCGCACCACCCCGTGATGTTTTTCTCACTCCTACTAGTGAATGTAATGTAACACACACCCATACAATGCGCACCACCCCGTGATGTTTTTCTCACTCCTACTAGTGAACGTAATGTAACACACACCCATACAATGCGCACCACCCCGTGATGTTTTTCTCACTCCTACTAGTGAATGTAATGTAACACAAACCCATACAATGCGCACCACCCCGTGATATTTTTCTCACTCCTACTAGTGAATGTAATGTAACACACCCCCACACAATGCGCACCACCCCGTGATGTTCTTCTCACTCCTACTAGTGAATGTAATGTAACACACACCCATACAATGCGCACCACCCCGTGATGTTTTTCTCACTCCTAGTAGTGAATGTAATGTAACACACACCCATACAATGCGCACCACCCCGTGATGTTTTTCTCACTCCTACTAGTGAATGTAATGTAACACACACCCATACAATGCGCACCACCCCGTGATGTTTTTCTCACTCCTACTAGTGAATGTAATGTAACACACACCCATACAATGCGCACCACCCCGTGATGTTTTTCTCACTCCTGCTAGTGAATGTAATGTAACACACACCCATACAATGCGCACCACCCCGTGATGTTTTTCTCACTCCTACTAGTGAGTCTAATGTAACACACACCCATACAATGAGCACCACCCCGTGATGTTTTTCTCACTCCTTTAGTGAATGTAATGTAACACACACCCATACAATGCGCACCACCGCGTGATGTTTTTCTCACTCCTACTAGTGAATGTAATGTAACACACACCGATACAATGCGCACCACCCCGTGATGTTTTTCTCACTCCTACTAGTGAATCTAATGTAACACACACTCATACAATGCGCACCACCCCGCGATGTTTTTCAGAAACCTATCCTACATTGCCACTGCATGTTCCCTGACCTCCCCATGCTGACCACCCCGCAGTGCTTTTCTCCATCCTACATTGCCACTCACGGCCTATCCTAATTCAGACCGTCTGATTCACACCACCCCGTGATGTTTTTCTCACTCCTACTAGTGAATGTAATGTAACACACACCCATACAATGCGCACCACCCCGTGATGTTTTTCTCACTCCTAGTAGTGAATGTAATGTAACACACACCCATACAATGCGCACCACCCCGTGATGTTTTTCCCACTCCTACTTGTGAATGTAATGTAACACACACCCATACCATGCGCACCACCCCCTGATGTTTTTCTCACTCCTATTAGTGAATGTAATGTAACACACACCCATACAATGCGCACCACCCCGTGATGTTTTTCTCACTCCTACTAGTGAATCTAATGTAACACACACCCATGCAATGCGCACCACCCCGCGATGTTTTTCAGAAACCTATCCTACATTGCCACTGCATGTTCCCTGACCTCCCCATGCTGACCACTCCGCGGTGCTTTTCTCCATCCTATATTGCCACTCACTGCCTATCCTCATTCAGAGCCTCCGATTCTCACCAGCCCGTGGTGTTTTTCTCACTCCTAGTAGTGAATGTAATGTAATACACACCCGTACAATGCGCACCACCCCGTGATGTTTTTCTCACTCCTACTAGTGAATGTAATGTAACACACACCCATACAATGCGCACCACCCCGTGATGTTTTTCTCACTCCTACTATTGAATCTAATGTAACACACACCCATACAATGAACACCACCCCGTGATGTTTTTCTCACTCCTACTAGTGAATGTAATGTAACACACACCCATAAAATGCGCACCACCCCGTGACGTTTTTCTCACTCCTACTAGTGAATCTAATGTAACACACACCCATACAATGTGCACCACCCCGTGATGTTTTTCTCACTCCTACTAGTGAATCTAATGTAACACACACCCATACAATGCCCACCACCCCGTGATGTTTTTCTCACTCCTACTAGTGAATGTAATGTAACACACACCCATACAATGCGCACCACCCCGTGACGTTTTTCTCACTCCTACTATTGAATCTAATGTAACACACACCCATACAATGCGCACCACCCCGTGATGTTTTTCTCACTCCTACTAGTGAATGTAATGTAACACACACCCATACAATGCGCACCACCCCGTGATGTTTTTCTCACTCCTACTAGTGAATGTAATGTAACACACACCCATACAATGCGCACCACCCCGAGATGTTTTTCTCACTCCTACTAATGAATGTAATGTAACACACACCCATACAATGCGCACCACCCCGTGATGTTTTTCTCACTCCTACTAGTGAATGTAATGTAACACACACCCATACAATGCGCACCACCCCGTGATGTTTTTCTCACTCCTACTAGTGAATGTAATGTAACACACACCCATACAATGCGCACCACCCCGTGATGTTTTTCTCACTCCTACTAGTGAATGTAATGTAACACACACCCATACAATGCGCACCACCCCATGATGTTTTTCTCACTCCTAGTAGTGAATGTAATGTAACACACACCCATACAATGCGCACCACCCCGTGATGTTTTTCTCACTCCTACTAGTGAATGTAATGTAACACACACCCATACAATGCGCACCACCCCGTGATGTTTTTCTCACTCCTACTAGTGAATCTAATGTAACACACACCCATACAATGCGCACCACCCCGTGATGTTTTTCAGAAACCTATCCTACATTGCCACTGCATGTTCCCTGACCTCCCCATGCTGTCCACCCCCCGGTGCTTTTCTCCATCCTACATTGCCACTCACTGCCTATCCTAATTCAGAGCCTCCGATTCACATCACCCCGTGATGTTTTTCTCACTCCTTGTAGTGAATGTAATGTAACACACACCCATACAATGCGCACCACCCCGTGATGTTTTTCTCACTCCTACTAGTGAATGTAATGTAACACACACCAATACAATGCGCACCACCCCGTGATGTTTTTCTCACTCCTACTAGTGAATGTAATGTAACACACACCCATACAATGCGCACCACCCCGTGATGTTTTTCTCACTCCTACTAGTGAATGTAATGTAACACACACCCATACAATGCGCACCACCCCGTGATGTTTATCTCACTCCTACTAGTGAATGTAATGTAACACACACCCATACAATGCGCACCACCCCGTGATGTTTTTCTCACTCCTACTAGTGAATGTAATGTAACACACACCCATACAATGCGCACCACCCCGTGATGTTTTTCTCACTCCTACTAGTGAATGTAATGTAACACACACCCATACAATGCGCACCACCCCGTGATGTTTTTCTCACTCCTACTAGTGAATGTAATGTAACACACACCCATACAATGCGCAACACCCCGTGATGTTTTTCTCACTCCTACCAGTGAATCTAATGTAACACACACCCATACAATGCGCACCACCCCGTGATGTTTTTCTCACTCCTACTAGTGAATCTAATGTAACACACACCCATACAATGCGCACCACCCCGTGATGTTTTTCAGAAACCTCTCCTACATTGCCACTGCATGTTCCCTGACCTCCCAATGCTGATCACCCCCCGGTGCTTTTCTCCATCCTACATTGCCACTCACTGCCTATCCTCATTCAGAGCCTCCGATTCACACCACCCCGTGATGTTTTTCTCACTCCTTGTAGTGAATGTAATGTAACACACACCCATACAATGCGCTCAACCCCGTTATGTTTTTCTCACTCCTACTAGTCAATGTAATGTAACACACACCAATACAATGCGCACCACCCCGTGATGTTTTTCTCACTCCTACTAGTGAATGTAATGTAACACACACCCATACAATGCACACCTCCCCGTGATGTTTTTCTCACTCCTACTAGTGAATGTAATGTAACACACACCCATACAATGCGCACCACCCCGTGATGTTTTTCTCACTCCTACTAGTGAATCTAATGTAACACACACCCATACAATGTGCACCACCCAGCGATGTTTTTCAGAAACCTATCCTACATTGCCACTGCATGTTCCCTGACCTCCCCATTCTGACCACCCCGCGGTGCTTTTCTCCATCCTACATTGCCAATCACTGCCTATCCTAATTTAGACCCTCCGATTCACACCACCCCGTGATGTTTTTATCACTCCTACTAGTGAATGTAATGTAACACACACCCTTACAATGCGCACCACCCCGTGATGTTTTTCTCACTCCTACTAGTGAATGTAATGTAACACACACCCATACAATGTGCACCACCCCGTGATGTTTTTCTCACTCCTACTAGTGAATCTAATGTAACACACACCCATACAATGCGCACTACCCCGTGATGTTTTTCTCACTCCTACTAGTGAATGTAATGTAACACACACAGAAACAATGCGCACCACCCCGTGATGTTTTTCTCACTCCTACTAGTGAATGTAATGTAACACACACCCATACAATGCGCACCACCCCGTGATGTTTTTCTCACTCCTATTAGTGAATTTAATGTAACACACACCCTTACAATGCGCACCACCCCGTGATGTTTTTCTCACTCCTACTAGTGAATGTAATGTAACACACACCCATACAATGCGCACCACCCCGTGATGTTTTTCTCACTCCTACTAGTGAATCTAATGTAACACACACCCATACAATGCGCACCACCCCGTGATATTTTTCTCACTCCTACTAGTGAATGTAATGTAACACACACCCATACAATGCGCACCACCCCGTGATGTTTTTCTCACTCCTATTAGTGAATGTAATGTAACACACACATACAATGCGCACCACCCCGTGATGTTTTTCTCACTCCTACTAGTGAATCAAATGTAACACACACCCATACAATGCACACCACCCCGCGATGTTTTTCAGAAACCTATCCTACATTGCCACTGCATGTTCCCTGACCTCCCCATGCTGACCACCCCGCGGTGCTTTTCTCCATGCTACATTGCCCCTCACTGCCTATCCTAATTCAGACCCTCCGATTCACACCACCCCGTGATGTTTTCCTCACTCCTACTAGTGAATGTAATGTAACACACACCCATACAATGCGCACCACCCCGTGATGTTTTTCTCACTCCTACTAGTGAATCTAATGTAACACACACCCATACAATGCGCACCACCCCGCGATGTTTTTCAGAAACCTATCCTACATTGCCACTGCATGTTCCCTGACCTCCCCATGCTGACCACCCCGCCGTGCTTTTCTCCATGCTACATTGCCACTCACTGCCTATCCTAATTCAGACCCTCCGATTCACACCACCCCGTGATGTTTTTCTCACTCCTACTAGTAAATGTAATGTAACACACACCCATACAATGCGCACCACCCCGTGATGTTTTTCTCACTCCTACTAGTAAATGTAATGTAACACACACCCATAAAATGCGCACCACCCCGTGATGTTTTTCTCACTCCTACTAGTGAATGTAATGTAACACACACCCATACAATGCACACCTCCCCGTGATGTTTTTCTCACTCCTACTAGTGAATGTAATGTAACACACACCCATACAATGCGCACCACCCCGTGATGTTTTTCTCACTCCTACTAGTGAATCTAATGTAACACACACCCATACAATGTGCACCACCCAGCGATGTTTTTCAGAAACCTATCCTACATTGCCACTGCATGTTCCCTGACCTCCCCATTCTGACCACCCCGCGGTGCTTTTCTCCATCCTACATTGCCAATCACTGCCTATCCTAATTTAGACCCTCCGATTCACACCACCCCGTGATGTTTTTATCACTCCTACTAGTGAATGTAATGTAACACACACCCTTACAATGCGCACCACCCCGTGATGTTTTTCTCACTCCTACTAGTGAATGTAATGTAACACACACCCATACAATGTGCACCACCCCGTGATGTTTTTCTCACTCCTACTAGTGAATCTAATGTAACACACACCCATACAATGCGCACTACCCCGTGATGTTTTTCTCACTCCTACTAGTGAATGTAATGTAACACACACAGAAACAATGCGCACCACCTTGTGATGTTTTTCTCACTCCTACTAGTGAATGTAATGTAACACACACCCATACAATGCGCACCACCCCGTGATGTTTTTCTCACTCCTATTAGTGAATGTAATGTAACACACACCCTTACAATGCGCACCACCCCGTGATGTTTTTCTCACTCCTACTAGTGAATGTAATGTAACACACACCCATACAATGCGCACCACCCCGTGATGTTTTTCTCACTCCTACTAGTGAATCTAATGTAACACACACCCATACAATGCGCACCACCCCGTGATATTTTTCTCACTCCTACTAGTGAATGTAATGTAACACACACCCATACAATGCGCACCACCCCGTGATGTTTTTCTCACTCCTATTAGTGAATGTAATGTAACACACACATACAATGCGCACCACCCCGTGATGTTTTTCTCACTCCTACTAGTGAATCAAATGTAACACACACCCATACAATGCACACCACCCCGCGATGTTTTTCAGAAACCTATCCTACATTGCCACTGCATGTTCCCTGACCTCCCCATGCTGACCACCCCGCGGTGCTTTTCTCCATGCTACATTGCCCCTCACTGCCTATCCTAATTCAGACCCTCCGATTCACACCACCCCGTGATGTTTTCCTCACTCCTACTAGTGAATGTAATGTAACACACACCCATACAATGCGCACCACCCCGTGATGTTTTTCTCACTCCTACTAGTGAATCTAATGTAACACACACCCATACAATGCGCACCACCCCGCGATGTTTTTCAGAAACCTATCCTACATTGCCACTGCATGTTCCCTGACCTCCCCATGCTGACCACCCCGCCGTGCTTTTCTCCATGCTACATTGCCACTCACTGCCTATCCTAATTCAGACCCTCCGATTCACACCACCCCGTGATGTTTTTCTCACTCCTACTAGTAAATGTAATGTAACACACACCCATACAATGCGCACCACCCCGTGATGTTTTTCTCACTCCTACTAGTAAATGTAATGTAACACACACCCATAAAATGCGCACCACCCCGTGATGTTTTTCTCACTCCTACTAGTGAATGTAATGTAACACACACCCATACAATGCGCACCACCCCGTGATGTTTTTCTCACTCCTACTAGTGAATGTAATGTAACACACACCCATACAATGCGCAACACCCCGTGATGTTTTTCTCACTCCTACTAGTGAATCTAATGTAACACACACCCATACAATGCGCACCACCCCGTGATGTTTTTCTCACTCCTACTAGTGAATCTAATGTAACACACACCCATACAATGCGCACCACCCCGTGATGTTTTTCAGAAACCTCTCCTACATTGCCACTGCATGTTCCCTGACCTCCCAATGCTGACCACCCCCCGGTGCTTTTCTCCATCCTACATTGCCACTCACTGCCTATCCTCATTCAGAGCCTCCGATTCACACCACCCCGTGATGTTTTTCTCACTCCTTGTAGTGAATGTAATGTAACACACACCCATACAATGCGCACAACCCCGTTATGTTTTTCTCACTCCTACTAGTCAATGTAATGTAACACACACCAATACAATGCGCACCACCCCGTGATGTTTTTCTCACTCCTACTAGTGAATGTAATGTAACACACACCCATACAATGCGCACCACCCCGTGATGTTTTTCTCACTCCTACTAGTGAATCTAATGTAACACACACCCATACAATGTGCACCACCCAGCGATGTTTTTCAGAAACCTATCCTACATTGCCACTGCATGTTCCCTGACCTCCCCATTCTGACCACCCCGCGGTGCTTTTCTCCATCCTACATTGCCAATCACTGCCTATCCTAATTTAGACCCTCCGATTCACACCACCCCGTGATGTTTTTATCACTCCTACTAGTGAATGTAATGTAACACACACCCATACAATGCGCACCACCCCGTGATGTTTTTCTCACTCCTACTAGTGAATGTAATGTAACACACACCCATACAATGCCCACCACCCCGTGATGTTTTTCTCACTCCTACTAGTGAATCTAATGTAACACACACCCATACAATGCGCACCACCCCGTGATGTTTTTCTCACTCCTACTAGTGAATGTAATGTAACACACACAGAAACAATGCGCACCCCCGTGATGTTTTTCTCACTCCTACTAGTGAATCTAATGTAACACACACCCATACAATGCGCACCACCCCGTGATGTTTTTCTCACTCCTACTAGTGAATGTAATGTAACACACACCCATACAATGCGCACCACCCCGTGATGTTTTTCTCACTCCTACTAGTGAATGTAATGTAACACACACCCATACAATGCGCACCACCCCGTGATGTTTTTCTCACTCCTATTAGTGAATGTAATGTAACACACACCCATACAATGCGCACCACCCCGTGATGTTTTTCTCACTCCTACTAGTGAATCAAATGTAACACACACCCATACAGTGCGCACCACCCCGCGATGTTTTTCAGAAACCTATCCTACATTGCCACTGCATGTTCCCTGACCTCCCCATGCTGACCACCCCGCGGTGCTTTTCTCCATGCTACATTGCCCCTCACTGCCTATCCTAATACAGACCCTCCGATTCACACCACCCCGTGATGTTTTCCTCACTCCTACTAGTGAATGTAATGTAACACACACCCATACAATGCGCACCACCCCGTGATGTTTTTCTCACTCCTACTAGTGAATCTAATGTAACACACACCCATACAATGCGCACCACCCCGCGATGTTTTTCAGAAACCTATCCTACATTGCCACTGAATGTGCCCTGACCTCCCCATGCTGACCACCCCGCCGTGCTTTTCTCCATGCTACATTGCCACTCACTGCCTATCCTAATTCAGACCCTCCGATTCACACCACCCCGTGATGTTTTTCTCACTCCTACTAGTAAATGTAATGTAACACACACCCATACAATGCGCACCACCCCGTGATGTTTTTCTCACTCCTACTAGTGAATGTAATGTAACACACACCCATAAAATGCGCACCACCCCGTGATGTTTTTCTCACTCCTACTAGTGAAACTAATGTAACACACACCCATACAATGTGCACCACCCCGTGATGTTTTTCTCACTCCTACTAGTGAATCTAATGTAACACACACCCATACAATGCCCACCACCCCGTGATGTTTTTCTCACTCCTACTAGTGAATCTAATGTAACACACACCCATACAATGCGCACCACCCCGTGATGTTTTTCTCACTCCTACTATTGAATCTAATGTAACACACACCCATACAATGCGCACCACCCCGTGATGTTTTTCTCACTCCTAATAGTGAATGTAATGTAACACACACCCATACAATGCGCACCACCCCGTGATGTTTTTCTCACTCCTACTAGTGAATGTAATGTAACACACACCCATACAATGCGCACCACCCCGTGATGTTTTTCTCACTCCTACTAGTGAACGTAATGTAACACACACCCATACAATGCGCACCACCCCGTGATGTTTTTCTCACTCCTACTAGTGAATGTAATGTAACACAAACCCATACAATGCGCACCACCCCGTGATATTTTTCTCACTCCTACTAGTGAATGTAATGTAACACACCCCCACACAATGCGCACCACCCCGTGATGTTTTTCTCACTCCTACTAGTGAATGTAATGTAACACACACCCATACAATGCGCACCACCCCGTGATGTTTTTCTCACTCCTACTAGTGAATGTAATGTAACACACACCCATACAATGCGCACCACCCCGTGATGTTTTTCTCACTCCTGCTAGTGAATGTAATGTAACACACACCCATACAATGCGCACCACCCCGTGATGTTTTTCTCACTCCTACTAGTGAATGTAATGTAACACACACCCATACAATGCGCACCACCCCGTGATGTTTTTCTCACTCTTACTAGTGAATGTAATGTAACACACACCCATACAATGCGCACCACGCCGTGATGTTTTCTCACTCTTACTAGTGAATGTAATGTAACACACTCCCATACAATGCGCACCACACCGTGATGTTTTTCTCACTCCTACTAGTGAATGTAATGTAACACACACCCATACAATTCGCACCACCCCGTGATGTTTTTCTCACTCTTATTAGTGAATGTAATGTAACACACACCCAGACAATGCGCACCACCCCGCGATGTTTTTCTCACTCCTACAAGTGAATCTAATGTAACACACACCCATACAATGCGCACCACCCAAAGATGTTTTTCAGAAATCTATCCTACATTGCCATCGCATGTTCCCTGACCTCCCCATGCTGACCACCCCGCAGTGCTTTTCTCCATGCTACATTGCCACTCACTGCCTATCCTAATTCAGACCCTCTGATTCACACCACCCCGTGATGTTTTTCTCACTCCTTGTAGTGAATGTAATGTAACACACACCCATACAATGCGCACCACCCCGTGATGTTTTTCTCACTCCTACTAGTGAATGTAATGTAAAACACACCCATACAATGCGCACCACCCCGTGATGTTTTTATCACTCCTACTAGTGAATGTAATGTAACACACACCCATACAATGCGCACCACCCCGTGATGTTTTTCTCACTCCTACTAGTGAATGTAATGTAAAACACACCCATACAATGCGCACCACCCCGTGATGTTTTTCTCACTCCTACTAGTGAATCTAATGTAACACACACCCATACAATGCGCACCACCCCGTGATGTTTTTCTCACTCCTACTAGTGAATGTAATGTAACACACACAGAAACAATGCGCACCACCCCGTGATGTTTTTCTCACTCCTACTAGTGAATGTAATGTAACACACACCCATACAATGCGCACCACCCCGTGATGTTTTTCTCACTCCTACTAGTGAATGTAATGTAACACACACCCATACAATGCGCACCACCCCGTGATGTTTTTCTCACTCCTACTAGTGAATGTAATGTAACACACACCCATACAATGCGCACCACCCCGTGATGTTTTTCTCACTCCTATTAGTGAATGTAATGTAACACACACATACAATGCGCACCACCCCGTGATGTTTTTCTCACTCCTACTAGTGAATCAAATGTAACACACACCCATACAATGCGCACCACCCCGCGATGTTTTTCAGAAACCTATCCTACATTGCCACTGCATGTTCCCTGACCTCCCCATGCTGACCACCCCGCGGTGCTTTTCTCCATGCTACATTGCCCCTCACTGCCTATCCTAATTCAGACCCTCCGATTCACACCACCCCGTGATGTTTTCCTCACTCCTACTAGTGAATGTAATGTAACACACACCCATACAATGCGCACCACCCCGTGATGTTTTTCTCACTCCTACTAGTGAATCTAATGTAACACACACCCATACAATGCGCACCACCCCGTGATGTTTTTCAGAAACCTATCCTACATTGCCACTGCATGTTCCCTGACCTCCCCATGCTGACCACCCCGCCGTGCTTTTCTCCATGCTACATTGCCACTCACTGCCTATCCTAATTCAGACCCTCCGATTCACACCACCCCGTGATGTTTTTCTCACTCCTACTAGTAAATGTAATGTAACACACACCCATACAATGCGCACCACCCCGTGATGTTTTTCTCACTCCTACTAGTAAATGTAATGTAACACACACCCATAAAATGCGCACCACCCCGTGATGTTTTTCTCACTCCTACTAGTGAATGTAATGTAACACACACCCATACAATGCGCACCACCCCGTGATATTTTTCTCACTCCTACTAGTGAATGTAATGTAACACACACCCATACAATGCGCACCACCCCGTGATGTTTTTCTCACTCCTACTAGTGAATGTAATGTAACACACACCCATACAATGCGCACCACCCCGTGATGTTTTTCTCACTCCTACTAGTGAACGTAATGTAACACACACCCATACAATGCGCACCACCCCGTGATGTTTTTCTCACTCCTACTAGTGAATGTAATGTAACACAAACCCATACAATGCGCACCACCCCGTGATATTTTTCTCACTCCTACTAGTGAATGTAATGTAACACACCCCCACACAATGCGCACCACCCCGTGATGTTTTTCTCACTCCTACTAGTGAATGTAATGTAACACACACCCACACAATGCGCACCACCCCGTGATGTTTTTCTCACTCCTACTAGTGAATGTAATGTAACACACACCCATACAATGCGCACCACCCCGTGATGTTTTCTCACTCCTACTAGTGAATGTAATGTAACACACACCCATACAATGCGCACCACCCCGTGATGTTTTTCTCACTCTTACTAGTGAATGTAATGTAACACACACCCATACAATGCGCACCACGCCGTGATGTTTTCTCACTCTTACTAGTGAATGTAATGTAACACACTCCCATACGATGCGCACCACACCGTGATGTTTTTCTCACTCCTACTAGTGAATGTAATGTAACACACACCCATACAATTCGCACCACCCCGTGATGTTTTTCTCACTCTTATTAGTGAATGTAATGTAACACACACCCAGACAATGCGCACCACCCCGCGATGTTTTTCTCACTCCTACTAGTGAATCTAATGTAACACACACCCATACAATGCGCACCACCCAAAGATGTTTTTCAGAAATCTATCCTACATTGCCATCGCATGTTCCCTGACCTCCCCATGCTGACCACCCCGCGGTGCTTTTCTCCATGCTACATTGCCACTCACTGCCTATCCTAATTCAGACCCTCTGATTCACACCACCCCGTGATGTTTTTCTCACTCCTTGTAGTGAATGTAATGTAACACACACCCATACAATGCGCACCACCCCGTGATGTTTTTCTCACTCCTACTAGTGAATGTAATGTAAAACACACCCATACAATGCGCACCACCCCGTGATGTTTTTATCACTCCTACTAGTGAATGTAATGTAACACACACCCATACAATGCGCACCACCCCGTGATGTTTTTCTCACTCCTACTAGTGAATGTAATGTAAAACACACCCATACAATGCGCACCACCCCGTGATGTTTTTCTCACTCCTACTAGTGAATCTAATGTAACACACACCCATACAATGCGCACCACCCCGTGATGTTTTTCTCACTCCTACTAGTGAATGTAATGTAACACACACAGAAACAATGCGCACCACCCCGTGATGTTTTTCTCACTCCTACTAGTGAATGTAATGTAACACACACCCATACAATGCGCACCACCCCGTGATGTTTTTCTCACTCCTACTAGTGAATGTAATGTAACACACACCCATACAATGCGCACCACCCCGTGATGTTTTTCTCACTCCTACTAGTGAATGTAATGTAACACACACCCATACAATGCGCACCACCCCGTGATGTTTTTCTCACTCCTATTAGTGAATGTAATGTAACACACACATACAATGCGCACCACCCCGTGATGTTTTTCTCACTCCTACTAGTGAATCAAATGTAACACACACCCATACAATGCGCACCACCCCGCGATGTTTTTCAGAAACCTATCCTACATTGCCACTGCATGTTCCCTGACCTCCCCATGCTGACCACCCCGCGGTGCTTTTCTCCATGCTACATTGCCCCTCACTGCCTATCCTAATTCAGACCCTCCGATTCACACCACCCCGTGATGTTTTCCTCACTCCTACTAGTGAATGTAATGTAACACACACCCATACAATGCGCACCACCCCGTGATGTTTTTCTCACTCCTACTAGTGAATCTAATGTAACACACACCCATACAATGCGCACCACCCCGCGATGTTTTTCAGAAACCTATCCTACATTGCCACTGCATGTTCCCTGACCTCCCCATGCTGACCACCCCGCCGTGCTTTTCTCCATGCTACATTGCCACTCACTGCCTATCCTAATTCAGACCCTCCGATTCACACCACCCCGTGATGTTTTTCTCACTCCTACTAGTAAATGTAATGTAACACACACCCATACAATGCGCACCACCCCGTGATGTTTTTCTCACTCCTACTAGTAAATGTAATGTAACACACACCCATAAAATGCGCACCACCCCGTGATGTTTTTCTCACTCCTACTAGTGAATGTAATGTAACACACACCCATACAATGCGCACCACCCCGTGATGTTTTTCTCACTCCTACTAGTGAATGTAATGTAACACACACCCATACAATGCCCACCACCCCGTGATGTTTTTCTCACTCCTACTAGTGAATGTAATGTAACACACACCCATACAATGCGCACCACCCCGTGATGTTTTTCTCACTCCTACTAGTGAATGTAATGTAACACACACAGAAACAATGCGCACCCCCGTGATGTTTTTCTCACTCCTACTAGTGAATCTAATGTAACACACACCCATACAATGCGCACCACCCCGTGATGTTTTTCTCACTCCTACTAGTGAATGTAATGTAACACACACCCATACAATGCGCACCACCCCGTGATGTTTTTCTCACTCCTACTAGTGAATGTAATGTAACACACACCCATACAATGCGCACCACCCCGTGATGTTTTTCTCACTCCTATTAGTGAATGTAATGTAACACACACCCATACAATGCGCACCACCCCGTGATGTTTTTCTCACTCCTACTAGTGAATCAAATGTAACACACACCCATACAGTGCGCACCACCCCGCGATGTTTTTCAGAAACCTATCCTACATTGCCACTGCATGTTCCCTGACCTCCCCATGCTGACCACCCCGCGGTGCTTTTCTCCATGCTACATTGCCCCTCACTGCCTATCCTAATACAGACCCTCCGATTCACACCACATCGTGATGTTTTCCTCACTCCTACTAGTGAATGTAATGTAACACACACCCATACAATGCGCACCACCCCGTGATGTTTTTCTCACTCCTACTAGTGAATCTAATGTAACACACACCCATACAATGCGCACCACCCCGTGATGTTTTTCTCACTCCTACTAGTGAATGTAATGTAACACACACCCATAAAATGCGCACCACCCCGTGATGTTTTTCTCACTCCTACTAGTGAATGTAATGTAACACACACCCATACAATGCCCACCACCCCGTGATGTTTTTCTCACTCCTACTAGTGAATCTAATGTAACACACACCAATACAATGCGCACCACCCCGTGATGTTTTTCTCACTCCTACTATTGAATCTAATGTAACACACACCCATACAATGCGCACCACCCCGTGATGTTTTTCTCACTCCTACTAGTGAATGTAATGTAACACACACCCATACAATGCGCACCACCCCGTGATGTTTTTCTCACTCCTACTAGTGAATGTAATGTAACACACACCCATACAATGCGCACCACCCCGTGATGTTTTTCTCACTCCTACTAGTGAATGTAATGTAACACACACCCATACAATGCGCACCACCCCGTGATGTTTTTCTCATTCCTACTAGTGAACGTAATGTAACACACACCCATACAATGCGCACCACCCCGTGATGTTTTTCTCACTCCTACTAGTGAACGTAATGTAACACACACCCATACAATGCGCACCACCCCGTGATGTTTTTCTCACTCCTACTAGTGAATGTAATGTAACACAAACCCATACAATGCGCACCACCCCGTGATATTTTTCTCACTCCTACTAGTGAATGTAATGTAACACACCCCCACACAATGCGCACCACCCCGTGATGTTTTTCTCACTCCTACTAGTGAATGTAATGTAACACACACCCATACAATGCCCACCACCCCGTGATGTTTTTCTCACTCCTACTAGTGAATCTAATGTAACACACACCAATACAATGCGCACCACCCCGTGATGTTTTTCTCACTCCTACTAGTGAATCTAATGTAACACACACCCATACAATGCGCACCACCCCGTGATGTTTTTCTCACTCCTACTAGTGAATGTAATGTAACACACACCCATACAATGCGCACCACCCCGTGATGTTTTTCTCACTCCTACTAGTGAATGTAATGTAACACACACCCATACAATGCGCACCACCCCGTGATGTTTTTGTCACTCCTACTAGTGAATGTAATGTAACACACACCCATACAATGCGCACCACCCCGTGATGTTTTTCTCACTCCTACTAGTGAACGTAATGTAACACACACCCATACAATGCGCACCACCCCGTGATGTTTTTCTCACTCCTACTAGTGAATGTAATGTAACACAAACCCATACAATGCGCACCACCCCGTGATATTTTTCTCACTCCTACTAGTGAATGTAATGTAACACACCCCCACACAATGCGCACCACCCCATGATGTTTTTCTCACTCCTACTAGTGAATGTAATGTAACACACACCCATACAATGCGCACCACCCCGTGATGTTTTTCTCACTCCTACTAGTGAATGTAATGTAACACACACCCATACAATGCGCACCACCCCGTGATGTTTTTCTCACTCCTGCTAGTGAATGTAATGTAACACACACCCATACAATGCGCACCACCCCGTGATGTTTTTCTCACTCCTACTAGTGAATGTAATGTAACACACACCCATACAATGCGCACCACCCCGTGATGTTTTTCTCACTCTTACTAGTGAATGTAATGTAACACACACCCATACAATGCGCACCACGCCGTGATGTTTTCTCACTCTTACTAGTGAATGTAATGTAACACACTCCCATACAATGCGCACCACACCGTGATGTTTTTCTCACTCCTACTAGTGAATGTAATGTAACACACACCCATACAATTCGCACCACCCCGTGATGTTTTTCTCACTCTTATTAGTGAATGTAATGTAACACACACCCAGACAATGCGCACCACCCCGCGATGTTTTTCTCACTCCTACTAGTGAATCTAATGTAACACACACCCATACAATGCGCACCACCCAAAGATGTTTTTCAGAAATCTATCCTACATTGCCATCGCATGTTCCCTGACCTCCCCATGCTGACCACCCCGCGGTGCTTTTCTCCATGCTACATTGCCACTCACTGCCTATCCTAATTCAGACCCTCTGATTCACACCACCCCGTGATGTTTTTCTCACTCCTTGTAGTGAATGTAATGTAACACACACCCATACAATGCGCACCACCCCGTGATGTTTTTCTCACTCCTACTAGTGAATGTAATGTAAAACACACCCATACAATGCGCACCACCCCGTGATGTTTTTATCACTCCTACTAGTGAATGTAATGTAACACACACCCATACAATGCGCACCACCCCGTGATGTTTTTCTCACTCCTACTAGTGAATGTAATGTAAAACACACCCATACAATGCGCACCACCCCGTGATGTTTTTCTCACTCCTACTAGTGAATCTAATGTAACACACACCCATACAATGCGCACCACCCCGTGATGTTTTTCTCACTCCTACTAGTGAATGTAATGTAACACACACAGAAACAATGCGCACCACCCCGTGATGTTTTTCTCACTCCTACTAGTGAATGTAATGTAACACACACCCATACAATGCGCACCACCCCGTGATGTTTTTCTCACTCCTACTAGTGAATGTAATGTAACACACACCCATACAATGCGCACCACCCCGTGATGTTTTTCTCACTCCTACTAGTGAATGTAATGTAACACACACCCATACAATGCGCACCACCCCGTGATGTTTTTCTCACTCCTATTAGTGAATGTAATGTAACACACACATACAATGCGCACCACCCCGTGATGTTTTTCTCACTCCTACTAGTGAATCAAATGTAACACACACCCATACAATGCGCACCACCCCGTGATGTTTTTCTCACTCCTACTAGTGAATGTAATGGAAAACACACCCATACAATGCGCACCACCCCGTGATGTTTTTCTCACTCCTACTAGTGAATCTAATGTAACACACACCCATACAATGCCCACCACCCCGTGATGTTTTTCTCACTCCTACTAGTGAATCTAATGTAACACACACCAATACAATGCGCACCACCCCGTGATGTTTTTCTCACTCCTACTATTGAATCTAATGTAACACACACCAATACAATGCGCACCACCCCGTGATGTTTTTCTCACTCCTACTAGTGAATGTAATGTAACACACACCCATACAATGCGCACCACCCCGTGATGTTTTTCTCACTCCTACTAGTGAATGTAATGTAACACACACCCATACAATGCGCACCACCCCGTGATGTTTTTCTCACTCTTATTAGTGAATGTAATGTAACACACACCCAGACAATGCGCACCACCCCGCGATGTTTTTCTCACTCCTACTAGTGAATCTAATGTAACACACACCCATACAATGCGCACCACCCAAAGATGTTTTTCAGAAATCTATCCTACATTGCCATCGCATGTTCCCTGACCTCCCCATGCTGACCACCCCGCGGTGCTTTTCTCCATGCTACATTGCCACTCACTGCCTATCCTAATTCAGACCCTCTGATTCACACCACCCCGTGATGTTTTTCTCACTCCTTGTAGTGAATGTAATGTAACACACACCCATACAATGCGCACCACCCCGTGATGTTTTTCTCACTCCTACTAGTGAATGTAATGTAAAACACACCCATACAATGCGCACCACCCCGTGATGTTTTTATCACTCCTACTAGTGAATGTAATGTAACACACACCCATACAATGCGCACCACCCCGTGATGTTTTTCTCACTCCTACTAGTGAATGTAATGTAAAACACACCCATACAATGCGCACCACCCCGTGATGTTTTTCTCACTCCTACTAGTGAATCTAATGTAACACACACCCATACAATGCGCACCACCCCGTGATGTTTTTCTCACTCCTACTAGTGAATGTAATGTAACACACACAGAAACAATGCGCACCACCCCGTGATGTTTTTCTCACTCCTACTAGTGAATGTAATGTAACACACACCCATACAATGCGCACCACCCCGTGATGTTTTTCTCACTCCTACTAGTGAATGTAATGTAACACACACCCATACAATGCGCACCACCCCGTGATGTTTTTCTCACTCCTACTAGTGAATGTAATGTAACACACACCCATACAATGCGCACCACCCCGTGATGTTTTTCTCACTCCTATTAGTGAATGTAATGTAACACACACATACAATGCGCACCACCCCGTGATGTTTTTCTCACTCCTACTAGTGAATGTAATGTAACACACACCCATACAATGCGCACCACCCCGTGATGTTTTTCTCACTCCTACTAGTGAACGTAATGTAACACACACCCATACAATGCGCACCACCCCGTGATGTTTTTCTCACTCCTACTAGTGAATGTAATGTAACACAAACCCATACAATGCGCACCAACCCGTGATATTTTTCTCACTCCTACTAGTGAATGTAATGTAACACACCCCCACACAATGCGCACCACCCCGTGATGTTTTTCTCACTCCTACTATTGAATGTAATGTAACACACACCCATACAATGCGCACCACCCCGTGATGTTTTTCTCACTCCTACTAGTGAATGTAATGTAACACACACCCATACAATGCGCACCACCCCGTGATGTTTTTCTCACTCCTGCTAGTGAATGTAATGTAACACACACCCATACAATGCGCACCACCCCGTGATGTTTTTCTCACTCCTACTAGTGAATGTAATGTAACACACACCCATACAATGCGCACCACCCCGTGATGATTTTCTCACTCTTACTAGTGAATGTAATGTAACACACACCCATACAATGCGCACCACGCCGTGATGTTTTCTCACTCTTACTAGTGAATGTAATGTAACACACTCCCATACAATGCGCACCACACCGTGATGTTTTTCTCACTCCTACTAGTGAATGTAATGTAACACACACCCATACAATTCGCACCACCCCGTGATGTTTTTCTCACTCTTATTAGTGAATGTAATGTAACACACACCCAGACAATGCGCACCACCCCGCGATGTTTTTCTCACTCCTACTAGTGAATCTAATGTAACACACACCCATACAATGCGCACCACCCAAAGATGTTTTTCAGAAATCTATCCTACATTGCCATCGCATGTTCCCTGACCTCCCCATGCTGACCACCCCGCGGTGCTTTTCTCCATGCTACATTGCCACTCACTGCCTATCCTAATTCAGACCCTCTGATTCACACCACCCCGTGATGTTTTTCTCACTCCTTGTAGTGAATGTAATGTAACACACACCCATACAATGCGCACCACCCCGTGATGTTTTTCTCACTCCTACTAGTGAATGTAATGTAAAACACACCCATACAATGCGCACCACCCCGTGATGTTTTTATCACTCCTACTAGTGAATGTAATGTAACACACACCCATACAATGCGCACCACCCCGTGATGTTTTTCTCACTCCTACTAGTGAATGTAATGTAAAACACACCCATAGAATGCGCACCACCCCGTGATGTTTTTCTCACTCCTACTAGTGAATCTAATGTAACACACACCCATACAATGCGCACCACCCCGTGATGTTTTTCTCACTCCTACTAGTGAATGTAATGTAACACACACAGAAACAATGCGCACCACCCCGTGATGTTTTTCTCACTCCTACTAGTGAATGTAATGTAACACACACCCATACAATGCGCACCACCCCGTGATGTTTTTCTCACTCCTACTAGTGAATGTAATGTAACACACACCCATACAATGCGCACCACCCCGTGATGTTTTTCTCACTCCTACTAGTGAATGTAATGTAACACACACCCATACAATGCGCACCACCCCGTGATGTTTTTCTCACTCCTATTAGTGAATGTAATGTAACACACACATACAATGCGCACCACCCCGTGATGTTTTTCTCACTCCTACTAGTGAATCAAATGTAACACACACCCATACAATGCGCACCACCCCGCGATGTTTTTCAGAAACCTATCCTACATTGCCACTGCATGTTCCCTGACCTCCCCATGCTGACCACCCCGCGGTGCTTTTCTCCATGCTACATTGCCCCTCACTGCCTATCCTAATTCAGACCCTCCGATTCACACCACCCCGTGATGTTTTCCTCACTCCTACTAGTGAATGTAATGTAACACACACCCATACAATGCGCACCACCCCGTGATGTTTTTCTCACTCCTAATAGTGAATCTAATGTAACACACACCCATACAATGCGCACCACCCCGCGATGTTTTTCAGAAACCTATCCTACATTGCCACTGCATGTTCCCTGACCTCCCCATGCTGACCACCCCGCCGTGCTTTTCTCCATGCTACATTGCCACTCACTGCCTATCCTAATTCAGACCCTCCGATTCACACCACCCCGTGATGTTTTTCTCACTCCTACTAGTAAATGTAATGTAACACACACCCATACAATGCGCACCACCCCGTGATGTTTTTCTCACTCCTACTAGTGAATGTAATGTAACACACACCCATACAATGCGCACCACCCCGTGATGTTTTTCTCACTCCTACTAGTGAATGTAATGTAACACACACCCATACAATGCGCACCACCCCGTGATGTTTTTCTCACTCCTACTAGTGAATGTAATGTAACACACACCCATACAATGCGCACCACCCCGTGATGTTTATCTCACTCCTACTAGTGAATGTAATGTAACACACACCCATACAATGCGCACCACCCCGTGATGTTTTTCTCACTCCTACTAGTGAATGTAATGTAACACACACCCATACAATGCGCACCACCCCGTGATGTTTTTCTCACTCCTACTAGTGAATGTAATGTAACACACACCCATACAATGCGCACCACCCCGTGATGTTTTTCTCACTCCTACTAGTGAATGTAATGTAACACACACCCATACAATGCGCACCACCCCGTGATGTTTTTCTCACTCCTACTAGTGAATCTAATGTAACACACACCCATACAATGCGCACCACCCCGTGATGTTTTTCTCACTCCTACTAGTGAATCTAATGTAACACACACCCATACAATGCGCACCACCCCGTGATGTTTTTCAGAAACCTATCCTACATTGCCACTGCATGTTCCCTGACCTCCCAATGCTGACCACCCCCCGGTGCTTTTCTCCATCCTACATTGCCACTCACTGCCTATCCTCATTCAGAGCCTCCGATTCACACCACCCCGTGATGTTTTTCTCACTCCTTGTAGTGAATATAATGTAACACACACCCATACAATGCGCACAACCCCGTGATGTTTTTCTCACTCCTTGTAGTGAATGTAATGTAACACACACCCATACAATGCGCACCACCCCGTGATGTTTTTCTCACTCCTACTAGTGAATGTAATGTAAAACACACCCATACAATGCGCACCACCCCGTGATGTTTTTATCACTCCTACTAGTGAATGTAATGTAACACACACCCATACAATGCGCACCACCCCGTGATGTTTTTCTCACTCCTACTAGTGAATGTAATGTAAAACACACCCATACAATGCGCACCACCCCGTGATGTTTTTCTCACTCCTACTAGTGAATCTAATGTAACACACACCCATACAATGCGCACCACCCCGTGATGTTTTTCTCACTCCTACTAGTGAATGTAATGTAACACACACAGAAACAATGCGCACCACCCCGTGATGTTTTTCTCACTCCTACTAGTGAATGTAATGTAACACACACCCATACAATGCGCACCACCCCGTGATGTTTTTCTCACTCCTACTAGTGAATGTAATGTAACACACACCCATACAATGCGCACCACCCCGTGATGTTTTTCTCACTCCTACTAGTGAATGTAATGTAACACACACCCATACAATGCGCACCACCCCGTGATGTTTTTCTCACTCCTATTAGTGAATGTAATGTAACACACACATACAATGCGCACCACCCCGTGATGTTTTTCTCACTCCTACTAGTGAATCAAATGTAACACACACCCATACAATGCGCACCACCCCGCGATGTTTTTCAGAAACCTATCCTACATTGCCACTGCATGTTCCCTGACCTCCCCATGCTGACCACCCCGCGGTGCTTTTCTCCATGCTACATTGCCCCTCACTGCCTATCCTAATTCAGACCCTCCGATTCACACCACCCCGTGATGTTTTCCTCACTCCTACTAGTGAATGTAATGTAACACACACCCATACAATGCGCACCACCCCGTGATGTTTTTCTCACTCCTACTAGTGAATCTAATGTAACACACACCCATACAATGCGCACCACCCCGTGATGTTTTTCAGAAACCTATCCTACATTGCCACTGCATGTTCCCTGACCTCCCCATGCTGACCACCCCGCCGTGCTTTTCTCCATGCTACATTGCCACTCACTGCCTATCCTAATTCAGACCCTCCGATTCACACCACCCCGTGATGTTTTTCTCACTCCTACTAGTAAATGTAATGTAACACACACCCATACAATGCGCACCACCCCGTGATGTTTTTCTCACTCCTACTAGTAAATGTAATGTAACACACACCCATAAAATGCGCACCACCCCGTGATGTTTTTCTCACTCCTACTAGTGAATGTAATGTAACACACACCCATACAATGCGCACCACCCCGTGATGTTTTTCTCACTCCTACTAGTGAATGTAATGTAACACACACCCATACAATGCGCACCACCCCGTGATGTTTTTCTCACTCCTACTAGTGAACGTAATGTAACACACACCCATACAATGCGCACCACCCCGTGATGTTTTTCTCACTCCTACTAGTGAATGTAATGTAACACAAACCCATACAATGCGCACCACCCCGTGATATTTTTCTCACTCCTACTAGTGAATGTAATGTAACACACCCCCACACAATGCGCACCACCCCGTGATGTTTTTCTCACTCCTACTAGTGAATGTAATGTAACACACACCCACACAATGCGCACCACCCCGTGATGTTTTTCTCACTCCTACTAGTGAATGTAATGTAACACACACCCATACAATGCGCACCACCCCGTGATGTTTTCTCACTCCTACTAGTGAATGTAATGTAACACACACCCATACAATGCGCACCACCCCGTGATGTTTTTCTCACTCTTACTAGTGAATGTAATGTAACACACACCCATACAATGCGCACCACGCCGTGATGTTTTCTCACTCTTACTAGTGAATGTAATGTAACACACTCCCATACGATGCGCACCACACCGTGATGTTTTTCTCACTCCTACTAGTGAATGTAATGTAACACACACCCATACAATTCGCACCACCCCGTGATGTTTTTCTCACTCTTATTAGTGAATGTAATGTAACACACACCCAGACAATGCGCACCACCCCGCGATGTTTTTCTCACTCCTACTAGTGAATCTAATGTAACACACACCCATACAATGCGCACCACCCAAAGATGTTTTTCAGAAATCTATCCTACATTGCCATCGCATGTTCCCTGACCTCCCCATGCTGACCACCCCGCGGTGCTTTTCTCCATGCTACATTGCCACTCACTGCCTATCCTAATTCAGACCCTCTGATTCACACCACCCCGTGATGTTTTTCTCACTCCTTGTAGTGAATGTAATGTAACACACACCCATACAATGCGCACCACCCCGTGATGTTTTTCTCACTCCTACTAGTGAATGTAATGTAAAACACACCCATACAATGCGCACCACCCCGTGATGTTTTTATCACTCCTACTAGTGAATGTAATGTAACACACACCCATACAATGCGCACCACCCCGTGATGTTTTTCTCACTCCTACTAGTGAATGTAATGTAAAACACACCCATACAATGCGCACCACCCCGTGATGTTTTTCTCACTCCTACTAGTGAATCTAATGTAAAACACACCCATACAATGCGCACCACCCCGTGATGTTTTTCTCACTCCTACTAGTGAATGTAATGTAACACACACAGAAACAATGCGCACCACCCCGTGATGTTTTTCTCACTCCTACTAGTGAATGTAATGTAACACACACCCATACAATGCGCACCACCCCGTGATGTTTTTCTCACTCCTACTAGTGAATGTAATGTAACACACACCCATACAATGCGCACCACCCCGTGATGTTTTTCTCACTCCTACTAGTGAATGTAATGTAACACACACCCATACAATGCGCACCACCCCGTGATGTTTTTCTCACTCCTATTAGTGAATGTAATGTAACACACACATACAATGCGCACCACCCCGTGATGTTTTTCTCACTCCTACTAGTGAATCAAATGTAACACACACCCATACAATGCGCACCACCCCGCGATGTTTTTCAGAAACCTATCCTACATTGCCACTGCATGTTCCCTGACCTCCCCATGCTGACCACCCCGCGGTGCTTTTCTCCATGCTACATTGCCCCTCACTGCCTATCCTAATTCAGACCCTCCGATTCACACCACCCCGTGATGTTTTCCTCACTCCTACTAGTGAATGTAATGTAACACACACCCATACAATGCGCACCACCCCGTGATGTTTTTCTCACTCCTACTAGTGAATCTAATGTAACACACACCCATACAATGCGCACCACCCCGCGATGTTTTTCAGAAACCTATCCTACATTGCCACTGCATGTTCCCTGACCTCCCCATGCTGACCACCCCGCCGTGCTTTTCTCCATGCTACATTGCCACTCACTGCCTATCCTAATTCAGACCCTCCGATTCACACCACCCCGTGATGTTTTTCTCACTCCTACTAGTAAATGTAATGTAACACACACCCATACAATGCGCACCACCCCGTGATGTTTTTCTCACTCCTACTAGTAAATGTAATGTAACACACACCCATACAATGCGCAACACCCCGTGATGTTTTTCTCACTCCTACTAGTGAATCTAATGTAACACACACCCATACAATGCGCACCACCCCGTGATGTTTTTCTCACTCCTACTAGTGAATCTAATGTAACACACACCCATACAATGCGCACCACCCCGTGATGTTTTTCAGAAACCTCTCCTACATTGCCACTGCATGTTCCCTGACCTCCCAATGCTGACCACCCCCCGGTGCTTTTCTCCATCCTACATTGCCACTCACTGCCTATCCTCATTCAGAGCCTCCGATTCACACCACCCCGTGATGTTTTTCTCACTCCTTGTAGTGAATGTAATGTAACACACACCCATACAATGCGCACAACCCCGTTATGTTTTTCTCACTCCTACTAGTCAATGTAATGTAACACACACCAATACAATGCGCACCACCCCGTGATGTTTTTCTCACTCCTACTAGTGAATGTAATGTAACACACACCCATACAATGCGCACCACCCCGTGATGTTTTTCTCACTCCTACTAGTGAATCTAATGTAACACACACCCATACAATGTGCACCACCCAGCGATGTTTTTCAGAAACCTATCCTACATTGCCACTGCATGTTCCCTGACCTCCCCATTCTGACCACCCCGCGGTGCTTTTCTCCATCCTACATTGCCAATCACTGCCTATCCTAATTTAGACCCTCCGATTCACACCACCCCGTGATGTTTTTATCACTCCTACTAGTGAATGTAATGTAACACACACCCATACAATGCGCACCACCCCGTGATGTTTTTCTCACTCCTACTAGTGAATGTAATGTAACACACACCCATACAATGCCCACCACCCCGTGATGTTTTTCTCACTCCTACTAGTGAATGTAATGTAACACACACCCATACAATGCGCACCACCCCGTGATGTTTTTCTCACTCCTACTAGTGAATGTAATGTAACACACACAGAAACAATGCGCACCCCCGTGATGTTTTTCTCACTCCTACTAGTGAATCTAATGTAACACACACCCATACAATGCGCACCACCCCGTGATGTTTTTCTCACTCCTACTAGTGAATGTAATGTAACACACACCCATACAATGCGCACCACCCCGTGATGTTTTTCTCACTCCTACTAGTGAATATAATGTAACACACACCCATACAATGCGCACCACCCCGTGATGTTTTTCTCACTCCTATTAGTGAATGTAATGTAACACACACCCATACAATGCGCACCACCCCGTGATGTTTTTCTCACTCCTACTAGTGAATCAAATGTAACACACACCCATACAGTGCGCACCACCCCGCGATGTTTTTCAGAAACCTATCCTACATTGCCACTGCATGTTCCCTGACCTCCCCATGCTGACCACCCCGCGGTGCTTTTCTCCATGCTACATTGCCCCTCACTGCCTATCCTAATACAGACCCTCCGATTCACACCACATCGTGATGTTTTCCTCACTCCTACTAGTGAATGTAATGTAACACACACCCATACAATGCGCACCACCCCGTGATGTTTTTCTCACTCCTACTAGTGAATCTAATGTAACACACACCCATACAATGCGCACCACCCCGTGATGTTTTTCTCACTCCTACTAGTGAATGTAATGTAACACACACCCATAAAATGCGCACCACCCCGTGATGTTTTTCTCACTCCTACTAGTGAATGTAATGTAACACACACCCATACAATGCCCACCACCCCGTGATGTTTTTCTCACTCCTACTAGTGAATCTAATGTAACACACACCAATACAATGCGCACCACCCCGTGATGTTTTTCTCACTCCTACTATTGAATCTAATGTAACACACACCCATACAATGCGCACCACCCCGTGATGTTTTTCTCACTCCTACTAGTGAATGTAATGTAACACACACCCATACAATGCGCACCACCCCGTGATGTTTTTCTCACTCCTACTAGTGAATGTAATGTAACACACACCCATACAATGCGCACCACCCCGTGATGTTTTTCTCACTCCTACTAGTGAATGTAATGTAACACACACCCATACAATGCGCACCACCCCGTGATGTTTTTCTCATTCCTACTAGTGAACGTAATGTAACACACACCCATACAATGCGCACCACCCCGTGATGTTTTTCTCACTCCTACTAGTGAACGTAATGTAACACACACCCATACAATGCGCACCACCCCGTGATGTTTTTCTCACTCCTACTAGTGAATGTAATGTAACACAAACCCATACAATGCGCACCACCCCGTGATATTTTTCTCACTCCTACTAGTGAATGTAATGTAACACACCCCCACACAATGCGCACCACCCCGTGATGTTTTTCTCACTCCTACTAGTGAATGTAATGTAACACACACCCATACAATGCCCACCACCCCGTGATGTTTTTCTCACTCCTACTAGTGAATCTAATGTAACACACACCAATACAATGCGCACCACCCCGTGATGTTTTTCTCACTCCTACTAGTGAATCTAATGTAACACACACCCATACAATGCGCACCACCCCGTGATGTTTTTCTCACTCCTACTAGTGAATGTAATGTAACACACACCCATACAATGCGCACCACCCCGTGATGTTTTTCTCACTCCTACTAGTGAATGTAATGTAACACACACCCATACAATGCGCACCACCCCGTGATGTTTTTGTCACTCCTACTAGTGAATGTAATGTAACACACACCCATACAATGCGCACCACCCCGTGATGTTTTTCTCACTCCTACTAGTGAACGTAATGTAACACACACCCATACAATGCGCACCACCCCGTGATGTTTTTCTCACTCCTACTAGTGAATGTAATGTAACACAAACCCATACAATGCGCACCACCCCGTGATATTTTTCTCACTCCTACTAGTGAATGTAATGTAACACACCCCCACACAATGCGCACCACCCCATGATGTTTTTCTCACTCCTACTAGTGAATGTAATGTAACACACACCCATACAATGCGCACCACCCCGTGATGTTTTTCTCACTCCTACTAGTGAATGTAATGTAACACACACCCATACAATGCGCACCACCCCGTGATGTTTTTCTCACTCCTGCTAGTGAATGTAATGTAACACACACCCATACAATGCGCACCACCCCGTGATGTTTTTCTCACTCCTACTAGTGAATGTAATGTAACACACACCCATACAATGCGCACCACCCCGTGATGTTTTTCTCACTCTTACTAGTGAATGTAATGTAACACACACCCATACAATGCGCACCACGCCGTGATGTTTTCTCACTCTTACTAGTGAATGTAATGTAACACACTCCCATACAATGCGCACCACACCGTGATGTTTTTCTCACTCCTACTAGTGAATGTAATGTAACACACACCCATACAATTCGCACCACCCCGTGATGTTTTTCTCACTCTTATTAGTGAATGTAATGTAACACACACCCAGACAATGCGCACCACCCCGCGATGTTTTTCTCACTCCTACTAGTGAATCTAATGTAACACACACCCATACAATGCGCACCACCCAAAGATGTTTTTCAGAAATCTATCCTACATTGCCATCGCATGTTCCCTGACCTCCCCATGCTGACCACCCCGCGGTGCTTTTCTCCATGCTACATTGCCACTCACTGCCTATCCTAATTCAGACCCTCTGATTCACACCACCCCGTGATGTTTTTCTCACTCCTTGTAGTGAATGTAATGTAACACACACCCATACAATGCGCACCACCCCGTGATGTTTTTCTCACTCCTACTAGTGAATGTAATGTAAAACACACCCATACAATGCGCACCACCCCGTGATGTTTTTATCACTCCTACTAGTGAATGTAATGTAACACACACCCATACAATGCGCACCACCCCGTGATGTTTTTCTCACTCCTACTAGTGAATGTAATGTAAAACACACCCATACAATGCGCACCACCCCGTGATGTTTTTCTCACTCCTACTAGTGAACCTAATGTAACACACACCCATACAATGCGCACCACCCCGTGATGTTTTTCTCACTCCTACTAGTGAATGTAATGTAACACACACAGAAACAATGCGCACCACCCCGTGATGTTTTTCTCACTCCTACTAGTGAATGTAATGTAACACACACCCATACAATGCGCACCACCCCGTGATGTTTTTCTCACTCCTACTAGTGAATGTAATGTAACACACACCCATACAATGCGCACCACCCCGTGATGTTTTTCTCACTCCTACTAGTGAATGTAATGTAACACACACCCATACAATGCGCACCACCCCGTGATGTTTTTCTCACTCCTATTAGTGAATGTAATGTAACACACACATACAATGCGCACCACCCCGTGATGTTTTTCTCACTCCTACTAGTGAATCAAATGTAACACACACCCATACAATGCGCACCACCCCGTGATGTTTTTCTCACTCCTACTAGTGAATGTAATGGAAAACACACCCATACAATGCGCACCACCCCGTGATGTTTTTCTCACTCCTACTAGTGAATCTAATGTAACACACACCCATACAATGCCCACCACCCCGTGATGTTTTTCTCACTCCTACTAGTGAATCTAATGTAACACACACCAATACAATGCGCACCACCCCGTGATGTTTTTCTCACTCCTACTATTGAATCTAATGTAACACACACCAATACAATGCGCACCACCCCGTGATGTTTTTCTCACTCCTACTAGTGAATGTAATGTAACACACACCCATACAATGCGCACCACCCCGTGATGTTTTTCTCACTCCTACTAGTGAATGTAATGTAACACACACCCATACAATGCGCACCACCCCGTGATGTTTTTCTCACTCTTATTAGTGAATGTAATGTAACACACACCCAGACAATGCGCACCACCCCGCGATGTTTTTCTCACTCCTACTAGTGAATCTAATGTAACACACACCCATACAATGCGCACCACCCAAAGATGTTTTTCAGAAATCTATCCTACATTGCCATCGCATGTTCCCTGACCTCCCCATGCTGACCACCCCGCGGTGCTTTTCTCCATGCTACATTGCCACTCACTGCCTATCCTAATTCAGACCCTCTGATTCACACCACCCCGTGATGTTTTTCTCACTCCTTGTAGTGAATGTAATGTAACACACACCCATACAATGCGCACCACCCCGTGATGTTTTTCTCACTCCTACTAGTGAATGTAATGTAAAACACACCCATACAATGCGCACCACCCCGTGATGTTTTTATCACTCCTACTAGTGAATGTAATGTAACACACACCCATACAATGCGCACCACCCCGTGATGTTTTTCTCACTCCTACTAGTGAATGTAATGTAAAACACACCCATACAATGCGCACCACCCCGTGATGTTTTTCTCACTCCTACTAGTGAATCTAATGTAACACACACCCATACAATGCGCACCACCCCGTGATGTTTTTCTCACTCCTACTAGTGAATGTAATGTAACACACACAGAAACAATGCGCACCACCCCGTGATGTTTTTCTCACTCCTACTAGTGAATGTAATGTAACACACACCCATACAATGCGCACCACCCCGTGATGTTTTTCTCACTCCTACTAGTGAATGTAATGTAACACACACCCATACAATGCGCACCACCCCGTGATGTTTTTCTCACTCCTACTAGTGAATGTAATGTAACACACACCCATACAATGCGCACCACCCCGTGATGTTTTTCTCACTCCTATTAGTGAATGTAATGTAACACACACATACAATGCGCACCACCCCGTGATGTTTTTCTCACTCCTACTAGTGAATCAAATGTAACACACACCCATACAATGCGCACCACCCCGTGATGTTTTTCTCACTCCTACTAGTGAATGTAATGTAAAACACACCCATACAATGCGCACCACCCCGTGATGTTTTTCTCACTCCTACTAGTGAATCTAATGTAACACACACCCATACAATGCCCACCACCCCGTGATGTTTTTCTCACTCCTACTAGTGAATCTAATGTAACACACACCAATACAATGCGCACCACCCCGTGATGTTTTTCTCACTCCTACTATTGAATCTAATGTAACACACACCCATACAATGCGCACCACCCCGTGATGTTTTTCTCACTCCTACTAGTGAATGTAATGTAACACACACCCATACAATGCGCACCACCCCGTGATGTTTTTCTCACTCCTACTAGTGAATGTAATGTAACACACACCCATACAATGCGCACCACCCCGTGATGTTTTTCTCACTCCTACTAGTGAATCTAATGTAACACACACCCATACAATGCGCACCACCCCGTGATGTTTTTCTCACTCCTACTAGTGAATGTAATGTAACACACACCCATACAATGCGCACCACCCCGTGATCTTTTTCTCACTCCTACTAGTGAATGTAATGTAACACACACCCATACAATGCGCACCACCCCGTGATGTTTTTCTCACTCCTACTAGTGAATGTAATGTAACACACACCCATACAATGCGCACCACCCCGTGATGTTTTTCTCACTCCTACTAGTGAACGTAATGTAACACACACCCATACAATGCGCACCACCCCGTGATGTTTTTCTCACTCCTACTAGTGAATGTAATGTAACACAAACCCATACAATGCGCACCAACCCGTGATATTTTTCTCACTCCTACTAGTGAATGTAATGTAACACACCCCCACACAATGCGCACCACCCCGTGATGTTTTTCTCACTCCTACTATTGAATGTAATGTAACACACACCCATACAATGCGCACCACCCCGTGATGTTTTTCTCACTCCTACTAGTGAATGTAATGTAACACACACCCATACAATGCGCACCACCCCGTGATGTTTTTCTCACTCCTGCTAGTGAATGTAATGTAACACACACCCATACAATGCGCACCACCCCGTGATGTTTTTCTCACTCCTACTAGTGAATGTAATGTAACACACACCCATACAATGCGCACCACCCCGTGATGATTTTCTCACTCTTACTAGTGAATGTAATGTAACACACACCCATACAATGCGCACCACGCCGTGATGTTTTCTCACTCTTACTAGTGAATGTAATGTAACACACTCCCATACAATGCGCACCACACCGTGATGTTTTTCTCACTCCTACTAGTGAATGTAATGTAACACACACCCATACAATTCGCACCACCCCGTGATGTTTTTCTCACTCTTATTAGTGAATGTAATGTAACACACACCCAGACAATGCGCACCACCCCGCGATGTTTTTCTCACTCCTACTAGTGAATCTAATGTAACACACACCCATACAATGCGCACCACCCAAAGATGTTTTTCAGAAATCTATCCTACATTGCCATCGCATGTTCCCTGACCTCCCCATGCTGACCACCCCGCGGTGCTTTTCTCCATGCTACATTGCCACTCACTGCCTATCCTAATTCAGACCCTCTGATTCACACCACCCCGTGATGTTTTTCTCACTCCTTGTAGTGAATGTAATGTAACACACACCCATACAATGCGCACCACCCCGTGATGTTTTTCTCACTCCTACTAGTGAATGTAATGTAAAACACACCCATACAATGCGCACCACCCCGTGATGTTTTTATCACTCCTACTAGTGAATGTAATGTAACACACACCCATACAATGCGCACCACCCCGTGATGTTTTTCTCACTCCTACTAGTGAATGTAATGTAAAACACACCCATAGAATGCGCACCACCCCGTGATGTTTTTCTCACTCCTACTAGTGAATCTAATGTAACACACACCCATACAATGCGCACCACCCCGTGATGTTTTTCTCACTCCTACTAGTGAATGTAATGTAACACACACAGAAACAATGCGCACCACCCCGTGATGTTTTTCTCACTCCTACTAGTGAATGTAATGTAACACACACCCATACAATGCGCACCACCCCGTGATGTTTTTCTCACTCCTACTAGTGAATGTAATGTAACACACACCCATACAATGCGCACCACCCCGTGATGTTTTTCTCACTCCTACTAGTGAATGTAATGTAACACACACCCATACAATGCGCACCACCCCGTGATGTTTTTCTCACTCCTATTAGTGAATGTAATGTAACACACACATACAATGCGCACCACCCCGTGATGTTTTTCTCACTCCTACTAGTGAATCAAATGTAACACACACCCATACAATGCGCACCACCCCGCGATGTTTTTCAGAAACCTATCCTACATTGCCACTGCATGTTCCCTGACCTCCCCATGCTGACCACCCCGCGGTGCTTTTCTCCATGCTACATTGCCCCTCACTGCCTATCCTAATTCAGACCCTCCGATTCACACCACCCCGTGATGTTTTCCTCACTCCTACTAGTGAATGTAATGTAACACACACCCATACAATGCGCACCACCCCGTGATGTTTTTCTCACTCCTAATAGTGAATCTAATGTAACACACACCCATACAATGCGCACCACCCCGCGATGTTTTTCAGAAACCTATCCTACATTGCCACTGCATGTTCCCTGACCTCCCCATGCTGACCACCCCGCCGTGCTTTTCTCCATGCTACATTGCCACTCACTGCCTATCCTAATTCAGACCCTCCGATTCACACCACCCCGTGATGTTTTTCTCACTCCTACTAGTAAATGTAATGTAACACACACCCATACAATGCGCACCACCCCGTGATGTTTTTCTCACTCCTACTAGTGAATGTAATGTAACACACACCCATACAATGCGCACCACCCCGTGATGTTTTTCTCACTCCTACTAGTGAATGTAATGTAACACACACCCATACAATGCGCACCACCCCGTGATGTTTTTCTCACTCCTACTAGTGAATGTAATGTAACACACACGCATACAATGCGCACCACCCCGTGATGTTTATCTCACTCCTACTAGTGAATGTAATGTAACACACACCCATACAATGCGCACCACCCCGTGATGTTTTTCTCACTCCTACTAGTGAATGTAATGTAACACACACCCATACAATGCGCACCACCCCGTGATGTTTTTCTCACTCCTACTAGTGAATGTAATGTAACACACACCCATACAATGCGCACCACCCCGTGATGTTTTTCTCACTCCTACTAGTGAATGTAATGTAACACACACCCATACAATGCGCACCACCCCGTGATGTTTTTCTCACTCCTACTAGTGAATCTAATGTAACACACACCCATACAATGCGCACCACCCCGTGATGTTTTTCTCACTCCTACTAGTGAATCTAATGTAACACACACCCATACAATGCGCACCACCCCGTGATGTTTTTCAGAAACCTATCCTACATTGCCACTGCATGTTCCCTGACCTCCCAATGCTGACCACCCCCCGGTGCTTTTCTCCATCCTACATTGCCACTCACTGCCTATCCTCATTCAGAGCCTCCGATTCACACCACCCCGTGATGTTTTTCTCACTCCTTGTAGTGAATATAATGTAACACACACCCATACAATGCGCACAACCCCGTTATGTTTTTCTCACTCCTACTAGTCAATGTAATGTAACACACACCAATACAATGCGCACCACCCCGTGATGTTTTTCTCACTCCTACTAGTGAATGTAATGTAACACACACCCATACAATGCGCACCACCCCGTGATGTTTTTCTCACTCCTACAAGTGAATGTAATGTAACACACACCCATACAATGCACACCACCCCGTGATGTTTTTCTCACTCCTACTAGTGAATGTAATGTAACACACAACCATACAATGCGCACCACCCCGTGATGTTTTTCTCACTCCTACTAGTGAATCTAATGTAACACACACCCATACAATGTGCACCACCCAGCGATGTTTTTCAGAAACCTATCCTACATTGCCACTGAATGTTCCTTGACCTCCCCATTCTGACCACCCCGCGGTTCTTTTCTCCATCCTACATTGCCAATCACTGCCTATCCTAATTGAGACCCTCCGATTCACACCACCCCGTGATGTTTTTATCACTCCTACTAGTGAATGTAATGTAACACACACCCATACAATGCGCACCACCCCGTGATGTTTTTCTCACTCCTACTAGTGAATGTAATGTAAAACACACCCATACAATGCGCACCACCCCGTGATGTTTTTCTCACTCCTAATAGTGAATCTAATGTAACACACACCCATACAATGCGCACCACCCCGTGATGTTTTTCTCACTCCTACTAGAGAATGTAATGTAACACACACAGAAACAATGCGCACCACCCCGTGATGTTTTTCTCACTCCTACTAGTGAATGTAATGTAACACACACCCATACAATGCGCACCACCCCGTGATGTTTTTCTCACTCCTACTAGTGAATGTAATGTAACACACACCCATACAATGCGCAACACCCCGTGATGTTTTTCTCACTCCTACTAGTGAATGTAATGTAACACACACCCATACAATGCGCACCACCCCGTGATGTTTTTCTCACTCCTATTAGTGAATGTAATGTAACACACACATACAATGCGCACCACCCCGTGATGTTTTTCTCACTCCTACTAGTGAATCAAATGTAAAACACACCCATACAATGCGCACCACCCCGCGATGTTTTTCAGAAAACTATCCTACATTGCCACTGCATGTTCCCTGACCTCCCCATGCTGACCACCCCGCGGTGCTTTTCTCCATGCTACATTGCCCCTCACTGCCTATCCTAATTCAGAACCTCCGATTCACACCACCCCGTGATGTTTTCCTCACTCCTACTAGTGAATGTAATGTAACACACACCCATACAATGCGCACCACCCCGTGATGTTTTTCTCACTCCTACTAGTGAATCTAATGTAACACACACCCATACAATGCGCACCACCCCGCGATGTTTTTCAGAAACCTATCCTACATTGCCACTGCATGTTCCCTGACCTCCCCATGCTGACCACCACGCCGTGCTTTTCTCCATGCTACATTGCCACTCACTGCCTATCCTAATTCAGACCCTCCGATTCACACCACCCCGTGATGTTTTTCTCACTCCTACTAGTAAATGTAATGTAACACACACCCATACAATGTGCACCACCCCGTGATGTTTTTCTCACTCCTACTAGTGAATGTAATGTAACACACACGCATACAATGCGCACCACCCCGTGATGTTTTTCTCACTCCTACTAGTGAATGTAATGTAACACACACCCATACAATGCGCACCACCCCGTGATGTTTTTCTCACTCCTACTAGTGAATGTAATGTAACACACACCCATACAATGCGCACCACCCCGTGATGTTTTTCTCACTCCTAGTAGTGAATGTAATGTAACACACACCCATACAATGCGCACCACCCCGTGATGTTTTTCTCACTCCTACTAGTGAATCTAATGTAACACACACCCATACAATGCGCACCACCCCGTGATGTTTTTCTCACTCCTACTAGTGAATCTAATGTAACACACACCCATACAATGCGCACCACCCCGTGATGTTTTTCAGAAACCTATCCTACATTGCCAATGCATGTTCCCTGACCTCCCCATGCTGACCACCCCCCAGTGCTTTTCTCCATCCTACATTGCCACTCACTGCCTATCCTAACTCAGAGCCTCCGATTCACATCACCCCGTGATGTATTTCTCACTCCTTGTAGTGAATGTAATGTAACACACACCCATACAATGGGCACCACCCCGTTATGTTTTTCTCACTCCTACTAGTGAATGTAATGTAACACACACCCATACAATGCGCACCACCCCGTGATGTTTTTCTCACTTCTACTAGTGAATGTAATGTAACACACACCCATACAATGCGCACCACCCCGTGATGTTTTTCTCACTCCTACTTGTGAATGTAATGTAACACACACCCATACGATGCGCACCACCCCGTGATGTTTTTCTCACTCCTACTAGTGAATGTAATGTAACACACACCCATACAATGCGCACCACCCCGTGATGTTTTTCTCACTCCTACTAGTGAACGTAATGTAACACACACCCATACAATGCGCACCACCCCGTGATGTTTTTCTCACTCCTACTAGTGAATGTAATGTAACACAAACCCATACAATGCGCACCACACCGTGATATTTTTCTCACTCCTACTAGTGAATGTAATGTAACACACCCCCACACAATGCGCAACACCCCGTGATGTTTTTCTCACTCCTACTAGTGAATGTAATGTAACACACTCCCATACAATGCGCACCACACCGTGATGTTTTTCTCACTCCTACTAGTGAATGTAATGTAACACACACCCATACAATTCGCACCACCCCGTGATGTTTTTCTCACTCTTATTAGTGAATGTAATGTAACACACACCCAGACAATGCGCACCACCCCGCGATGTTTTTCTCACTCCTACTAGTGAATCTAATGTAACACACACCCATACAATGCGCACCACCCAAAGATGTTTTTCAGAAATCTATCCTACATTGCCACTGCATGTTCCCTGACCTCCCCATGCTGACCACCCCGCGGTGCTTTTCTCCATGCTACATTGCCACTCACTGCCTATCCTAATTCAGACCCTCTGATTCACACCACCCCGTGATGTTTTTCTCACTCCTTGTAGTGAATGTAATGTAACACACACCCATACAATGCGCACCACCCCGTTATGTTTCTCTCACTCCTACTAGTCAATGTAATGTAACACACACCAATACAATGCGCACCACACCGTGATGTTTTTCTCACTCCTACTATGAATGTAATGTAACACACACCCAAACAATGCGCACCACCCCGTGATGTTTTTCTCACTCCTACTAGTGAATGTAATGTAACACACACCCATACAATGCGCACCACACCGTGATGTTTTTCTCACTCCTACTAGTGAATGTAATGTAACACACACCCATACAATGCGCACCACCCCGTGATGTTTTTCTCACTCCTACTAGTGAATGTAATGTAACACACACCCATACAATGCGCACCACCCCGTGATGTTTTTCTCACTCCTACTAGTGAATGTAATGTAACACACACCCATACAATGCGTACCACCCCGTGATGTTTTTCTCACTCCTACTAGTGAATGTAATGTAACACACACCAATACAATGCGCACCACCCCGTGATGTTTTTCCCACTCCTACTAGTGAATCTAATGTAACACACACCCATACAATGCGCACCACCCCGTGATGTTTTTCTCACTCCTACTAGTGAATCTAATGTAACACACACCCATACAATGCGCACCACCCCGTGATGTTTTTCAGAAACCTATCCTACATTGCCACTGCATGTTCCCTGACCTCGCCATGCTGACCACCCCCCGGTGCTTTTCTCCATCCTACATTGCCACTCACTGCCTATCCTAATTCAGAGCCTCCGATTCACACCACCCAGTGATGTTTTTCTCACTCCTTGTAGTGAATGTAATGTAACACACACCCATACAATGCGCACCACCCCGTTATGTTTTTCTCACTCCTACTAGTCAATGTAATGTAACACACACCAATACAATGCGCACCACCCCGTGATGCTTTTCTCACTCCTACTAGTGAATCTAATGTAACACACACCCATACAATGCGGACCACCCCGTGATGTTTTTCTCACTCCTACTAGTGAATGTAATGTAACACACACCCATACAATGCACACCACCCCGTGATGTTTTTCTCACTCCTACTAGTGAGTGTAATGTAACACACACCCATACAATGCGCACCACCCCGTGATGTTTTTCTCACTCCTACTAGTGAATGTAATGTAACACACACCCATACAATGCGCACCACCCCGTGATGTTTTTCTCACTCCTACTAGTGAATGTAATGTAACACACACCAATACAATGCGCACCACCCCGTGATGTTTTTCTCACTCCTACTAGTGAATGTAATGTAACACACACCCATACAATGCGCACCACCCCGTGATGTTTTTCTCACTCCTACTAGTGAATGTAATGTAACACACACCCATACAATGCGCACCACCCCGTGATGTTTTTCTCACTCCTACTAGTGAATGTAATGTAACACACACCCATACAATGCGGACCACCCCGTGATGTTTTTCTCACTCCTACTAGTGAATGTAATGTAACACACACCCATACAATGCACACCACCCCGTGATGTTTTTCTCACTCCTACTAGTGAAGGTAATGTAACACACACCCTTACAATGCGCACCACCCCGTGATGTTTTTCTCACTCCTACTAGTGAACGTAATGTAACACACACCCATACAATGCGCACCACCCCGTGATGTTTTTCTCACTCCTACTAGTGAATCTAATGTAACACACACCCATACAATGCGCACCACCCCGTGATGTTTTTCAGAAACCTATCCTACATTGCCAATGCATGTTCCCTGACCTCCCCATGCTGACCACCCCCCGGTGCTTTTCTCCATCCTACATTGCCACTCACTGCCTATCCTAACTCAGAGCCTCCGATTCACATCACCCCGTGATGTATTTCTCACTCCTTGTAGTGAATGTAATGTAACACACACCCATACAATGGGCACCACCCCGTTATGTTTTTCTCACTCCTACTAGTGAATGTAATGTAACACACACCCATACAATGCGCACCACCCCGTGATGTTTTTCTCACTCCTACTAGTGAATGTAATGTAACACACACCCATACAATGCGCACCACCCCGTGATGTTTTCTCACTCCTACTTGTGAATGTAATGTAACACACACCCATACGATGCGCACCACCCCGTGATGTTTTTCTCACTCCTACTAGTGAATGTAATGTAACACACACCCATACAATGCGCACCACCCCGTGATGTTTTTCTCACTCCTACTAGTGAACGTAATGTAACACACACCCATACAATGCGCACCACCCCGTGATGTTTTTCTCACTCCTACTAGTGAATGTAATGTAACACAAACCCATACAATGCGCACCACACCGTGATATTTTCTCACTCCTACTAGTGAATGTAATGTAACACACCCCCACACAATGCGCAACACCCCGTGATGTTTTTCTCACTCCTACTAGTGAATGTAATGTAACACACTCCCATACAATGCGCACCACACGTGATGTTTTTCTCACTCCTACTAGTGAATGTAATGTAACACACACCCATACAATTCGCACCACCCCGTGATGTTTTTTCTCACTCTTATTAGTGAATGTAATGTAACACACACCCAGACAATGCGCACCACCCCGCGATGTTTTTCTCACTCCTACTAGTGAATCTAATGTAACACACACCATACAATGCGCACCACCCAAAGATGTTTTTCAGAAATCTATCCTACATTGCCACTGCATGTTCCCTGACCTCCCCATGCTGACAACCCCGCGGTGCTTTTCTCCATGCTACATTGCCACTCACTGCCTATCCTAATTCAGACCCTCTGATTCACACCACCCCGTGATGTTTTTCTCACTCCTTGTAGTGAATGTAATGTAACACACACCCATACAATGCGTACCACCCCGTTATGTTTCTCTCACTCCTACTAGTCAATGTAATGTAACACACACCAATACAATGCGCACCACACCGTGATGTTTTTCTCACTCCTACTATGAATGTAATGTAACACACACCCATACAATGCGCACCACCCCGTGATGTTTTTCTCACTCCTACTAGTGAATGTAATGTAACACACACCCATACAATGCGCACCACCCCGTGATGTTTTTCTCACTCCTACTAGTGAATGTAATGTAACACACACCCATACAATGCGCACCACCCCGTGATGTTTTTCTCACTCCTACTAGTGAATGTAATGTAACACACACCCATACAATGCGCACCACCCCGTGATGTTTTTCTCACTCCTACTAGTGAATGTAATGTAACACACACCCATACAATGCGTACCACCCCGTGATGTTTTTCTCACTCCTACTAGTGAATGTAATGTAACACACACCAATACAATGCGCACCACCCCGTGATGTTTTTCCCACTCCTACTAGTGAATCTAATGTAACACACACCCATACAATGCGCACCACCCCGTGATGTTTTTCTCACTCCTACTAGTGAATCTAATGTAACACACACCCATACAATGCGCACCACCCCGTGATGTTTTTCAGAAACCTATCCTACATTGCCACTGCATGTTCCCTGACCTCGCCATGCTGACCACCCCCCGGTGCTTTTCTCCATCCTACATTGCCACTCACTGCCTATCCTAATTCAGACCCTCTGATTCACACCACCCCGTGATGTTTTTCTCACTCCTTGTAGTGAATGTAATGTAACACACACCCATACAATGCGTACCACCCCGTTATGTTTCTCTCACTCCTACTAGTCAATGTAATGTAACACACACCAATACAATGCGCACCACACCGTGATGTTTTTCTCACTCCTACTATGAATGTAATGTAACACACACCCATACAATGCGCACCACCCCGTGATGTTTTTCTCACTCCTACTAGTGAATGTAATGTAACACACACCCATACAATGCGCACCACCCCGTGATGTTTTTCTCACTCCTACTAGTGAATGTAATGTAACACACACCCATACAATGCGCACCACCCCGTGATGTTTTTCTCACTCCTACTAGTGAATGTAATGTAACACACACCCATACAATGCGCACCACCCCGTGATGTTTTTCTCACTCCTACTAGTGAATGTAATGTAACACACACCCATACAATGCGTACCACCCCGTGATGTTTTTCTCACTCCTACTAGTGAATGTAATGTAACACACACCAATACAATGCGCACCACCCCGTGATGTTTTTCCCACTCCTACTAGTGAATCTAATGTAACACACACCCATACAATGCGCACCACCCCGTGATGTTTTTCTCACTCCTACTAGTGAATCTAATGTAACACACACCCATACAATGCGCACCACCCCGTGATGTTTTTCAGAAACCTATCCTACATTGCCACTGCATGTTCCCTGACCTCGCCATGCTGACCACCCCCCGGTGCTTTTCTCCATCCTACATTGCCACTCACTGCCTATCCTAATTCAGAGCCTCCGATTCACACCACCCAGTGATGTTTTTCTCACTCCTTGTAGTGAATGTAATGTAACACACACCCATACAATGCGCACCACCCCGTTATGTTTTTCTCACTCCTACTAGTCAATGTAATGTAACACACACCAATACAATGCGCACCACCCCGTGATGCTTTTCTCACTCCTACTAGTGAATCTAATGTAACACACACCCATACAATGCGGACCACCCCGTGATGTTTTTCTCACTCCTACTAGTGAATGTAATGTAACACACACCCATACAATGCACACCACCCCGTGATGTTTTTCTCACTCCTACTAGTGAGTGTAATGTAACACACACCCATACAATGCGCACCACCCCGTGATGTTTTTCTCACTCCTACTAGTGAATGTAACGTAACACACACCCATACAATGCGCACCACCCCGTGATGTTTTTCTCACTCCTAATAGTGAATGTAATGTAACACACACCCATACAATGCGCACCACCCCGTGATGTTTTTCTCACTCTTACTAGTGAATCTAATGTAACACACACCCATACAATGCACACCACCCCGTGATGTTTTTCTCACTCCTACTAGTGAATGTAATGTAACACACATCCATACAATGCGCACCACCACGTGATGTTTTTCCCACTCCTACTAGTGAATCTAATGTAACACACACCCATACAATGCGCACCACCCCGTGATGTTTTTCTCACTCCTACTCGTGAATCTAATGTAACACACACCCATACAATGCGCACCATCCCGTGATGTTTTTCTCACTCCTACTAGTGAATGTAATGTAACACATACCCAAACAATGCGCACCACCCCGTGATGTTTTTCTCACTCCTACTAGTGAATCTAATGTAACACACACCCATACAATGCGCACCACCCCGTGATGTTTTTCTCACTCCTACTAGTGAATGTAACGTAACACACACCCATACAATGCGCACCACCCCGTGATGTTTTTCTCACTCCTAGTAGTGAATGTAACGTAACACACACCCATACAATGCGCACCACACCGTGATGTTTTTCTCACTCCTACTAGTGAATCTAATGTAACACACACCCATACAATGCCCACCACCCCGTGATGTTTTTCTCACTCCTACTAGTGAATCTAATGTAACACACACCCATACAATGCCCACCACCCCGTGATGTTTTTCTCACTCCTACTAGTGAATCTAATGTAACACACACCAATACAATGCGCACCACCCCGCGATGTTTTTCAGAAACCTATCCTACATTGCCACTGCATGTTCCCTGACCTCCCCATGCTGACCACCCCGCGGTGCTTTTATCCATCCTACATTGCCACTCACTGCCTATCCTAATTCAGACTCTCCCATTCACACCACCCCGTGATGTTTTTCTCACTCCTAGTAGTGAATGTTATGTAACACACACCCATACAATGCACACCACCCCGTGATGTTTTTCTCACTCCTAGTAGTGAATGTAATGTAACACACACCCATACAATGCGCACCACCCCGTGATGTTTTTCTCACTCCTACTAGTGAATGTAATGTAACACACACCCATACAATGCGCACCACCCCGTGATGTTTTTCTCACTCCTACTACTGAATGTAATGTAACACACACCCATACAATGCGCACCACCCCGTGATGTTTTTCTCACTCCTACTAGTGAATGTAATGTAACACACACCCATACAATGCACACCACCCCGTGATGCTTTTCTCACTCCTACTAGTGAATGTAATGTAACACACACCCATACAATGCGCACCACCCCGTGATGTTTTTCTCACTCCTATTAGTGAATGTATTGTAACACACACCCATACAATGCGCACCACCCATTGATGTTTTTCTCACTCCTACTAGTGAATCTAATGTAACACACACCCATACAATGCGCACCACCCCGTGATGTTTTTCTCACTCCTACTAGTGAATCTAATGTAACACACACCTATACAATGCGCACAACCCCGTGATGTTTTTCTCACTCCTACTAGTGAATCTAATGTAACACACACCCATACAATGCGCAACACCCCGTGATGTTTTTCTCACTCCTACTAGTGAATCTAATGTAACACACACCCATACAATGCGCACCACCCCGTGATGTTTTTCTCACTTCTACTAGTGAATCTAATGTAACACACACCTATACAATGCGCACCACCCCGTGATGTTTTTCTCACTCCTACTAGTGAATGTAATGTAACACACACCCATACAATGCGCACCACTCCGTGATGTTTTTCTCACTCCTACTAGTGAATGTAATGTAACACACACCCATACAATGCGCACCACCCCGTGATGTTTTTCTCACTCCTACTAGTGAATGTAATGTAACACACACCCATACAATGCGCACCACCCCGTGATGTTTTTCTCACTCCTACTAGTGAATGTAATGTAACACACACCCATACAATGCGCACCACCCCGTGATGTTTTTCTCACTCCTACTACTGAATGTAATGTAACACACACCCATACAATTCGCACCACCCCGTGATGTTTTTCTCACTCCTACTAGTGAATGTAATGTAACACACACCCATACAATGCGCACCACACCGTGATATTTTTCTCACTCCCACTAGTGAATGTAATGTAACACACACCCATACAATGGGCACCACACCGTGATATTTTTCTCATTCCTGCTAGTGAATGTAATCTAACACACACCCACACAATGCGCACCACCCCGTGATGTTTTTCTCACTCCTACTAGTGAATGTAATGTAACACACACCCATACAATGCGCACCACCCCGTGATGTTTTTCTCACTCCTACTAGTGAATGTAATGTAACACACACCCATACAATGCGCACCACCCCGTGATATTTTTCTCACTCCTACTAGTGTATGTAATGTAACCCACACCCATACAATGCGCACCACCCGTGATGTTTTTCTCACTGATATTGGTGAATGTAATGTAACACACACCCATACAATGCGCACCACCCCGTGATGTTTTTCTCACTCCCACTAGTGAATGTAATGTAACACACACCCATACAATGGGCACCACCCCGTGATGTTTTTCTCACTCCTACTAGTGAATCTAATGTAACACACACCCATACAATGCGCACCACCCCGTGATGTTATTCTCACTCCTACTAGTGAATGTAATGTAACACTCACCCATACAATACGCAAGACCCCGTGATGTTTTTCTCACTCCTACTAGTGAATGTAATGTAACACACACCCATACAATGCGCACCACCCGTGATGTTTTTCTCACTCCTAGTAGTGAATGTAATGTAACACACACCCATACAATGCGCACCACCCCGTGATGTTTTTCTCACTCCTACTAGTGAATGTAATGTAACACACACCCATACAATGCGCACCACCCCGTGATGTTTTTCTCACTCCTACTAGTGAATCTAATGTAACACACACCCATACAATGCGCACCACCCCGTGATGTTTTTCTCACTCCTACTAGTGAATCAAATGTAACACACACCCATAAAATGCGCACCACCCCGTGATGTTTTTCTCACTCCTACTAGTGAATCTAATGTAACACACACCCATACAAAGCGCACCACCCCGTGATGTTTTTCTCACTCCTACTAGTGAATGTAATGTAACACACACCCATACAATGCGCACCACCCCGTGATGTTTTTCTCACTCCTACTAGTGAATGTAATGTAACACACACTCATACAATGTGCACCACCCCGTGATGTTTTTCTCACTGCTACTAGTGAATGTAATGTAACACACACCCATACAATGCGCACCACCCCGTGATGTTTTTCTCACTCCTACTAGTGAATGTAATGTAACACACACCCATACAATGCGCACCACCCCGTGATGTTTTACTCACTCCTACTGGTGAATGTAATGTAACACACACCCATACAATTCGCACCACCCGTGATGCTTTTCTCACTCCTACTAGTGAATGTAATGTAACACACACCCATACAATGCGCACCACCCCGTGATGTTTTTCTCACTCCTACTAGTGAATGTAATGTAACACACACCCATACAATGCGCACCACCCCGTGATGTTTTTCTCACTCCTACTAGTGAATCTAATGTAACACACACCCATACAATGCACACAACCCCGTGATGTTTTTCTCACTCCTACTAGTGAATGTAATGTAACACACACCCATACAATGCGCACCACCCCGTGATGTTTTTCTCACTCCTACTAGTGAATCTAATGTAACACACACCCATACAATGCGCACCACCCCGTGATGTTTTTCTCAATCCTACTAGTGAATCTAATGTAACACACACCCATACAATGCACACCACCCCGCGGTGTTTTTCAGAAACCTATCCTACATTGCCACTGCATGTTCCCTGACCTCCACATGCTGACCACCCCGCGGTGCTTTTCTCCATCCTACATTGCCACTCACTGCCTATCCTAATTCAGACCCTCCGATTCACACCACCCCGTGATGTTTTTCTCACTCCTACTAGTGAATGTAATGTAACACACACCCATACAATGCGCACCACCCCGTGATGTATTTCTCACTCCTACTAGTGAATGTAATGTAACACACACCCATACAATGCGCACCACCCCGTGATGCTTTTCTCACTCCTACTAGTGAATGTAATGTAACACACACCCATACAATGCGCACCACCCCGTGATGTTTTTCTCACTCCTACTAGTGAATGTAATGTAACACACACCCATACAATGCGCACCACCCCGTGATGTTTTTCTCACTCCTACTAGTGAATCTAATGTAACACACACCCATACAATGCGCACCACCCCGTGATGTTTTTCTCACTCCTACTACTGAATCTAATGTAACACACACCCATACAATGCGCTCCACCCCGTGATGTTTTTCTCACTCCTACTGGTGAATGTAATGTAACACACACCCATACAATGCGCACCACCCCGTGATGTTTTACTCACTCCTACTGGTGAATGTAATGTAACACACACCCATACCATTCGCACCACCCGTGATGCTTTTCTCACTCCTACTAGTGAATGTAATGTAACACACACCCATACAATGCGCACCACCCCGTGATGTTTTTCTCACTCCTACTAGTGAATTTAATGTAACACACACCCATACAATGCGCACCACCCGTGATGTTTTTCTCACTCCTACTAGTGAATCTAATGTAACACACACCCATACAATGCGCACCACCCCGTGATGTTTTTTTCACTCCTACTAGTGAATCTAATGTAACACACACCCATACAATGCGCACCACCCCGTGATGTTTTTCTCACTCCTACTAGTGAATGTAATGTAACACACACCCATACAATGCGCACCACCCCGTGATGTTTTTCTCACTCCTACTAGTGAATCTAATGTAACACACACCCATACAAGGCGCACCACCCCGTGATGTTTTTCTCAATCCTACTAGTGAATCTAATGTAACACACACCCATACAATGCACACCACCCCGCGGTGTTTTTCAGAAACCTATCCTACATTGCCACTGCATGTTCCCTGACCTCCCCATGCTGACCACCCCGCGGTGCTTTTCTCCATCCTACATTGCCACTCACTGCCTATCCTAATTCAGACCCTCCGATTCACACCACCCCGTGATGTTTTTCTCACTCCTACTAGTGAATGTAATGTAACACACACCCATACAATGCGCACCACCCCGTGATGTTTTAATCACTCCTACTAGTGAATGTAATGTAACACACACCCATGCAATGCGCACCACCCCGTGATGCTTTTCTCACTCCTACTAGTGAATGTAATGTAACACACACCCATACAATGCGCACCACCCCGTGATGTTTTTCTCACGCCTACTAGTGAATCTAATGTAACACACACCCATACAATGCGCACCACCCCGTGATGTTTTTCTCACTCCTACTAGTGAATCTAATGTAACACACACCCATACAATCCGCACCACCCCGTGATGTTTTTCTCACTCCTACTAGTGAATCTAATGTAACACACACCCATACAAGGCGCTCCACCCCGTGATGTTTTTCTCACTCCTACTAGTGAATCTAATGTAACACACACCCATACAATGCGCACCACCCCGTGATGTTTTTCTCACTCCTACTAGTGAATCTAATGTAACACACACCCAGACAATGCACACCACCCCGCGATGTTTTTCAGAAACCTATCCTACATTGCCACTGCATGTTCCCTGACCTCCCCATGCTGACCAACCCGCGGTGCTTTTATCCATCCAACATTGCCACTTACTGCCTATCCTAATTCAGACCCTCCCATTCACACCACCCCGTGATGTTTTTCTCACTCCTATTAGTGAATGTTATGTAACACACACCCAGACAATGCGCACCACCCCGTGATGTTTTTCTCACTTCTACTAGTGAATGTAATGTAACACACACCCATACAATGCGCACCACCCCGTGATGTTTTTCTCACTCCTACTAGTCAATGTAATGTAACACACACCCATACAATGCGCACCACCCCGTGATGTTTTTCTCACTCCTAGTAGTGAATGTAATGTAACACACACCCATACAATGCGCACCACCCCGTGATGTTTTTCTCACTCCTACTAGTGAATGTAATGTAACACACACCCATACAATGCGCACCACCCCGTGATGTTTTTCTCACTCCTACTACTGAATGTAATGTAACACACACCCATACAATGCGCACCACCCCGTGATGTTTTTCTCACTCCTACTAGTGAATGTAATGTAACACACACCCATACAAAGCGCACCACCCCGTGATGTTTTTCTCACTGCTACTAGTGAATGTAATGTAACACACACCCATACAATGCGCACCACCCCGTGATGTTTTTCTCACTCCTACTAGTGAATGTATTGTAACACACACCCATACAATGCGCACCACCCATTGATGTTTTTCTCACTCCTACTAGTGAATCTAATGTAACACACACCCATACAATGCGCACCACCCCGTGATGTTTTTCTCACTCCTACTAGTAAATCTAATGTAACACACACCTATACAATGCGCAAAACCCCGTGATGTTTTTCTCACTCCTACTAGTGAATCTAATGTAACACACACCCATACAATGCGCAACACCCCGTGATGTTTTTCTCACTCCTACTAGTGAATCTAATGTAACACACACCCATACAATGCACACCACCCTGTGATGTTTTTCTCACTTCTACTAGTGAATCTAATGTAACACACACCCATACAATGCGCACCACCCCGTGATGTTTTTCTCACTCCTACTAGTGAATGTAATGTAACACACACCCATACAATGCGCACCACCCCGTGATGTTTTTCTCACTCCTACTAGTGAATGTAATGTAACACACACCCATACAATGCGCACCACCCCGTGATGTTTTTCTCACTCCTACTAGTGAATGTAATGTAACACACACCCATACAATGCGCACCACCCCGTGATGTTTTTCTCACTCCTACTAGTGAATGTAATGTAACACAACCCATACAATGCGCACCACCCCGTGATGTTTTTCTCACTCCTACTAGTGAATGTAATGTAACACACACCCATACAATGCGCACCACCCCGTGATGCTTTTCTCACTCCTTCTAGTGAATGTAATGTAACACACACCCATACAATGCGCACCACCCCGTGATGTTTTTCTCACTCCTACTAGTGAATGTAATGTAACACACACCCATACAATGCGCACCACCCCGTGATGTTTTTCTCACTCCTACTAGTGAATGTAATGTAACACACACCCATACAATGCGCACCACCCCGTGATGTTTTTCTCACTCCTACTAGTGAATGTAATGTAACACACACCCATACAATGCACACCACCCCGCGATGTTTTTCAGAAACCTATCCTACATTGCCACTGCATGTTCCCTGACCTCCTCATGCTGACCACCCCGCGGTGCTTTTATCCATCCTACATTGCCACTCACTGCCTATCCTAATTCAGACCCTCCCATTCACACCACCCCGTGATGTTTTTCTCACTCCTAGTAGTGAATGTTATGTAACACACACCCATACAATGCGCACCACCCCGTGATGTTTTTCTCACTCCTAGTAGTGAATGTAATGTAACACACACCCATACAATGCGCACCACCCCGTGATGTTTTTCTCACTCCTACTAGTGAATGTAATGTAACACACACCCATACAATGCGCACCACCCCATGATGTTATTCTCACTCCTACTACTGAATATAATGTAACACACACCCATACAATGCGCACCACCCCCTGATGTTTTTCTCACTCCTACTAGTGAATGTAATGTAACACACACCCATACAATGCGCACCACCCCGTGATGTTTTTCTCACTCCTACTAGTGAATGTAATGTAACACACACCCATACAATGCGCACCACCCCGTGATGTTTTTCTCATTCCTACTAGTGAATGTAATGTAACACACACCCATACAATGCGCACCACCCCTTGATGTTTTTCTCACTCCTACTAGTGAATCTAATGTAACACACACCCATACAATGCGCACCACCCCGTGATGTTTTTCTCACTCCTACTAATGAATCTAATGTAACACACACCCATACAATGCGCACAACCCCGTGATGTTTTTCTCACTCCTACTAGTGAATCTAATGTAACACACACCCATACAATGCGCAACACCCCGTGATCTTTTTATCACTCCTACTAGTGAATCTAATGTAACACACACCCATACAATGCGCACCACCCCATGATGTTTTTCTCACTCCTACTAGTGAATGTAATGTAACACACACCCATACAATGCGCACCACCCCGTGATGTTTTTCTCACTCCTACTAGTGAATGTAATGTAACACACACCCATAAAATGCGCACCACCCCGTGATGTTTTTCTCACTCCTACTAGTGAATGTAATGTAACACACACCCATACAATGCGCACCACCCCGTGATGTTTTTCTCATTCCTACTAGTGAATGTAATGTAACACACACCCATACAATGCGCACCACCCCGTGATGTTTTTCTCACTCCTACTAGTGAATCTAATGTAACACACACCCATACAATGCGCACCACCCCGTGATGTTTTTCTCACTCCTACTTGTGAATCTAATGTAACACACACCCATACAATGCGCACCACCCCGTGATGTTTTTCTCACTCCTACTAGTGAATGTAATGTAACACACACCCATACAATGCACACCACCCCGCGTTGTTTTTCAGAAACCTATCGTACATTGCCACTGCATGTTCCCTGACCTCCCCATGCTGACCACCCCGCGGTGCTTTTCTCCATCCTACATTGCCACTCACTGCCTATCCTAATTCAGACACTCCGATTCACACCACCACGTGATGTTTTTCTCACTCCTACTAGTGAATGAAATGTAACACACACCCATACAATGCGCACCACCCCGTGATGTTTTTCTCACTCCTACTAGTGAATCTAATGTAACACACACCCATACAATGCGCACCACCCCGTGATGCTTTTCTCACTCCTACTAGTGAATGTAATGTAACACACACCCATACAATGCGCACCACCCCGTGATGTTTTTCTCACTCCTACTAGTGAATCTAATGTAACACACACCCATACAATGCGCACCACCCCGGGATGTTTTTCTCACTCCTACTAGTGAATCTAATGTAACACACACCCATACAATGCGCACCACCCCGTGATGTTTTTCTCACTCCTACTAGTGAATCTAATGTAACACACACCCATACAATGTGCTCCACCCCGTGATGTTTTTCTCACTCCTACTAGTGAATCTAATGTAACACACACCCATACAATGCGCAACACCCCGTGATGCTTTTCTCACTCCTACTAGTGAATGTAATGTAACACACACCCATACAATGCGCACCACCCCGTGATGTTTTTCTCACTCCTACTAGTGAATGTAATGTAACACACACCCATACAATGCGCACCACCCCGTGATGTTTTTCTAACTCCTACTAGTGAATGTAATGTAACACACACCCATACAATGCGCACCATCCCGTGATGTTTTTCTCATTCCTACTAGTGAATGTAATGTAACACACACCCATACAATGCGCACCACCCCGTGATGTTTTTCTCACTCCTACTAGTGAATCTAATGTAACACACACCCATACAATGCGCACCACCCCGTGATGTTTTTCTCACTCCTACTAATGAATCTGATGTAACACACACCCATACAATGCGCACAACCCCGTGATGTTTTTCTCATTCCTACTAGTGAATCTAATGTAACACACACCCATACAATGCGCAACACCCCGTGATCTTTTTATCACTCCTACTAGTGAATCTAATGTAACACACACCCATACAATGCGCACCACCCCGTGATGTTTTTCTCACTCCTACTAGTGAATCTAATGTAACACACACCCATACAATGCGCACCACCCCGTGATGTTTTTCTCACTCCTACTAGTGAATGTAATGTAACACACACCCATACAATGCGCACCACCCCGTGATGTTTTTCTCACTCCTACTAGTGAATGTAATGTAACACACACCCATACAATTCGCACCACCCCGTGAATTTTTCTCATTCCTACTAGTGAATGTAATGTAACACACACCCATACAATGCGCACCACCCCGTGATGTTTTTCTCACTCCTAGTAGTGAATCTAATGTAACACACACCCATACAATGCGCAACACCCCGTGATGTTTTTCTCACTCCTACTAGTGAATCTAATGTAACACACACCCATACAATGCGCACCACCCCGTGATGTTTTTCTCACTCCTACTAGTGAATCTAATGTAACACACACCCATACAATGCGCACCACCCCGTGATGTTTTTCTCACTCCTACTAGTGAATCTAATGTAACACACACCCATACAATGCGCACCACCCCGTGATGTTATTCTCACTCCTACTAGTGAATCTAATGTAACACACACCCATACAATGCGCACCACCCCGTGATGTTTTTCTCACTCCTACTAGTGAATCTAATGTAACACACACCCATACAATGCACACCACCCCGCGGTGTTTTTCAGAAACCTATCCTACATTGTCACTGCATGTTCCCTGACCTCCCCATGCTGACCACCCCGCGGTGCTTTTCTCCATCCTACATTGCCACTCACTGCCTATCCTAATTCAGACCCTCCGATTCACACCACCACGTGATGTTTTTCTCACTCCTACTAGTGAATGTAATGTAACACACACCCATACAATGCGCACCACCCCGTGATGTTTTTCTCACTCCTACTAGTGAATCTAATGTAACACACACCCATACAATGTGCACTACCCCGTGATGCTTTTCTCACTCCTACTAGTGAATGTAATGTAACACACACCCATACAATGCGCACCACCCCGTGATGTTTTTCTCACTCCTACTAGTGAATCTAATGTAACACACACCCATACAATGCGCACCACCCCGGGATGTTTTTCTCACTATTACTAGTGAATCTAATGTAACACACACCCATACAATGCGCACCACCCCGGGTTGTTTTTCTCACTCCTACTAGTGAATCTAATGTAACACACACCCATACAATGCGCTCCACCCCGTGATGTTTTTCTCACTCCTACTAGTGAATCTAATGTAACACACACCCATACAATGCGCACCACCCCGTGATGTTTTTCTCACTCCTAGTAGTGAATCTAATGTAACACACACCCATACAATGCGCACCACCCCGTGATGTTTTTCTCACTCCTACTAGTGAATCTAATGTAACACACACCCATACAATGCGCACCACCCCGTGATGTTTTTCTCACTCCTACTAGTGAATCTAATGTAACACACACCCATACAATGCGCACCACCCCGTGATGTTTTTCTCACACCTACTAGTGAATCTAATGTAACACACACCCATACAATGCGCACCACCCCGTGATGTTTTTCTCACTCCTACTAGTGAATCTAATGTAACACACACCCATACAATGCGCACCACCCCGTGATGTTTTTCTCACTCCTACTAGTGAATCTAATGTAACACACACCCATACAATGCATACCACCCCGTGATGTTTTTCTCACTCCTACTAGTGAATGTAATATAACACACACCCATACAATGCGCACCACTCCTTGATGTTTTTCTCACTCCTACTAGTGAATCTAATGTAACACACACCCATACAAGGCGCACCACCCCGTGATGTTTTTCTCACTCCTACTAGTGAATCTAATGTAACACACACCCATACAATGCACACCACCCCGCGGTGTTTTTCAGAAACCTATCCTACATTGCCACTGCATGTTCCCTGACCTCCCCATGCTGACCACCCCGCGGTGCTTTTCTCCATCCTACATTGCCACTCACTGCCTATCCTAATTCAGACCCTCCGATTCACACCACCACGTGATGTTTTTCTCACTCCTACTAGTGAATGTAATGTAACACACACCCATACAATGCGCACCACCCCGTGATGTTTTTCTCACTCCTACTAGTGAATCTAATGTAACACACACCCATACAATGTGCACTACCCCGTGATGCTTTTCTCACTCCTACTAGTGAATGTAATGTAACACACACCCATACAATGCGCACCACCCCGTGATGTTTTTCTCACTCCTACTAGTGAATCTAATGTAACACACACCCATACAATGCGCACCACCCCGGGATGTTTTTCTCACTATTACTAGTGAATCTAATGTAACACACACCCATACAATGCGCACCACCCCGTGATGTTTTTCTCACTCCTACTAGTGAATGTAATGTAACACACACCCATACAATGCGCACCACCCCGTGATGTTTTTCTCACTCCTACTAGTGAATGTAATGTAACACACACCCATACAATGCGCACCACCCCGTGATGTTTTTCTCATTCCTACTAGTGAATGTAATGTAACACACACCCATACAATGCGCACCACCCCTTGATGTTTTTCTCACTCCTACTAGTGAATCTAATGTAACACACACCCATACAATGCGCACCACCCCGTGATGTTTTTCTCACTCCTACTAATGAATCTAATGTAACACACACCCATACAATGCGCACAACCCCGTGATGTTTTTCTCACTCCTACTAGTGAATCTAATGTAACACACACCCATACAATGCGCAACACCCCGTGATCTTTTTATCACTCCTACTAGTGAATCTAATGTAACACACACCCATACAATGCGCACCACCCCATGATGTTTTTCTCACTCCTACTAGTGAATGTAATGTAACACACACCCATACAATGCGCACCACCCCGTGATGTTTTTCTCACTCCTACTAGTGAATGTAATGTAACACACACCCATACAATGCGCACCACCCCGTGATGTTTTTCTCACTCCTACTAGTGAATGTAATGTAACACACACCCATACAATGCGCACCACCCCGTGATGTTTTTCTCATTCCTACTAGTGAATGTAATGTAACACACACCCATACAATGCGCACCACCCCGTGATGTTTTTCTCACTCCTACTAGTGAATCTAATGTAACACACACCCATACAATGCGCACCACCCCGTGATGTTTTTCTCACTCCTACTAGTGAATCTAATGTAACACACACCCATACAATGCGCAACACCCCGTGATCTTTTTATCACTCCTACTAGTGAATCTAATGTAACACACACCCATACAATGCGCACCACCCCGTGATGTTTTTCTCACTCCTACTAGTGAATCTAATGTAACACACACCCATACAATGCGCACCACCCCGTGATGTTTTTCTCACTCCTACTAGTGAATGTAATGTAACACACACCCATACAATGCGCACCACCCCGTGATGTTTTTCTCACTCCTACTAGTGAATGTAATGTAACACACACCCATACAATTCGCACCACCCCGTGAATTTTTTCTCATTCCTACTAGTGAATGTAATGTAACACACACCCATACAATGCGCACCACCCCGTGATGTTTTTCTCACTCCTAGTAGTGAATCTAATGTAACACACACCCATACAATGCGCACCACCCCGTGATGTTTTTCTCACTCCTACTAGTGAATCTAATGTAACACACACCCATACAATGCGCACCACCCCGTGATGTTTTTCTCACTCCTACTAGTGAATCTAATGTAACACACACCCATACAATGCGCACCACCCCGTGATGTTTTTCTCACTCCTACAAGTGAATCTAATGTAACACACACCCATACAATGCGCACCACCCCGTGATGTTTTTATCACTCCTACTAGTGAATCTAATGTAACACACACCCATACAATGCGCACCACCCCGTGATGTTTTTCTCACTCCTACTAGTGAATCTAATGTAACACACACCCATACAATGCACACCACCCCGCGGTGTTTTTCAGAAACCTATCCTACATTGCCACTGCATGTTCCCTGACCTCCCCATGCTGACCACCCCGCGGTGCTTTTCTCCATCCTACATTGCCACTCACTGCCTATCCTAATTCAGACCCTCCGATTCACACCACCACGTGATGTTTTTCTCACTCCTACTAGTGAATGTAATGTAACACACACCCATACAATGCGCACCACCCCGTGATGTTTTTCTCACTCCTACTAGTGAATCTAATGTAACACACACCCATACAATGTGCACTACCCCGTGATGCTTTTCTCACTCCTACTAGTGAATGTAATGTAACACACACCCATACAATGCGCACCACCCCGTGATGTTTTTCTCACTCCTACTAGTGAATCTAATGTAACACACACCCATACAATGCGCACCACCCCGGGATGTTTTTCTCACTATTACTAGTGAATCTAATGTAACACACACCCATACAATGCGCACCACCCCGTGATGTTTTTCTCACTCCTACTAGTGAATCTAATGTAACACACACCCATACAATGCGCTCCACCCCGTGATGTTTTTCTCACTCCTACTAGTGAATCTAATGTAACACACACCCATACAATGCGCACCACCCCGTGATGTTTTTCTCACTCCTAGTAGTGAATCTAATGTAACACACACCCATACAATGCGCACCACCCCGTGATGTTTTTCTCACTCCTACTAGTGAATCTAATGTAACACACACCCATACAATGCGCAACACCCCGTGATGTTTTTCTCACTCCTACTAGTGAATCTAATGTAACACACACCCATACAATGCGCACCACCCCGTGATGTTTTTCTCACTCCTACTAGTGAATCTAATGTAACACACACCCATACAATGCGCACCACCCCGTGATGTTTTTCTCACTCCTACTAGTGAATCTAATGTAACACACACCCATACAATGCGCACCACCCCGTGATGTTTTTCTCACTCCTACTAGTGAATCTAATGTAACACACACCCATACAATGCATACCACCCCGTGATGTTTTTCTCACTCCTACTAGTGAATGTAATATAACACACACCCATACAATGCGCACCACTCCTTGATGTTTTTCTCACTCCTACTAGTGAATCTAATGTAACACACACCCATACAAGGCGCACCACCCCGTGATGTTTTTCTCACTCCTACTAGTGAATCTAATGTAACACACACCCATACAATGCACACCACCCCGCGGTGTTTTTCAGAAACCTATCCTACATTGCCACTGCATGTTCCCTGACCTCCCCATGCTGACCACCCCGCGGTGCTTTTCTCCATCCTACATTGCCACTCACTGCCTATCCTAATTCAGACCCTCCGATTCACACCACCACGTGATGTTTTTCTCACTCCTACTAGTGAATGTAATGTAACACACACCCATACAATGCGCACCACCCCGTGATGTTTTTCTCACTCCTACTAGTGAATCTAATGTAACACACACCCATACAATGTGCACTACCCCGTGATGCTTTTCTCACTCCTACTAGTGAATGTAATGTAACACACACCCATACAATGCGCACCACCCCGTGATGTTTTTCTCACTCCTACTAGTGAATCTAATGTAACACACACCCATACAATGCGCACCACCCCGGGATGTTTTTCTCACTATTACTAGTGAATCTAATGTAACACACACCCATACAATGCGCACCACCCCGTGATGTTTTTCTCACTCCTACTAGTGAATCTAATGTAACACACACCCATACAATGCGCTCCACCCCGTGATGTTTTTCTCACTCCTACTAGTGAATCTAATGTAACACACACCCATAAAATGCGCACCACCCCGTGATGTTTTTCTCACTCCTACTAGTGAATCTAATGTAACACACACCCATACAATGCGCACCACCCCGCGATGTTTTTCTGAAACCTATCCTACATTGCCACTGCATGTTCCCTGACCTCCCCATGCTGACCACCCCGCGGAGCTTTTCTCCATCCTACATTGCCACTCAATGCCTATCCTAATTCAGATCCTCCGTTTCACACCACCCCGTGATGTTTTTCTCACTCCTAGTAGTGAATGTTATGTAACACACACCCATACAATGCACACCACCCCGTGATGTTTTTCTCACTCCTACTAGTGAATGTAATGTAACACACACCCATACAATGCGCACCACCCCGTGATGTTTTTCTCACTCCTACTAGTGAATGTAATGTAACACACACCCATACAATGCGCACCACCCCGTGATGTTTTTCTCACTCCTAGTACTGAATGTAATGTAACACACACCCATACAATGCGCACCACCCCGTGATGTTTTTCTCACTCCTACTAGTGAATGTAATGTAAGACACACCCATACAATGCGCACCACCCCGTGATGTTTTTATCACTCCTACTAGTGAATGTAATGTAACACACACCCATACAATGCGCTCCACCCCGTGATGTTTTTTTCACTCCTACTAGTGAATCTAATGTAACACACACCCATACAATGCGCACCACCCCGTGATGTTTTTCTCACTCCTACTAGTGAATCTAATGTAACACACACCCATACAATGCACACCACCCCGCGATGTTTTTCAGAAACCTATCCTACATTGCTACTGCATGTTCCCTGACCTCCCCATGCTGACCACCCCGCGGTGCTTTTATCCATCCTACATTGCCACTCACTGCCTATCCTAATTCAGACCCTCCCATTCACACCACCCCGTGATGTTTTTCTCACTCCTAGTAGTGAATGTTATGTAACACACACCCATACAATGCGCACCACCCCGTGATGTTTTTCTCACTCCTAGTAGTGAATGTAATGTAACACACACCCATACAATGCGCACCACCCCGTGATGTTTTTCTCACTCCTACTAGTGAATGTAATGTAACACAAACCCATACAATGCGCACCACCCCGTGATGTTTTTCTCACTCCTACTACTGAATGTAATGTAACACACACCCATACAATGCGCACCACCCCGTGATGTTTTTCTCACTCCTACTATTGAATGTAATGTAACACACACCCATACAATGCGCACCACCCTGTGATGTTTTTCTCACTCCTACTAGTGAATGTAATGTAACACACACCCATACAATGCGCACCACCCCGTGATGTTTTTCTCACTTCTACTAGTGAATCTAATGTAACACACAGCCATACAATGCGCACCACCCCGTGATGTTTTTCTCACTCCTACTAGTGAATGTAATGTAACACACACCCATACAATGCGCACCACCCCGTGATGTTTTTCTCACTCCTACTAGTGAATGTAATGTAACACACACCCATACAATGCGCACCACCCCGTGATGTTTTTCTCACTTCTACTAGTGAATGTAATGTAACACACACCCATACAATGCGCACCACCCCGTGATGTTTTTCACACTCCTAGTAGTGAATGTAATGTAACACACACCCATACAATGCGCAGCACCCCATGATGTTTTTCTCACTGCTACTAGTGAATGTAATGTAACACACACCCATAAAATGCGCACCACCCCTTGATGCTTTTCTCACTCCTACTAGTGAATGTAATGTAACACACCCCCACACAATGCGCACCACCCCATGATGTTTTTCTCATTCCTACTAGTGAATGTAATGTAACACACACCCATACAATGCGCATCACCCCGTGATGGTTTTCTCACTCCTACTAGTGAATGTAATGTAACACAACCCATACAATGCGCACCACCCCGTGATGTTTTTCTCAATCCTACTAGTGAATGTAATGTAACACACACCCATACAATGCGCACCACCCCGTGATGCTTTTCTCACTCCTACTAGTGAATGTAATGTAACACACACCCATACAATGTGCACCACCCCGTGATGTTTTTCTCACTCCTACTAGTGAATGTAATGTAACACACACCCATACAATGCGCACCACCCCGTGATGTTTTTCTCACTCCTACTAGTGAATGTAATGTAACACACACCCATACAATGCGCACCGCCCCGTGATGTTTTTCTCACTCCTACTAGTGAATCTAATGTAACACACACCCATACAATGCGCACCACCCCGTGATGTTTTTCTCACTCCCACTAGTGAATCTAATGTAACACACACCCATACGATGCGCACCACCCCGTGATGTTTTTCTCATTCCTACTAGTGAATGTAATGTAACACACACCCATACAATGCGCACCACCCCGTGATGTTTTTCTCACTGCTACTAGTGAATCTAATGTAACACACACCCATACAATGCGCACCACCCCGTGATGTTTTTCTCACTCCTACTAGTGAATCTAATGTAACACACACCCATACAATGCGCACCACCCCGTGATGTTTTTCTCACTCCTACTAGTGAATCTAATGTAACACACACCCATACAATGCGCACCACCCCGTGATGTTTTACTCACTCCTACTAGTGAATCTAATGTAACACACACCCATACAATGCGCACAACCCCGTGATGTTTTTCTCACTCCTACTAGTGAATCTAATGTAACACACACCCATACAATGCGCACCACCACGTGATGTTTTTCTCATTCCTACTAGTGAATGTAATGTAACACACACCCATAAAATGCGCACCACCCCGTGATGTTTTTCTCATTCCTACTAGTGAATGTAATGTAACACACACCCATACAATGCGCATCACCCCGTGATGGTTTTCTCACTCCTACTAGTGAATGTAATGTAACACACACCCATACAATGCGCACCACACCGTGATGTTTTTCTCACTCCTACTAGTGAATCTAATGTAACACACACCCATACAATGCGCACCACCCCGTGATGTTTTTCTCACTCCTACTAGTGAATGTAATGTAACACACACCCATACAATGCGCACCACCCCGTGATGTTTTTCTCACTCCTACTAGTGAATCTAATGTAACACACACCCATACAATGCGCACCACCCCGTGATGTTTTTCTCACTCCTACTAGTGAATCTAATGTAACACACACCCACACAATGCACACCACCCCGTGATGTTTTTCTCACTCCTACTAGTGAATCTAATGTAACACACACCCATACAATGCGCACCACCTCGTGATGTTTTTCTCACTCTTAGTAGTGAATGTAATGTAACACACATCCAAACAATTCGCACCACCCCGTGATGATTTTCTCACTCCTACTAATGAATGTAATGTAACACACACCCGTACAATGCGCACCACCCCGTGATGTTTTTCTCACTCCTACTAGTGAATGTAATGTAACACACACCCATACAATGCGCACCAGCCCGTGATGTTTTTCTCACTCCTACTAATGAATGTAATGTAACACACACCCATACAATGCGCACAACCCCGTGATGTTTTTCTCACTCCTACTAGTGAATCTAATGTAACACACACCCATACAATGCGCACCACACCGTGATGTTTTTCTCACTCCTACTAGTGAATGTAATGTAACACACACCCATACAATGAGCACCACCCCGTGATGTTTTTCTTACTCCTACTAGTGAATGTAATGTAACACACACCCATACAATGAGCACCACCCCGTGATGTTTTTCTCACTCCTACTTGTGAATCTAATGTAACACACACCCATACAATGCGGACCACCCCGCGATGTTTTTCAGAAACCTATCCTACATTGCCACTGCATGTTCACTGACTTCCCCATGCTTACCACCCCGTGATGCTTTTCTCCATCCTACATTGCCACTCACTGCCTATCCTAATTCAGACCATCCGATTCCCACCACACCGTGATGTTTTTCTCACTCCTACTAGTGAATGTAATGTAACACACACCCATACAATGCGCACCACCCCGTGATGTTTTTCTCACTCCTACTAGTGAATCTAATGTAACACACACCCATACAATGCGCACCACCCCGTGATGTTTTTCTCACTCCTGCTAGTGAATGTAATGTAACACACACCCATACAATGCGCACCACCCCGTGATGTTTTTCTCACTCCTGCTAGTGAATGTAATGTAACACACACCCATACAATGCGCACCACCCCGTGATGTTTTTCTGACTCCTGCTAGTGAATGTAATGTAACACACACCCATACAATGCGCACCACCCCGTGATGTTTTTCTCACTGCTACTAGTGTATGTAATGTAACACACACCCATACAATGCGCACCACCCCGTGATGTTTTTCTCACTCCTACTAGTGAATCTAATGTAACACACACCCATACAATGCGCACCACCCCGTGATGTTTTTCTCACTCCTACTAGTGAATCTAATGTAACACACACCCATACAATGCGCGCCACCCCGTGATGTTTTTCTCACTCCTACTAGTGAATGTAATGTAACACACACCCATACAATGCGCACCACCCCTTGATGTTTTTCTCACTCCTACTAGTGAATCTAATGTAACACACAACCATACAATGCGCACCACCCGTGATGGTTTTTCTCACTCCTACTAGTGAATCTAATGTAACACACACCCATACAATGCACACCACCCCGCGGTGTTTTTCAGAAACCTATCCTACATTGCCACTGCATGTTCCCTGACCTTCCCATGCTGACCACCCCGCGGTGCTTTTCTCCATCCTACATTGCCACTCACTGCCTATCCTAATTCAGACCCTCCGATTCACACCACCCCGTGATGTTTTTCTCACTCCTACTAGTGAATGTCATGTAACACACACCCATACAATGCGCACCACCCCGTGATGTTTTTCTCACTCCTACTAGTGAATGTAATGTAACACACACCCATACAATGCGCACCACCCCGTGATGCTTTTCTCACTCCTACTAGTGAATGTAATGTAACACACACCCATACAATGCGCACCACCCCGTGATGTTTTTCTCACTCCTACTAGTGAATGTAATGTAACACACACCCATACAATGCGCACCACCCCGTGATGTTTTTCTCACTCCTACTAGTGAATCTAATGTAACACACACCCATACAATGCGCACCACCCCGTGATGTTTTTCTCACTCCTACTAGTGAATCTAATGTAACACACACCCATACAATGCGCACCACCCCGTGATGTTTTTCTCACTTCTACTAGTGAATCTAATGTAACACACACCCATACAATGCGCACCACCCCGTGATGTTTTTCTCACTCCTACTAGTGAATGTAATGTAACACACACCCATACAATGCGCACCACCCCGTGATGTTTTTCTCACTCCTACTAGTGAATCTAATGTAACACACACCCATACAATGCGCACCACCCCGTGATGTATTTCTCACTCCTACTAGTGAATCTAATGTAACACACACCCATACAATGCGCACCACCCCGCGGTGTTTTTCAGAAACCTATCCTACATTGCCACTGCATGTTCCCTGACCTCCCCATGCTGACCACCCCGCGGTGCTTTTCTCCATCCTACATTGCCACTCACTGCCTATCCTAATTCAAACCCTCCGATTCACACCACCCCGTGATGTTTTTCTCACTCCTACTAGTGAATGTAATATAACACACACCCATACAATGTGCACCACCCCGTGATGTTTTTCTCACTCCTACTAGTGAATGTAATGTAACACACACCCATACAATGCGCACCACCCCGCGATGTTTTTCAGAAACCTATCCTACATTGCCACTGCATGTTCCCTGACCTCCCCATGCTGACCACCCCGCGGTGCTTTTATCCATCCTACATTGCCACTCACTGCCTATCCTAATTCAGACCCTCCGATTCACCCCACCGCGTGATGTTTTTCTCACTCCTATTAGTGAATGTAATGTAACACACACCCATACAATGGGCACCACCCCGTGATGTTTTTCTCACTCCTACTAGTGAATCTAATGTAACACACACCCATATAACGCGCCCCACCCCGTGATGTTTTTCTCACTCCTACTAGTGAATCTAATGTAACACACACCCATACAATGCACACCACCCCGCGGTGTTTTTCAGAAACCTATCCTACATTGCCACTGCATGTTCCCTGACCTCCCCATGCTGACCACCCCGCGGTGCTTTGCTCCATCCTACATTGCTACTCACTGCCTATCCTAATTCAGACACTCCGATTCACACCACCCCGTGATGTTTTTCTCACTCCTACTAGTGAATGTCATGTAACACACACCCATACAATGCGCACCACCCCGTGATGTTTTTCTCACTCCTACTAGTGAATGTAATGTAACACACACCCATACAATGCGCACCACCCCGTGATGCTTTTCTCACTCCTACTAGTGAATGTAATGTAACACACACCCATACAATGCGCACCACCCCGTGATGTTTTTCTCACTCCTACTAGTGAATGTAATGTAACACACACCCATACAATGCGCACCACCCCGTGATGTTTTTCTCACTCCTACTAGTGAATCTAATGTAACACACACCCATACAATGCGCACCAACCCGTGATGTTTTTCTCACTCCTACTAGTGAATCTAATGTAACACACACCCATACAATGCGCACCACCCCGTGATGTTTTTCTCACTTCTACTAGTGAATCTAATGTAACACACACCCATACAATGCGCACCACCCCGTGATGTTTTTCTCACTTCTACTAGTGAATCTAATGTAACACACACCCATACAATGCGCACCACCCCGTGATGTTTTTCTCACTCCTACTAGTGAATGTAATGTAACACACACCCATACAATGCGCACCACCACGTGATGTTTTTCTCACTCCTACTAGTGAATCTAATGTAACACACACCCATACAATGCGCACCACCCCGCGATGTTTTTCAGAAACCTATCCTACATTGCCACTGCATGTTCCCTGACCTCCCCATGCTGACCACCCCGCGGTGCTTTTCTCCATCCTACATTGCCACTCACTGCCTATCCTAATTAAGACCCTCCGATTCACACCACCCCGTGATGTTTTTCTCACTCCTACTAGTGAATGTAATATAACACACACCCATACAATGCGCACCACCCCGTGATGTTTTTCTCACTCCTACTAGTGAATGTAATGTAACACACACCCATACAATGCGCACCACCCCGCGATGTTTTTCAGAAACCTATCCTACATTGCCACTGCATGTTCCCTGACCTCCCCATGCTGACCACCACGCGGTGCTTTTCTCCATCCTACATTGCCACTCACTGCCTATCCTAATTCAGACCCTCTGATTCACACCACCCCGTGATGTTTTTCTCACTGCTACTAGTGAATGTAATGTAACACACACCCATACAATGTGCATCACCCCGCGATGTTTTTCAGAAACCTATCCTACATTGCCACTGCATGTTCCCAGACCTCCCCATGCTGACCACCCCGCGGTGCTTTTCTCCATCCTACATTGCCACTCACTGCCTATCCTAATTCAGATCCTCCGATTCACCCCACCACGTGATGTTTTTCTCACTCCTACTAGTGAATGTAATGTAACACACACCCATAGAATGCGCACCTCCCCGTGATGTTTTTCACACTCCTACTAGTGAATGTAATGTAAAACACACCCATACAATGCGCACCACCCCGTGATGTTTTTCAGAAACCTATCCTACATTTCCACTGCATGTTCCCTGACCTTCCCATGCTGACCACCCCGTGGTGCTTTTCTCCATCCTACATTGCCACTCACTGCCTATCCTAATTCAGACCCTCCGATTCACACCACCCCGTGATGTTTTTTTCACTCCTAGTAGTGAATGTAATGTAAAACACACCCATACAATGCGCACCACCCTGAGATGTTTTTCTCACTCCTCGTAGTGAAGGTAATGTAACACACACCCATACAATTCGCACCACCCCGTGATGTTTTTCTCACTCCTACTAGTGAATGTAATGTAACACACACCCATACAATGCGCACCACCCCGTGATGTTTTTCTCACTCCTACTACTGAAAGTAATGTAACACACACCCATACAATGCGCACCACCCCGTGATGTTTTTCTCACTCCTACTAGTGAATGTAATGTAACACACACCCATACAATGCGCACCACCCCGTGATGTTTTTCTTACTCCTACTAGTGAATGTAATGTAACACACACCCATACAATGCGCACCACCCCATGATGTTTTTCTCACTCCTACTAGTGAATGTAATGTAACACACACCCATACAATGCTCACCACCCAGTGATGTTTTTCTCACTCCTACTAGTGAATGTAATGTAACACACACCCATACAATGCGCACCACCCCGTGATGTTTTTCTCACTCCTACTAGTGAATGTAATGTAACACACACACATAAAATGCGCACCACCCCGTGATGTTTTTCTCACTCCTACTAGTGAATGTAATGTAACACACACCCATAAAATACGCACCACCCCGTGATGTTTTTCTCACTCCTACTGGTGAATGTAATGTAACACACACCCATACAATGCGCGCCACCCCGTGATGTTTTTCTCACACCTATTAGTGAATGTAATGTAACACACACCCATACAATGCGCACCACCCCGTGATGTTTTTCTCACTCTTACTAGTGAATCTAATGTAACACACACCCATACAATGCGCACCACCTCGTGATGTTTTTCTCACTCTTAGTAGTGAATGTAATGTAACACACATCCATACAATTCGCACCACCCCGTGATGTTTTTCTCACTCCTACTAGTGAATGTAATGTAACACACACCCGTACAATGCGCACCACCCCGTGATGTTTTTCTCACTCCTACTAGTGAATGTAATGTAACACACACCCATACAATGCGCACCACCCTGTGATGTTTTTCTCACTCCTACTAGTGAATGTAATGTAACACACACCCATACAATGCGCACAACCCCGTGATGTTTTTCTCACTCCTACTAGTGAATCTAATGTAACACACACCCATACAATGCACACCACCCCGCGGTGTTTTTCAGAAACCTATCCTACATTGCCACTGCATGTTCCCTGACCTCCCCATGCTGACCACCCCGCGGTGCTTTTCTCCATCCTACATTGCCACTCACTGCCTATCCTAATTCAGACCCTCCGATTCACACCACCCCGTGATGTTTTTCTCACTCCTACTAGTGAATGTCATGTAACACACACCCATACAATGCGCACCACCCCGTGATGTTTTTCTCACTCCTACTAGTGAATGTAATGTAACACACAACCATACAATGCGCACCACCCCGTGATGCTTTTCTCACTCCTACTAGTGAATGTAATGTAACACTCACCCATACAATGCGCACCACCCCGTGATGTTTTTCTCACTCCTACTAGTGAATGTAATGTAACACACACCCATACAATGCGCACCACCCCGTGATGTTTTTCTCACTCCTACTAGTGAATCTAATGTAACACACACACATACAATGCGCACCACCCCGTGATGTTTTTCTCACTCCTACTAGTGAATCTAATGTAACACACACCCATACAATGCGCACCACCCCGTGATGTTTTTCTCACTTCTACTAGTGAATCTAATGTAACACACACCCATACAATGCGCACCACCCAGTGATGTTTTTCTCACTCCTACTAGTGAATGTAATGTAACACACACCCATACAATGCGCACCACCCCGTGATGTTTTTCTCACTCCTACTAGAGAATCTAAAGTAACACACACCCATACAATGCGCACCACCCCGTGATGTATTTCTCACTCCTACTAGTGAATCTAATGTAACACACACCCATACAATGCGCACCACCCCGCGATGTTTTTCAGAAACCTATCCTACATTGCCACTGCATGTTCCCTGACCTCCACATGCTGACCACCCTGCGGTGCTTTTCTCCATCCTACTTTGCCACTCACTGCCTATCCTAATTCAAACCCTCCGATTCACACCACCCCGTGATGTTTTTCTCACTCCTACTAGTGAATGTAACATAACACACACCCATACAATGCGCACCACCCCGTGATGTTTTTCTCACTCCTACTAGTGAATGTAATGTAACACACACCCATACAATGCGCACCACCCCGCGATGTTTTTCAGAAACCTATCCTACATTGCCACTGCATGTTCCCTGACCTCCCCATGCTGACCACCCCGCGGTGCTTTTATCCATCCTACATTGCCACTCACTGCCTATCCTAATTCAGACCCTCCGATTCACCCCACCGCGTGATGTTTTTCTCACTCCTACTAGTGAATGTAATGTAACACACACCCATACAATGCGCACCACCCCGTGATGTTTTTCTCATTCCTACTAGTGAATATAATGTAACACACACCCATACAATGCGCACCACCCCGTGATGTTTTTCTCACTCCTACTAGTGAATCTAATGTAACACACACCCATACAATGCGCACCACCCCGTGATGTTTTTCTCACTCCTACTAGTGAATCTAATGTAACACACACCCATACAATGCGCACCACCCCGTGATGTTTTTCTCACTCCTACTAGTGAATCTAATGTAACACACACCCATACAATGCGCACAACCCCGTGATGTTTTTCTCACTCCTACTAGTGAATCTAATGTAACACACACCCATACAATGCGCACCACCCCGTGATGTTTTTCTCATTCCTACTAGTGAATGTAATGTAACACACACCCATACAATGCGCACCACCCCGTGATGTTTTTCTCACTCCTACTAGTGAATCTAATGTAACACACACCCATACAATGCGCACCACCCCGTGATGTTTTACTCACTCCTACTAGTGAATCGAATGTAACACACACCCATACAATGCGCACAACCCCGTGATGTTTTTCTCACTCCTACTAGTGAATGTAATGTAACACACACCCATACAATGCGCACCACCCCATGATGTTTTTCTCATTCCTACTAGTGAATGTAATGTAACACACACCCATAAAATGCGCACCACCCCGTGATGTTTTTCTCATTCCTACTAGTGAATGTAATGTAACACACACCCATACAATGCGCACCACCGTGTGATGTTTTTCTCACTCTTAGTAGTGAATGTAATGTAACACACATCCATACAATTCGCACCACCCCGTGATGTTTTTCTCACTCCTACTAGTGAATGTAATGTAACACACACCCGTACAATGCGCACCACCCCGTGATGTTTTTCTCACTCCTACTAGTGAATGTAATGTAACACACACCCATACAATGCGCACCACCCTGTGATGTTTTTCTCACTCCTACTAGTGAATGTAATGTAACACACACCCATACAATGCGCACAACCCCGTGATGTTTTTCTCACTCCTACTAGTGAATCTAATGTAACACACACCCATACAATGCACACCACCCCGCGGTGTTTTTCAGAAACCTATCCTACATTGCCACTGCATGTTCCCTGACCTCCCCATGCTGACCACCCCGCGGTGCTTTGCTCCATCCTACATTGCTACTCACTGCCTATCCTAATTCAGACACTCTGATTCACACCACCCCGTGATGTTTTTCTCACTCCTAATAGTGAATGTCACGTAACACACACCCATACAATGCGCACCACCCCGTGATGTTTTTCTCACTCCTACTAGTGAATGTAATGTAACACACACCCATACAATGCGCACCACCCCGTGATGTTTTTCTCACTCCTACTAGTGAATGTAATGTAACACACACCCATACAATGCGCACCACCCCGTGATGTTTTTCTCACTCCTACTAGTGAATGTAATGTAACACACACCCATACAATGCGCACCACCCCGTGATGTTTTTCTCACTCCTACTAGTGTATCTAATGTAACACACACCCATACAATGCGCACCACCCCGTGATGTTTTTCTCACTCCTACTAGTGAATCTAATGTAACACACACCCATACAATGCGCAGCACCTCGTGATGTTTTTCTCACTTCTACTAGTGAATCTAATGTAACACACACCCATACAATGCGCACCACCCCATGATGTTTTTCTCACTTCTACTAGTGAATCTAATGTAACACACACCCATACAATGCGCACCACCCCGTGATGTTTTTCTCACTCCTACTAGTGAATGTAATGTAACACACACCCATACAATGCGCACCACCACGTGATGTTTTTCTCACTCCTACTAGTGAATCTAATGTAACACACACCCATACAATGCGCACCACCCAGTGATGTTTTTCTCACTCCTACTAGTGAATCTAATGTAACACACACCCATACAATGCGCACCACCCCGCGATGTTTTTCAGAAACCTATCCTACATTGCCACTGCATGTTCCCTGACCTCCCCATGCTGACCACCCCGCGGTGCTTTTCTCCATCCTACATTGCCACTCACTGCCTATCCTAATTAAGACCCTCCGATTCACACCACCCCGTGATGTTTTTCTCACTCCTACTAGTGAATGTAATATAACACAAACCCATACAATGCGCACCACCCCGTGATGTTTTTCTCACTCCTACTAGTGAATGTAATGTAACACACACCCATACAATGCGCACCACCCCGCGATGTTTTTCAGAAACCTATCCTACATTGCCACTGCATGTTCCCTGACCTCCCCATGCTGACCACCACGCGGTGCTTTTCTCCATCCTACATTGCCACTCACTGCCTATCCTAATTCAGACCCTCCGATTCACATCACCCCGTGATGTTTTTCTCACTCCTGCTAGTGAATGTAATGTAACACACACCCATACAATGTGCACCACCCCGTGATGTTTTTCTGACTCCTGCTAGTGAATGTAATGTAACACACACCCATACAATGCGCACCACCCCGTGATGTTTTTCTCACTGCTACTAGTGTATGTAATGTAACACACACCCATACAATGCGCACCACCCCGTGATGTTTTTCTCACTCCTACTAGTGAATCTAATGTAACACACACCCATACAATGCGCACCACCCCGTGATGTTTTTCTCACTCCTACTAGTGAATCTAATGTAACACACACCCATACAATGCGCACCACCCCGTGATGTTTTTCTCACTCCTACTAGTGAATGTAATGTAACACACACCCATACAATGCGCACCACCCCTTGATGTTTTTCTCACTCCTACTAGTGAATCTAATGTAACACACACCCATACAATGCGCACCACCCCGTGATGTTTTTCTCACTCCTACTAGTGAATCTAATGTAACACACACCCATACAATGCACACCACCCCGCGGTGTTTTTCAGAAACCTATCCTACATTGCCACTGCATGTTCCCTGACCTCGCCATGCTGACCACCCCGCGGTGCTTTTCTCCATCCTATATTGCCACTCACTGCCTATCCTAATTCAGACCCTCCGATTCACACCACCCCGTGATGTTTTTCTCACTCCTACTAGTGAATGTCATGTAACACACACCCATACAATGCGCACCACCCCGTGATGTTTTTCTCACTCCTACTAGTGAATGTAATGTAACACACACCCATACAATGCGCACCACCCCGTGATGTTTTTCTCACTCCTACTAGTGAATCTAATGTAACACACACCCATACAATGCGCACCACCCCGTGATGTTTTTCTCACTCCTACTAGTGAATCTAATGTAACACACACCCATACAATGCGCACCACCCCGTGATGTTTTTCTCACTCCTACTAGTGAATGTAATGTAACACACACCCATACAATGCGCACCACCCCTTGATGTTTTTCTCACTCCTACTAGTGAATCTAATGTAACACACACCCATACAATGCGCACCACCCCGTGATGTTTTTCTCACTCCTACTAGTGAATCTAATGTAACACACACCCATACAATGCACACCACCCCGCGGTGTTTTTCAGAAACCTATCCTACATTGCCACTGCATGTTCCCTGACCTCGCCATGCTGACCACCCCGCGGTGCTTTTCTCCATCCTATATTGCCACTCACTGCCTATCCTAATTCAGACCCTCCGATTCACACCACCCCGTGATGTTTTTCTCACTCCTACTAGTGAATGTCATGTAACACACACCCATACAATGCGCACCACCCCGTGATGTTTTTCTCACTCCTACTAGTGAATGTAATGTAACACACACCCATACAATGCGCACCACCCCGTGATGCTTTTCTCACTCCTACTAGTGAATGTAATGTAACACACACCCATACAATGCGCACCACCCCGTGATGTTTTTCTCACTCCTACTAGTGAATGTAATGTAACACACACCCATACAATGCGCACCACCCCGTGATGTTTTTCTCACTCCTACTAGTGAATCTAATGTAACACACACCCATACAATGCGCACCACCCCGTGATGTTTTTCTCACTCCTACTAGTGAATCTAATGTAACACACACCCATACAATGCGCACCACCCCGTGATGTTTTTCTCACTTCTACTAGTGAATCTAATGTAACACACACCCATACAATGCGCACCACCCCGTGATGTTTTTCTCACTCCTACTAGTGAATCTAATGTAACACACACCCATACAATGCGCACCACCCCGTGATGTATTTCTCACTCCTACTAGTGAATCTAATGTAACACACACCCATACAATGCGCACCACCCCGCGATGATTTTCAGAAACCTATCCTACATTGCCACTGCATGTTCCCTGACCTCCCCATGCTGACCACCCAGCGGTGCTTTTCTCCATCCTACATTGCCACTCACTGCCTATCCTAATTCAAACCCTCTGATTCACACCACCCCGTGATGTTTTTCTCACTCCTACTAGTGAATGTAATATAACACACACCCATACAATGCGCACCACCCCGTGATGTTTTTCTCACTCCTACTAGTGAATGTAATGTAGCACACACCCATACAATGCCCACCACCCCGCGATGTTTTTCAGAAACCTATCCTACATTGCCACTGCATGTTCCCTGACCTCCCCATGCTGACCACCCCGCGGTGCTTTTCTCCATCCTACATTGCCACTCACTGCCTATCCTAATTCAGACCCTCCGATTCACACCACCCCGTGATGTTTTTCTCACTCCTACTAGTGAATGTCATGTAACACACACCCATACAATGCGCACCACCCCGTGATGTTTTTCTCACTCCTACTAGTGAATCTAATGTAACACACACCCATACAACGCGCCCCACCCCGTGATGTTTTTCTCACTCCTACTAGTGAATCTAATGTAACACACACCCATACAATGCACACCACCCCGCGGTGTTTTTCAGAAACCTATCCTACATTGCCACTGCATGTTACCTGACCTCCCCATGCTGACCACCCCGCGGTGCTTTGCTCCATCCTACATTGCTACTCACTGCCTATCCTAATTCAGACACTCCGATTCACACCACCCCGTGATGTTTTTCTCACTCCTACTAGTGAATGTCATGTAACACACACCCATACAATGCGCACCACCCCGTGATGTTTTTCTCACTCCTACTAGTGAATGTAATGTAACACACACCCATACAATGCGCACCACCCCGTGATGCTTTTCTCACTCCTACTAGTGAATGTAATGTAACACACACCCATACAATGCGCACCACCCCGTGATGTTTTTCTCACTCCTACTAGTGAATGTAATGTAACACACACCCATACAATGCGCACCACCCCGTGATGTTTTTCTCACTCCTACTAGTGTATCTAATGTAACACACACCCATACAATGCGCACCACCCCGTGATGTTTTTCTCACTCCTACTAGTGAATCTAATGTAACACACACCCATACAATGCGCAGCACCTCGTGATGTTTTTCTCACTTCTACTAGTGAATCTAATGTAACACACACCCATACAATGCGCACCACCCCGTGATGTTTTTCTCACTTCTACTAGTGAATCTAATGTAACACACACCCATACAATGCGCACCACCCCGTGATGTTTTTCTCACTCCTACTAGTGAATGTAATGTAACACACACCCATACAATGCGCACCACCACGTGATGTTTTTCTCACTCCTACTAGTGAATCTAATGTAACACACACCCATACAATGCGAACCACCCAGTGATGTTTTTCTCACTCCTACTAGTGAATCTAATGTAACACACACCCATACAATGCGCACCACCCCGCGATGTTTTTCAGAAACCTATCCTACATTGCCACTGCATGTTCCCTGACCTCCCCATGCTGACCACCCCGCGGTGCTTTTCTCCATCCTACATTGCCACTCACTGCCTATCCTAATTAAGACCCTCCGATTCACACCACCCCGTGATGTTTTTCTCACTCCTACTAGTGAATGTAATATAACACACACCCATACAATGCGCACCACCCCGTGATGTTTTTCTCACTCCTACTAGTGAATGTAATGTAACACACAGCCATACAATGCGCACCACCCCGTGATGTTTTTCTCACTCCTACTAGTGAATCTAATGTAACACACACCCATACAATGCGCACCACCCCGTGATGTTTTTCTCACTCCTACTAGTGAATGTAATGTAACACACACCCATACAATGCGCACCACCCCGTGATGTTTTTCTCACTCCTACTAGTGAATGTAATGTAACACACACCCATACAATGCGCACCACCCCGTGATGTTTTTCACACTCCTACTAGTGAATGTAATGTAACACACACCCATACAATGCGCACCACCCCATGATGTTTTTCTCACTGCTACTAGTGAATGTAATGTAACACACACCCATAAAATGCGCACCACCCCTTGATGCTTTTCTCACTCCTACTAGTGAATGTAATGTAACACACACCCATAAAATGCGCACCACCCCGTGATGTTTTTCTCATTCCTACTAGTGAATGTAATGTAACACACACCCATACAATGCGCACCACCCCGCGATGTTTTTCAGAAACCTATCCTACATTGCCACTGCATGTTCCCTGACCTCACCATGCTGACCACCACGCGGTGCTTTTCTCCATCCTACATTGCCACTCACTGCCTATCCTAATTCAGACCCTCCGATTCACACCACCCCGTGATGTTTTTCTCACTGCTACTAGTGAATGTAATGTAACACACACCCATACAATGCGCATCACCCCGCGATGTTTTTCAGAAACCTATCCTACATTGCCACTGCATGTTCCCAGACCTCCCCATGCTGACCACCCCGCGGTGCTTTTCTCCATCCTACATTGCCACTCACTGCCTATCCTAATTCAGATCCTCCGATTCACCCCACCCCGTGATGTTTTTCTCACTCCTACTAGTGAATGTAATGTAACACACACCCATAGAATGCGCACCTCCCCGTGATGTTTTTCACACTCCTACTAGTGAATGTAATGTAACACACACCCATACAATGCGCACCACCCCGTGATGTTTTTCAGAAACCTATCCTACATTTCCACTGCATGTTCCCTGACCTTCCCATGCTGACCACCCCGTGGTGCTTTTCTCCATCCTACATTGCCACTCACTGCCTATCCTAATTCAGAACCTCCGATTCACACCACCCCGTGATGTTTTTTTCACTCCTAGTAGTGAATGTAATGTAAAACACACCCATACAATGCGCACCACCCTGTGATGTTTTTCTCACTCCTAGTAGTGAAGGTAATGTAACACACACCCATACAATGCGCACCACCCCGTGATGTTTTTCTCACTCCTACTAGTGAATGTAGTGTAACACACACCCATACAATGCGCACCACCCCGTGATGTTTTTCTCACTCCTACTACTGAAAGTAATGTAACACACACCCATACAATGCGCACCACCCCGTGATGTTTTTCTCACTCCTACTAGTGAATGTAATGTAACACACACCCATACAATGCGCACCACCCCGTGATGTTTTTCTTACTCCTACTAGTGAATGTAATGTAACACACACCCATACAATGCGCACCACCCCATGATGTTTTTCTCACTCCTACTAGTGAATGTAATGTAACACACACCCATACAATGCTCACCACCCAGTGATGTTTTTCTCACTCCTACTAGTGAATGTAATGTAACACACACCCATACAATGCGCACCACCCCGTGATGTTTTTCTCACTCCTACTAGTGAATGTAATGTAACACACACACATAAAATGCGCACCACCCCGTGATGTTTTTCTCACTCCAACTAGTGAATGTAATGTAACACACACACATAAAATGCGCACCACCCCGTGATGTTTTTCTCACTCCTACTAGTGAATGTAATGTAACACACACCCATAAAATGCGCACCACCCCGTGATGTTTTTCTCACTCCTACTAGTGAATGTAATGTAACACACACCCATACAATGCGCGCCACCCCGTGATGTTTTTCTCACACCTATTAGTGAATGTAATGTAACACACACCCATACAATGCGCAGCACCCCGTGATGTTTTTCTCACTCTTACTAGTGAATCTAATGTAACACACACCCATACAATGCGCACCACCTCGTGATATTTTCTCACTCTTAGTAGTGAATGTAATGTAACACACATCCATACAATTCGCACCACCCCGTGATGTTTTTCTCACTCCTACTAGTGAATGTAATGTAACACACTCCCGTACAATGCGCACCACCCCGTGATGTTTTTCTCACTCCTACTAGTGAATGTAATGTAACACACACCCATACAATGCGCACCACCCTGTGATGTTTTTCTCACTCCTACTAGTGAATGTAATGTAACACACACCCATACAATGCGCACAACCCCGTGATGTTTTTCTCACTCCTACTAGTGAATCTAATGTAACACACACCCATACAATGCACACCACCCCGCGGTGTTTTTCAGAAACCTATCCTACATTGCCACTGCATGTTCCCTGACCTCCCCATGCTGACCACCCCGCGGTGCTTTTCTCCATCCTACATTGCCACTCACTGCCTATCCTAATTCAGACCCTCCGATTCACACCACCCCGTGATGTTTTTCTCACTCCTACTAGTGAATGTCATGTAACACACACCCATACAATGCGCACCACCCCGTGATGTTTTTCTCACTCCTACTAGTGAATGTAATGTAACACACAACCATACAATGCGCACCACCCCGTGATGCTTTTCTCACTCCTACTAGTGAATGTAATGTAACACACACCCATACAATGCGCACCACCCCGTGATGTTTTTCGCACTCCTACTAGTGAATGTAATGTAACACACACCCATACAATGCGCACCACCCCGTGATGTTTTTCTCACTCCTACTAGTGAATCTAATGTAACACACACCCATACAATGCGCACCACCCCGTGATGTTTTTCTCACTCCTACTAGTGAATCTAATGTAACACACACCCATACAATGCGCACCACCCCGTGATGTTTTTCTCACTTCTACTAGTGAATCTAATGTAACACACACCCATACAATGCGCACCACCCCGTGATGTTTTTCTCACTCCTACTAGTGAATATAATGTAACACACACCCATACAATGCGCACCACCCCGTGATGTTTTTCTCACTCCTACTAGTGAATCTAATGTAACACACACCCATACAATGCGCACCACCCCGTGATGTATTTCTCACTCCTACTAGTGAATCTAATGTAACACACACCCATACAATGCGCACCACCCCGCGATGTTTTTCAGAAACCTATCCTACATTGCCACTGCATGTTCCCTGACCTCCCCATGCTGACCACCCCGCGGTGCTTTTCTCCATCCTACATTGCCACTCACTGCCTATCCTAATTCAGACCCTCCGTTTCACACCACCCCGTGATGTTTTTCTCACTTCTACTAGTGAATCTAATGTAACACACACCCATACAATGCGCACCACCCCATGATGTTTTTCTCACTCCTACTAGTGAATGTAATGTAACACACACCCATACAATGCGCACCACCCCGTGATGTTTTTCTCACTCCTACTAGTGAATCTAATGTAACACACACCCATACAATGCGCACCACCCCGTGATGTATTTCTCACTCCTACTAGTGAATCTAATGTAACACACACCCATACAATGCGCACCACCCCGCGATGATTTTCAGAAACCTATCCTACATTGCCACTGCATGTTCCCTGACCTCCCCATGCTGACCACCCCGTGGTGCTTTTCTCCATCCTACATTGCCACTCACTGCCTATCCTAATTCAAACCCTCTGATTCACACCACCCCGTGATGTTTTTCTCACTCCTACTAGTGAATGTAATATAACACACACCCATACAATGCGCACCACCCCGTGATGTTTTTCTCACTCCTACTAGTGAATGTAATGTAACACACACCCATACAATGCCCACCACCCCGCGATGTTTTTCAGAAACCTATCCTACATTGCCACTGCATGTTCCCTGACCTCCCCATGCTGACCACCCCGCGGTGCTTTTATCCATCCTACATTGCCACTCACTGCCTATCCTAATTCAGACCCTCCGATTCACACCACCCCGTGATGTTTTTCTCACTCCTACTAGTGAATGTCATGTAACACACACCCATACAATGCGCACCACCCCGTGATGTTTTTCTCACTCCTACTAGTGAATGTAATGTAACACACAACCATACAATGCGCACCACCCCGTGATGCTTTTCTCACTCCTACTAGTGAATGTAATGTAACACACACCCATACAATGCGCACCACCCCGTGATGTTTTTCGCACTCCTACTAGTGAATGTAATGTAACACACACCCATACAATGCGCACCACCCCGTGATGTTTTTCTCACTCCTACTAGTGAATCTAATGTAACACACACCCATACAATGCGCACCACCCCGTGATGTTTTTCTCACTCCTACTAGTGAATCTAATGTAACACACACCCATACAATGCGCACCACCCCGTGATGTTTTTCTCACTTCTACTAGTGAATCTAATGTAACACACACCCATACAATGCGCACCACCCCGTGATGTTTTTCTCACTCCTACTAGTGAATGTAATGTAACACACACCCATACAATGCGCACCACCCCGTGATGTTTTTCTCACTCCTACTAGTGAATCTAATGTAACACACACCCATACAATGCGCACCACCCCGTGATGTATTTCTCACTCCTACTAGTGAATCTAATGTAACACACACCCATACAATGCGCACCACCCCGCGATGTTTTTCAGAAACCTATCCTACATTGCCACTGCATGTTCCCTGACCTCCCCATGCTGACCACCCCGCGGTGCTTTTCTCCATCCTACATTGCCACTCACTGCCTATCCTAATTCAGACCCTCCGTTTCACACCACCCCGTGATGTTTTTCTCACTTCTACTAGTGAATCTAATGTAACACACACCCATACAATGCGCACCACCCCATGATGTTTTTCTCACTCCTACTAGTGAATGTAATGTAACACACACCCATACAATGCGCACCACCCCGTGATGTTTTTCTCACTCCTACTAGTGAATCTAATGTAACACACACCCATACAATGCGCACCACCCCGTGATGTATTTCTCACTCCTACTAGTGAATCTAATGTAACACACACCCATACAATGCGCACCACCCCGCGATGATTTTCAGAAACCTATCCTACATTGCCACTGCATGTTCCCTGACCTCCCCATGCTGACCACCCCGCGGTGCTTTTCTCCATCCTACATTGCCACTCACTGCCTATCCTAATTCAAACCCTCTGATTCACACCACCCCGTGATGTTTTTCTCACTCCTACTAGTGAATGTAATATAACACACACCCATACAATGCGCACCACCCCGTGATGTTTTTCTCACTCCTACTAGTGAATGTAATGTAACACACACCCATACAATGCCCACCACCCCGCGATGTTTTTCAGAAACCTATCCTACATTGCCACTGCATGTTCCCTGACCTCCCCATGCTGACCACCCCGCGGTGCTTTTATCCATCCTACATTGCCACTCACTGCCTATCCTAATTCAGACCCTCCGATTCACACCACCCCGTGATGTTTTTCTCACTCCTACTAGTGAATGTCATGTAACACACACCCATACAATGCGCAGCACCCCGTGATGTTTTTCTCACTCCTACTAGTGAATGTAATGTAACACACAACCATACAATGCGCACCACCCCGTGATGCTTTTCTCACTCCTACTAGTGAATGTAATGTAACACACACCCATACAATGCGCACCACCCCGTGATGTTTTTCGCACTCCTACTAGTGAATGTAATGTAACACACACCCATACAATGCGCACCACCCGTGATGTTTTTCTCACTCCTACTAGTGAATCTAATGTAACACACACCCATACAATGCGCACCACCCCGTGATGTTTTTCTCACTCCTACTAGTGAATCTAATGTAACACACACCCATACAATGCGCACCACCCCGTGATGTTTTTCTCACTTCTACTAGTGAATCTAATGTAACACACACCCATACAATGCGCACCACCCCGTGATGTTTTTCTCACTCCTACTAGTGAATGTAATGTAACACACACCCATACAATGCGCACCACCCCGTGATGTTTTTCTCACTCCTACTAGTGAATCTAATGTAACACACACCCATACAATGCGCACCACCCCGTGATGTATTTCTCACTCCTACTAGTGAATCTAATGTAACACCCACCCATACAATGCGCACCACCCCGCGATGTTTTTCAGAAACCTATCCTACATTGCCACTGCATGTTCCCTGACCTCCCCATGCTGACCACCCCGCGGTGCTTTTCTCCATCCTACATTGCCACTCACTGCCTATCCTAATTCAGACCCTCCGTTTCACACCACCCCGTGATGTTTTTCTCACTTCTACTAGTGAATCTAATGTAACACACACCCATACAATGCGCACCACCCCATGATGTTTTTCTCACTCCTACTAGTGAATGTAATGTAACACACACCCATACAATGCGCACCACCCCGTGATGTTTTTCTCACTCCTACTAGTGAATCTAATGTAACACACACCCATACAATGCGCACCACCCCGTGATGTATTTCTCACTCCTACTAGTGAATCTAATGTAACACACACCCATACAATGCGCACCACCCCGCGATGATTTTCAGAAACCTATCCTACATTGCCACTGCATGTTCCCTGACCTCCCCATGCTGACCACCCCGCGGTGCTTTTCTCCATCCTACATTGCCACTCACTGCCTATCCTAATTCAAACCCTCTGATTCACACCACCCCGTGATGTTTTTCTCACTCCTACTAGTGAATGTAATATAACACACACCCATACAATGTGCACCACCCCGTGATGTTTTTCTCACTCCTACTAGTGAAAGTAATGTAACACACACCCATACAATGCCCACCACCCCGCGATGTTTTTCAGAAACCTATCCTACATTGCCACTGCATGTTCCCTGACCTCCCCATGCTGACCACCCCGCAGTGCTTTTATCCATCCTACATTGCCACTCACTGCCTATCCTAATTCAGACCCTCGGATTCACCCCACCGCGTGATGTTTTTCTCACTCCTACTAGTGAATGTAATGTAACACACACCCATACAATGCGCACCACCCCGTGATGTTTTTCTCACTCCTACTAGTGAATCTAATGTAACACACACCCATACAACGCGCCCCACAACGTGATGTTTTTCTCACTCCTACTAGTGAATCTAATGTAACACACACCCATACAATGCACACCACCCCGCGGTGATTTTCAGAAACCTATCCTACATTGCCACTGCATGTTACCTGACCTCCCCATGCTGACCACCCCGCGGTGCTTTGCTCCATCCTACATTGCTACTCACTGCCTATCCTAATTCAGACACTCCGATTCACACCACCCCGTGATGTTTTTCTCACTCCTACTAGTGAATGTCATGTAACACACACCCATATAATGCGCACCACCCCGTGATGTTTTTCTCACTCCTACTAGTGAATGTAATGTAACACACACCCATACAATGCGCACCACCCCGTGATGCTTTTCTCACTCCTACTAGTGAATGTAATGTAACACACACCCATACAATGCGCACCACCCCGTGATGTTTTTCTCACTCCTACTAGTGAATGTAATGTAACACACACCCATACAATGCGCACCACCCCGTGATGTTTTTCTCACTCCTACTAGTGTATCTAATGTAACACACACCCATACAATGCGCACCACCCCGTGATGTTTTTCTCACTCCTACTAGTGAATCTAATGTAACACACACCCATACAATGCGCAGCACCTCGTGATGTTTTTCTCACTTCTACTAGTGAATCTAATGTAACACACACCCATACAATGCGCACCACCCCGTGATGTTTTTCTCACTTCTACTAGTGAATCTAATGTAACACACACCCATACAATGCGCACCACCCCGTGATGTTTTTCTCACTCCTACTAGTGAATGTAATGTAACACACACCCATACAATGCGCACCACCACGTGATGTTTTTCTCACTCCTACTAGTGAATCTAATGTAACACACACCCATACAATGCGCACCACCCAGTGATGTTTTTCTCACTCCTACTAGTGAATCTAATGTAACACACACCCATACAATGCGCACCACCCCGCGATGTTTTTCAGAAACCTATCCTACATTGCCACTGCATGTTCCCTGACCTCCCCATGCTGACCACCCCGCGGTGCTTTTCTCCATCCTACATTGCCACTCACTGCCTATCCTAATTAAGACCCTCCGATTCACACTACCCCGTGATGTTTTTCTCACTCCTACGAGTGAATGTAATATAACACACACCCATACCATGCGCACCACCCCGTGATGTTTTTCTCACTCCTACTAGTGAATGTAATGTAACACACACCCATACAATGCGCACCACCCCGCGATGTTTTTCAGAAACCTATCCTACATTGCCACTGCATGTTCCCTGACCTTCCCATGCTGACCACCACGCGGTGCTTTTCTCCATCCTACATTTCCACTCACTGCCTATCCTAATTCAGACCCTCCGATTCACACCACCCCGTGATGTTTTTCTCACTGCTACTAGTGAATGTAATGTAACACACACCCATACAATGCGCATCACCCCGCGATGTTTTTCAGAAACCTATCCTACATTGCCACTGCATGTTCCCAGACCTCCCCATGCTGACCACCCCGCGGTGCTTTTCTCCATCCTACATTGCCACTCACTGCCTATCCTAATTCAGATCCTCCGATTCACCCCACCCCGTGATGTTTTTCTCACTCCTACTAGTGAATGTAATGTAACACACACCCATAGAATGCGCACCTCCCCGTGATGTTTTTCACACTCCTACTAGTGAATGTAATGTAACACACACCCATACAATGCGCACCACCCCGTGATGTTTTTCAGAAACCTATCCTACATTTCCACTGCATGTTCCCTGACCTTCCCATGCTGACCACCCCGTGGTGCTTTTCTCCATCCTACATTGCCACTCACTGCCTATCCTAATTCAGACCCTCCGATTCACACCACCCCGTGATGTTTTTTTCACTCCTAGTAGTGAATGTAATGTAAAACACACCCATACAATGCGCACCACCCTGTGATGTTTTTCTCACTCCTAGTAGTGAAGGTATTGTAACACACACCCATACAATGCGCACCACCCGGTGATGTTTTTCTCACTCCTACTAGTGAATGTAATGTAACACACACCCATACAATGCGCACCACCCCGTGATGTTTTTCTCACTCCTACTACTGAAAGTAATGTAACACACACCCATACAATGCGCACCACCCCGTGATGTTTTTCTCACTCCTACTAGTGAATGTAATGTAACACACACCCATACAATGCGCACCACCCCGTGATGTTTTTCTTACTCCTACTAGTGAATGTAATGTAACACACACCCATACAATGCGCACCACCCCATGATGTTTTTCTCACTCCTACTAGTGAATGTAATGTAACACACACCCATACAATGCTCACCACCCAGTGATGTTTTTCTCACTCCTACTAGTGAATGTAATGTAACACACACCCATACAATGCGCACCACCCCGTGATGTTTTTCTCACTCCTACTAGTGAATGTAATGTAACACACACACATAAAATGCGCACCACCCCGTGATGTTTTTCTCACTCCAACTAGTGAATGTAATGCAACACACACACATAAAATGCGCACCACCCCGTGATGTTTTTCTCACTCCTACTAGTGAATGTAATGTAACACACACCCATAAAATGCGCACCACCCCGTGATGTTTTTCTCACTCCTACTAGTGAATGTAATGTAACACACACCCATACAATGCGCGCCACCCCGTGATGTTTTTCTCACACCTATTAGTGAATGTAATGTAACACACACCCATACAATGCGCAGCACCCCGTGATGATTTTCTCACTCTTACTAGTGAATCTAATGTAACACACACCCATACAATGCGCACCACCTCGTGATGTTTTTCTCACTCTTAGTAGTGAATGTAATGTAACACACATCCATACAATTCGCACCACCCCGTGATGTTTTTCTCACTCCTACTAGTGAATGTAATGTAACACACACCCGTACAATGCGCACCACCCCGTGATGTTTTTCTCACTCCTACTAGTGAATGTAATGTAACACACACCCATACAATGCGCACCACCCTGTGATGTTTTTCTCACTCCTACTAGTGAATGTAATGTAACACACACCCATACAATGCGCACAACCCCGTGATGTTTTTCTCACTCCTACTAGTGAATCTAATGTAACACACACCCATACAATGCACACCACCCCGCGGTGTTTTTCAGAAACCTATCCTACATTGCCACTGCATGTTCCCTGACCTACCCATGCTGACCACCCCGCGGTGCTTTTCTCCATCCTACATTGCCACTCACTGCCTATCCTAATTCAGACCCTCCGATTCACACCACCCCGTGATGTTTTTCTCACTCCTACTAGTGAATGTCATGTAACACACACCCATACAATGCGCACCACCCCGTGATGTTTTTCTCACTCCTACTAGTGAATGTAATGTAACACACACCCATACAATGCGCACCACCCCGTGATGTTTTTCTCACTCCTACTAGTGTATCTAATGTAACACACACCCATACAATGCGCACCACCCCGTGATGTTTTTCTCACTCCTACTAGTGAATCTAATGTAACACACACCCATACAATGCGCAGCACCTCGTGATGTTTTTCTCACTTCTACTAGTGAATCTAATGTAACACACACCCATACAATGCGCACCACCCCGTGATGTTTTTCTCACTTCTACTAGTGAATCTAATGTAACACACACCCATACAATGCGCACCACCCCGTGATGTTTTTCTCACTCCTACTAGTGAATGTAATGTAACACACACCCATACAATGCGCACCACCACGTGATGTTTTTCTCACTCCTACTAGTGAATCTAATGTAACACACACCCATACAATGCGCACCACCCAGTGATGTTTTTCTCACTCCTACTAGTGAATCTAATGTAACACACACCCATACAATGCGCACCACCCCGCGATGTTTTTCAGAAACCTATCCTACATTGCCACTGCATGTTCCCTGACCTCCCCATGCTGACCACCCCGCGGTGCTTTTCTCCATCCTACATTGCCACTCACTGCCTATCCTAATTAAGACCCTCCGATTCACACTACCCCGTGATGTTTTTCTCACTCCTACTAGTGAATGTAATATAACACACACCCATACCATGCGCACCACCCCGTGATGTTTTTCTCACTCCTACTAGTGAATGTAATGTAACACACACCCATACAATGCGCACCACCCCGCGATGTTTTTCAGAAACCTATCCTACATTGCCACTGCATGTTCCCTGACCTTCCCATGCTGACCACCACGCGGTGCTTTTCTCCATCCTACATTGCCACTCACTGCCTATCCTAATTCAGACCCTCCGATTCACACCACCCCGTGATGTTTTTCTCACTGCTACTAGTGAATGTAATGTAACACACACCCATACAATGCGCATCACCCCGCGATGTTTTTCAGAAACCTATCCTACATTGCCACTGCATGTTCCCAGACCTCCCCATGCTGACCACCCCGCGGTGCTTTTCTCCATCCTACATTGCCACTCACTGCCTATCCTAATTCAGATCCTCCGATTCACCCCACCCCGTGATGTTTTTCTCACTCCTACTAGTGAATGTAATGTAACACACACCCATAGAATGCGCACCTCCCCGTGAAGTTTTTCACACTCCTACTAGTGAATGTAATGTAACACACACCCATACAATGCGCACCACCCCGTGATGTTTTTCAGAAACCTATCCTACATTTCCACTGCATGTTCCCTGACCTTCCCATGCTGACCACCCCGTGGTGCTTTTCTCCATCCTACATTGCCACTCACTGCCTATCCTAATTCAGACCCTCCGATTCACACCACCCCGTGATGTTTTTTTCACTCCTAGTAGTGAATGTAATGTAAAACACACCCATACAATGCGCACCACCCTGTGATGTTTTTCTCACTCCTAGTAGTGAAGGTAATGTAACACACACCCATACAATGCGCACCACCCGGTGATGTTTTTCTCACTCCTACTAGTGAATGTAATGTAACACACACCCATACAATGCGCACCACCCCGTGATGTTTTTCTCACTCCTACTACTGAAAGTAATGTAACACACACCCATACAATGCGCACCACCCCGTGATGTTTTTCTCACTCCTACTAGTGAATGTAATGTAACACACACCCATACAATGCGCACCACCCCGTGATGTTTTTCTTACTCCTACTAGTGAATGTAATGTAACACACACCCATACAATGCGCACCACCCCATGATGTTTTTCTCACTCCTACTAGTGAATGTAATGTAACACACACCCATACAATGCTCACCACCCAGTGATGTTTTTCTCACTCCTACTAGTGAATGTAATGTAACACACACCCATACAATGCGCACCACCCCGTGATGTTTTTCTCACTCCTACTAGTGAATGTAATGTAACACACACACATAAAATGCGCACCACCCCGTGATGTTTTTCTCACTCCAACTAGTGAATGTAATGCAACACACACACATAAAATGCGCACCACCCCGTGATGTTTTTCTCACTCCTAATAGTGAATGTAATGTAACACACACCCATAAAATGCGCACCACCCCGTGATGTTTTTCTCACTCCTACTAGTGAATGTAATGTAACACACACCCATACAATGCGCGCGACCCCGTGATGTTTTTCTCACACCTATTAGTGAATGTAATGTAACACACACCCATACAATGCGCAGCACCCCGTGATGATTTTCTCACTCTTACTAGTGAATCTAATGTAACACACACCCATACAATGCGCACCACCTCGTGATGTTTTTCTCACTCTTAGTAGTGAATGTAATGTAACACACATCCATACAATTCGCACCACCCCGTGATGTTTTTCTCACTCCTACTAGTGAATGTAATGTAACACACACCCGTACAATGCGCACCACCCCGTGATGTTTTTCTCACTCCTACTAGTGAATGTAATGTAACACACACCCATACAATGCGCACCACCCTGTGATGTTTTTCTCACTCCTACTAGTGAATGTAATGTAACACACACCCATACAATGCGCACAACCACGTGATGTTTTTCTCACTCCTACTAGTGAATCTAATGTAACACACACCCATACAATGCACACCACCCCGCGGTGTTTTTCAGAAACCTATCCTACATTGCCACTGCATGTTCCCTGACCTCCCCATGCTGACCACCCCGCGGTGCTTTTCTCCATCCTACATTGCCACTCACTGCCTATCCTAATTCAGACCCTCCGATTCACACCACCCTGTGATGTTTTTCTCACTCCTACTAGTGAATGTCATGTAACACACACCCATACAATGCGCACCACCCCGTGATGTTTTTCTCACTCCTACTAGTGAATGTAATGTAACACACACCCATACAATGCGCACCACCCCGTGATGTTTTTCTCACTCCTACTAGTGTATCTAATGTAACACACACCCATACAATGCGCACCACCCCGTGATGTTTTTCTCACTCCTACTAGTGAATCTAATGTAACACACACCCATACAATGCGCAGCACCTCGTGATGTTTTTCTCACTTCTACTAGTGAATCTAATGTAACACACACCCATACAATGCGCACCACCCCGTGATGTTTTTCTCACTTCTACTAGTGAATCTAATGTAACACACACACATACAATGCGCACCACCCCGTGATGTTTTTCTCACTCCTACTAGTGAATGTAATGTAACACACACCCATACAATGCGCACCACCACGTGATGTTTTTCTCACTCCTACTAGTGAATCTAATGTAACACACACCCATACAATGCGCACCACCCAGTGATGTTTTTCTCACTCCTACTAGTGAATCTAATGTAACACACACCCATACAATGCGCACCTCCCCGCGATGTTTTTCAGAAACCTATCCTACTGCCACTGCATGTTCCCTGACCTCCCCATGCTGACCACCCCGCGGTGCTTTTCTCCATCCTACATTGCCACTCACTGCCTATCCTAATTAAGACCCTCCGATTCACACCACCCCGTGATGTTTTTCTCACTCCTACTAGTGAATGTAATATAACACACACCCATACAATGCGCACCACCCCGTGATGTTTTTCTCACTCCTACTAGTGAATGTAATGTAACACACACCCATACAATGCGCACCACCCCGCGATGTTTTTCAGAAACCTATCCTACATTGCCACTGCATGTTCCCTGACCTCCCCATGCTGACCACCACGCGGTGCTTTTCTCCATCCTACATTGCCACTCACTGCCTATCCTAATTCAGACCCTCCGATTCACACCACCCCGTGATGTTTTTCTCACTGCTACTAGTGAATGTAATGTAACACACACCCATACAATGCGCATCACCCCGCGATGTTTTTCAGAAACCTATCCTACATTGCCACTGCATGTTCCCAGACCTCCCCATGCTGACCACCCCGCGGTGCTTTTCTCCATCCTACATTGCCACTCACTGCCTATCCTAATTCAGATCCTCCGATTCACCCCACCCCGTGATGTTTTTCTCACTCCTACTAGTGAATGTAATGTAACACACACCCATAGAATGCGCACCTCCCCGTGATGTTTTTCACACTCCTACTAGTGAATGTAATGTAACACACACCCATACAATGCGCACCACCCCGTGATGTTTTTCAGAAACCTATCCTACATTTCCACTGCATGTTCCCTGACCTTCCCATGCTGACCATCCCGTGGTGCTTTTCTCCATCCAACATTGCCACTCACTGCCTATCCTAATTCAGACCCTCCGATTCACACCACCCCATGATGTTTTTTTCACTCCTAGTAGTGAATGTAATGTAAAACACACCCATACAATGCGCACCACCCTGTGATGTTTTTCTCACTCCTAGTAGTGAAGGTAATGTAACACACACCCATACAATGCGCACCACCCCGTGATGTTTTTCTCACTCCTACTAGTGAATGTAATGTAACACACACCCGTACAATGCGCTCCACCCCGTGATGTTTTTCTCACTCCTACTAGTGAATGTAATGTAACACACACCCATACAATGCGCACCACCCTGTGATGTTTTTCTCACTCCTACTAGTGAATGTAATGTAACACACACCCATACAATGCGCACAACCCCGTGATGTTTTTCTCACTCCTACTAGTGAATCTAATGTAACACACACCCATACAATGCACACCACCCCGCGGTGTTTTTCAGAAACCTATCCTACATTGCCACTGCATGTTCCCTGACCTCCCCATGCTGACCACCCCGCGGTGCTTTTCTCCATCCTACATTGCCACTCACAGCCTATCCTAATTCAGACCCTCCAATTCACACCACCCCGTGATGTTTTTCTCACTCCTACTAGTGAATGTCATGTAACACACACCCATACAATGCGCACCACCCCGTGATGTTTTTCTCACTCCTACTAGTGAATGTAATGTAACACACAACCATACAATGCGCACCACCCCGTGATGCTTTTCTCACTCCTACTAGTGAATGTAATGTAACACACACCCATACAATGCGCACCACCCCGTGATGTTTTTCGCACTCCTACTAGTGAATGTAATGTAACACACACCCATACAATGCGCACCACCCCGTGATGTTTTTATCACTCCTACTAGTGAATCTAATGTAACACACACCCATACAATGCGCACCACCCCGTGATGTTTTTCTCACTCCTACTAGTGAATCTAATGTAACACACACCCATACAATGCGCACCACCCCGTGATGTTTTTCTCACTTCTACTAGTGAATCTAATGTAACACACACCCATACAATGCGCACCACCCCGTGATGTTTTTCTCACTCCTACTAGTGAATGTAATGTAACACACACCCATACAATGCGCACCACCCCGTGATGTTTTTCTCACTCCTACTAGTGAATCTAATGTAACACACACCCATACAATGCGCACCACCCCGTGATGTATTTCTCACTCCTACTAGTGAATCTAATGTAACACACACCCATACAATGCGCACCACCCCGCGATGATTTTCAGAAACCTATCCTACATTGCCACTGCATGTTCCCTGACCTCCCCATGCTGACCACCCCGCGGTGCTTTTCTCCATCCTACATTGCCACTCACTGCCTATCCTAATTCAGACCCTCCGTTTCACACCACCCCGTGATGTTTTTCTCACTCCTACTAGTGAATGTCATGTAACACACACCCATACAATGCGCACCACCCCGTGATGTTTTTCTCACTCCTACTAGTGAATGTAATGTAACACACAACCATACAATGCGCACCACCCCGTGATGCTTTTCTCACTCCTACTAGTGAATGTAATGTAACACACACCCATACAATGCGCACCACCCCGTGATGTTTTTCTCACTCCTACTAGTGAATGTAATGTAACACACAACCATACAATGCGCACCACCCCGTGATGCTTTTCTCACTCCTACTAGTGAATGTAATGTAACACACACCCATACAATGCGCACCACCCCGTGATGTTTTTCTCACTCCTACTAGTGAATGTAATGTAACACACACCCATACAATGCGCACCACCCCGTGATATTTTTCTCACTCCTACTAGTGAATCTAATGTAACACACACCCATACAATGCGCACCACCCCGTGATGTTTTTCTCACTCCTACTAGTGAATCTAATGTAACACACACCCATACAATGCGCAGCACCTCGTGATGTTTTTCTCACTTCTACTAGTGAATCTAATGTAACACACACCCATACAATGCGCACCACCCCGTGATGTTTTTCTCACTTCTACTAGTGAATCTAATGTAACACACACCCATACAATGCGCACCACCCCGTGATGTTTTTCTCACTCCTACTAGTGAATGTAATGTAACACACACCCATACAATGCGCACCACCACGTGATGTTTTTCTCACTCCTACTAGTGAATCTAATGTAACACACACCCATACAATGCGCACCACCCAGTGATGTTTTTCTCACTCCTACTAGTGAATCTAATGTAACACACACCCATACAATGCGCACCACCCCGCGATGTTTTTCAGAAACCTATCCTACATTGCCACTGCATGTTCCCTGACCTCCCCATGCTGACCACCCCGCGGTGCTTTTCTCCATCCTACATTGCCACTCACTGCCTATCCTAATTAAGACCCTCCGATTCACACCACCCCGTGATGTTTTTCTCACTCCTACTAGTGAATGTAATATAACACACACCCATACAATGCGCACCACCCCGTGATGTTTTTCTCACTCCTACTAGTGAATGTAATGTAACACACAGCCATACAATGCGCACCACCCCGTGATGTTTTTCTCACTCCTACTAGTGAATCTAATGTAACACACACCCATACAATGCGCACCACCCCGTGATGTTTTTCTCACTCCTACTAGTGAATGTAATGTAACACACACCCATACAATGCCCACCACCCCGTGATGTTTTTCTCACTCCTACTAGTGAATGTAATGTAACACACACCCATACAATGCGCACCACCCCGTGATGTTTTTCACACTCCTACTAGTGAATGTAATGTAACACACACCCATACAATGCGCACCACCCCATGATGTTTTTCTCACTGCTACTAGTGAATGTAATGTAACACACACCCATAAAATGCGCACCACCCCTTGATGCTTTTCTCACTCCTACTAGTGAATGTAATGTAACACACACCCATAAAATGCGCACCACCCCGTGATGTTTTTCTCATTCCTACTAGTGAATGTAATGTAACACACACCCATACAATGCGCACCACCCCGCGATGTTTTTCAGAAACCTATCCTACATTGCCACTGCATGTTCCCTGACCTCCCCATGCTGACCACCACGCGGTGCTTTTCTCCATCCTACATTGCCACTCACTGCCTATCCTAATTCAGACCCTCCGATTCACACCACCCCGTGATGTTTTTCTCACTGCTACTAGTGAATGTAATGTAACACACACCCATACAATGCGCATCACCCCGCGATGTTTTTCAGAAACCTATCCTACATTGCCACTGCATGTTCCCAGACCTCCCCATGCTGACCACCCCGCGGTGCTTTTCTCCATCCTACATTGCCACTCACTGCCTATCCTAATTCAGATCCTCCGATTCACCCCACCCCGTGATGTTTTTCTCACTCCTACTAGTGAATGTAATGTAACACACACCCATAGAATGCGCACCTCCCCGTGATGTTTTTCACACTCCTACTAGTGAATGTAATGTAACACACACCCATACAATGCGCACCACCCCGTGATGTTTTTCAGAAACCTATCCTACATTTCCACTGCATGTTCCCTGACCTTCCCATGCTGACCACCCCGTGGTGCTTTTCTCCATCCTACATTGCCACTCACTGCCTATCCTAATTCAGACCCTCCGATTCACACCACCCCGTGATGTTTTTTTCACTCCTAGTACTGAATGTAATGTAAAACACACCCATACAATGCGCACCACCCTGTGATGTTTTTCTCACTCCTAGTAGTGAAGGTAATGTAACACACACCCATACAATGCGCACCACCCCGTGATGTTTTTCTCACTCCTACTAGTGAATGTAATGTAACACACACCCATACAATGCGCACCACCCCGTGATGTTTTTCTCACTCCTACTACTGAAAGTAATGTAACACACACCCATACAATTCGCACCACCCCGTGATGTTTTTCTCACTCCTACTAGTGAATGTAATGTAACACACACCCATACAATGCGCACCACCCCGTGATGTTTTTCTTACTCCTACTAGTGAATGTAATGTAACACACACCCATACAATGCGCACCACCCCATGATGTTTTTCTCACTCCTACTAGTGAATGTAATGTAACACACACCCATACAATGCTCACCACCCAGTGATGTTTTTCTCACTCCTACTAGTGAATGTAATGTAACACACACCCATACAATGCGCACCACCCCGTGATGTTTTTCTCACTCCTACTAGTGAATGTAATGTAACACACAAACATAAAATGCGCACCACCCCGTGATGTTTTTCTCACTCCAACTAGTGAATGTAATGTAACACACACACATAAAATGCGCACCACCCCGTGATGTTTTTCTCACTCCTACTAGTGAATGTAATGTAACACACACCCATACAATGCGCACCACCCCGTGATGTTTTTCTCACTCCTACTAGTGAATGTAATGTAACACACACCCATACAATGCGCGCCACCCCGTGATGTTTTTCTCACACCTATTAGTGAATGTAATGTAACACACACCCATACAATGCGCAGCACCCCGTGATGTTTTTCTCACTCTTACTAGTGAATCTAATGTAACACACACCCATACAATGCGCACCACCTCGTGATATTTTCTCACTCTTAGTAGTGAATGTAATGTAACACACATCCATACAATTCGCACCACCCCGTGATGTTTTTCTCACTCCTACTAGTGAATGTAATGTAACACACACCCGTACAATGCGCACCACCCCGTGATGTTTTTCTCACTCCTACTAGTGAATGTAATGTAACACACACCCATACAATGCGCACCACCCTGTGATGTTTTTCTCACTCCTACTAGTGAATGTAATGTAACACACACCCATACAATACGCACAACCCCGTGATGTTTTTCTCACTCCTACTAGTGAATCTAATGTAACACACACCCATACAATGCACACCACCCCGCGGTGTTTTTCAGAAACTTATCCTACATTGCCACTGCATGTTCCCTGACCTCCCCATGCTGACCACCCCGCGGTGCTTTTCTCCATCCTACATTGCCACTCACTGCCTATCCTAATTCAGACCCTCCGATTCACACCACCCCGTGATGTTTTTCTCACTCCTACTAGTGAATGTCATGTAACACACACCCATACAATGCGCACCACCCCGTGATGTTTTTCTCACTCCTACTAGTGAATGTAATGTAACACACAACCATACAATGCGCACCACCCCGTGATGCTTTTCTCACTCCTACTAGTGAATGTAATGTAACACACACCCATACAATGCGCACCACCCCGTGATGTTTTTCGCACTCCTACTAGTGAATGTAATGTAACACACACCCATACAATGCGCACCACCTCGTGATGTTTTTCTCACTCCTACTAGTGAATCTAATGTAACACACACCCATACAATGCGCACCACCGCGTGATGTTTTTCTCACTCCTACTAGTGAATCTAATGTAACACACACCCATACAATGCGCACCACCCCGTGATGTTTTTCTCACTTCTACTAGTGAATCTAATGTAACACACACCCATACAATGCGCACCACCCCGTGATGTTTTTCTCACTCCTACTAGTGAATGTAATGTAACACACACCCATACAATGCGCACCACCCCGTGATGTTTTTCTCACTCCTACTAGTGAATCTAATGTAACACACACCCATACAATGCGCACCACCCCGTGATGTATTTCTCACTCCTACTAGTGAATCTAATGTAACACACACCCATACAATGCGCACCACCCCGCGATGTTTTTCAGAAACCTATCCTACATTGCCACTGCATGTTCCCTGACCTCCCCATGCTGACCACCCCGCGGTGCTTTTCTCCATCCTACATTGCCACTCACTGCCTATCCTAATTCAGACCCTCCGTTTCACACCACCCCGTGATGTTTTTCTCACTTCTACTAGTGAATCTAATGTAACACACACCCATACAATGCGCACCACCCCATGATGTTTTTCTCACTCCTACTAGTGAATGTAATGTAACACACACCCATACAATGCGCACCACCCCGTGATGTTTTTCTCACTCCTACTAGTGAATGTAATGTAACACACACCCATACAATGCGCGCCACCCCGTGATGTTTTTCTCACACCTATTAGTGAATGTAATGTAACACACACCCATACAATGCGCAGCACCCCGTGATGTTTTTCTCACTCTTACTAGTGAATCTAATGTAACACACACCCATACAATGCGCACCACCTCGTGATATTTTCTCACTCTTAGTAGTGAATGTAATGTAACACACATCCATACAATTCGCACCACCCCGTGATGTTTTTCTCACTCCTACTAGTGAATGTAATGTAACACACACCCGTACAATGCGCACCACCCCGTGATGTTTTTCTCACTCCTACTAGTGAATGTAATGTAACACACACCCATACAATGCGCACCACCCTGTGATGTTTTTCTCACTCCTACTAGTGAATGTAATGTAACACACACCCATACAATACGCACAACCCCGTGATGTTTTTCTCACTCCTACTAGTGAATCTAATGTAACACACACCCATACAATGCACACCACCCCGCGGTGTTTTTCAGAAACTTATCCTACATTGCCACTGCATGTTCCCTGACCTCCCCATGCTGACCACCCCGCGGTGCTTTTCTCCATCCTACATTGCCACTCACTGCCTATCCTAATTCAGACCCTCCGATTCACACCACCCCGTGATGTTTTTCTCACTCCTACTAGTGAATGTCATGTAACACACACCCATACAATGCGCACCACCCCGTGATGTTTTTCTCACTCCTACTAGTGAATGTAATGTAACACACAACCATACAATGCGCACCACCCCGTGATGCTTTTCGCACTCCTACTAGTGAATGTAATGTAACACACACCCATACAATGCGCACCACCTCGTGATGTTTTTCTCACTCCTACTAGTGAATCTAATGTAACACACACCCATACAATGCGCACCACCCCGTGATGTTTTTCTCACTTCTACTAGTGAATCTAATGTAACACACACCCATACAATGCGCACCACCCCGTGATGTTTTTCTCACTCCTACTAGTGAATCTAATGTAACACACACCCATACAATGCGCACCACCCCGTGATGTTTTTCTCACTCCTACTAGTGAATCTAATGTAACACACACCCATACAATGCGCACCACCCCGTGATGTATTTCTCACTCCTACTAGTGAATCTAATGTAACACACACCCATACAATGCGCACCACCCCGCGATGTTTTTCAGAAACCTATCCTACATTGCCACTGCATGTTCCCTGACCTCCCCATGCTGACCACCCCGCGGTGCTTTTCTCCATCCTACATTGCCACTCACTGCCTATCCTAATTCAGACCCTCCGTTTCACACCACCCCGTGATGTTTTTCTCACTTCTACTAGTGAATCTAATGTAACACACACCCATACAATGCGCACCACCCCATGATGTTTTTCTCACTCCTACTAGTGAATGTAATGTAACACACACCCATACAATGCGCACCACCCCGTGATGTTTTTCTCACTCCTACTAGTGAATCTAATGTAACACACACCCATACAATGTTCACCACCCCGTGATGTATTTCTCACTCCTACTAGTGAATCTAATGTAACACACACCCATACAATGCGCACCACCCCGCGATGATTTTCAGAAACCTATCCTACATTGCCACTGCATGTTCCCTGACCTCCCCATGCTGACCACCCCGCGATGCTTTTCTCCATCCTACATTGCCACTCACTGCCTATCCTAATTCAAACCCTCTGATTCACACCACCCCGTGATGTTTTTCTCACTCCTACTAGTGAATGTAATATAACACACACCCATACAATGCGCACCACCCCGTGATGTTTTTCTCACTCCTACTAGTGAATGTAATGTAACACACACCCATACAATGCCCACCACCCCGCGATGTTTTTCAGAAACCTATCCTACATTGCCACTGCATGTTCCCTGACCTCCCCATGCTGACCACCCCGCGGTGCTTTTATCCATCCTACATTGCCACTCACTGCCTATTCTAATTCAGACCCTCGGATTCACCCCACCGCGTGATGTTTTTCTCACTCCTACTAGTGAATGTAATGTAACACACACCCATACAATGCGCACCACCCCGTGATGTTTTTCTCACTCCTACTAGTGAATCTAATGTAACACACACCCATACAACGCGCCCCACCCCGTGATGTTTTTCTCACTCCTACTAGTGAATCTAATGTAACACACACCCATACAATGCACACCACCCCGCGGTGATTTTCAGAAACCTATCCTACATTGCCACTGCATGTTACCTGACCTCCCCATGCTGACCACCCCGCGGTGCTTTGCTCCATCCTACATTGCTACTCACTGCCTATCCTAATTCAGACACTCCGATTCACACCACCCCGTGATGTTTTTCTCACTCCTACTAGTGAATGTCATGTAACACACACCCATACAATGCGCACCACCCCGTGATGTTTTTCTCACTCCTACTAGTGAATGTAATGTAACACACACCCATACAATGCGCACCACCCCGTGATGCTTTTCTCACTCCTACTAGTGAATGTAATGTAACACACACCCATACAATGCGCACCACCCCGTGATGTTTTTCTCACTCCTACTAGTGAATGTAATGTAACACACACCCATACAATGCGCACCACCCCGTGATGTTTTTCTCACTCCTACTAGTGTATCTAATGTAACACACACCCATACAATGCGCACCACCCCGTGATGTTTTTCTCACTCCTACTAGTGAATCTAATGTAACACACACCCATACAATGCGCAGCACCTCGTGATGTTTTTCTCACTTCTACTAGTGAATCTAATGTAACACACACCCATACAATGCGCACAACCCCGTGATGTTTTTCTCACTTCTACTAGTGAATCTAATGTAACACACACCCATACAATGCGCACCACCCCGTGATGTTTTTCTCACTCCTACTAGTGAATGTAATGTAACACACACCCATACAATGCGCACCACCACGTGATGTTTTTCTCACTCCTACTAGTGAATCTAATGTAACACACACCCATACAATGCGCACCACCCAGTGATGTTTTTCTCACTCCTACTAGTGAATCTAATGTAACACACACCCATACAATGCGCACCACCCCGCGATGTTTTTCAGAAACCTATCCTACATTGCCACTGCATGTTCCCTGACCTCCCCATGCTGACCACCCCGCGGTGCTTTTCTCCATCCTACATTGCCACTCACTGCCTATCCTAATTAAGACCCTCCGATTCACACTACCCCGTGATGTTTTTCTCACTCCTACTAGTGAATGTAATATAACACACACCCATACAATGCGCACCACCCCGTGATGTTTTTCTCACTCCTACTAGTGAATGTAATGTAACACACACCCATACAATGCGCACCACCCCGCGATGTTTTTCAGAAACCTATCCTACATTGCCACTGCATGTTCCCTGACCTTCCCATGCTGACCACCACGCGGTGCTTTTCTCCATCCTACATTGCCACTCACTGCCTATCCTAATTCAGACCCTCCGATTCACACCACCCCGTGATGTTTTTCTCACTGCTACTAGTGAATGTAATGTAACACACACCCATACAATGCGCATCACCCCGCGATGTTTTTCAGAAACCTATCCTACATTGCCACTGCATGTTCCCAGACCTCCCCATGCTGACCACCCCGCGGTGCTTTTCTCCATCCTACATTGCCACTCACTGCCTATCCTAATTCAGATCCTCCGATTCACCCCACCCCGTGATGTTTTTCTCACTCCTACTAGTGAATGTAATGTAACACACACCCATAGAATGCGCACCTCCCCGTGATGTTTTTCACACTCCTACTAGTGAATGTAATGTAACACACACCCATACAATGCGCACCACCCCGTGATGTTTTTCAGAAACCTATCCTACATTTCCACTGCATGTTCCCTGACCTTCCCATGCTGACCACCCCGTGGTGCTTTTCTCCATCCTACATTGCCACTCACTGCCTATCCTAATTCAGACCCTCCGATTCACACCACCCCGTGATGTTTTTTCACTCCTAGTAGTGAATGTAATGTAAAACACACCCATACAATGCGCACCACCCTGTGATGTTTTTCTCACTCCTAGTAGTGAAGGTAATGTAACACACACCCATACAATGCGCACCACCCCGTGATGTTTTTCTCACTCCTACTAGTGAATGTAATGTAACACACACCCATACAATGCGCACCACCCGTGATGTTTTTCTCACTCCTACTACTGAAAGTAATGTAACACACACCCATACAATGCGCACCACCCCGTGATGTTTTTCTCACTCCTACTAGTGAATGTAATGTAACACACACCCATACAATGCGCACCACCCCGTGATGTTTTTCTTACTCCTACTAGTGAATGTAATGTAACACACACCCATACAATGCGCACCACCCCATGATGTTTTTCTCACTCGTACTAGTGAATGTAATGTAACACACACCCATACAATGCTCACCACCCAGTGATGTTTTTCTCACTCCTACTAGTGAATGTAATGTAACACACACCCATACAATGCGCACCACCCCGTGATGTTTTTCTCACTCCTACTAGTGAATGTAATGTAACACACACACATAAAATGCGCACCACCCCGTGATGTTTTTCTCACTCCAACTAGTGAATGTAATGCAACACACACACATAAAATGCGCACCACCCCGTGATGTTTTTCTCACTCCTACTAGTGAATGTAATGTAACACACACCCATAAAATGCGCACCACCCCGTGATGTTTTTCTCACTCCTACTAGTGAATGTAATGTAACACACACCCATACAATGCGCGCCACCCTGTGATGTTTTTTCTCACACCTATTAGTGAATGTAATGTAACACACACCCATACAATGCGCAGCACCCCGTGATGTTTTTTCTCACTCTTACTAGTGAATCTAATGTAACACACACCCATACAATGCGCACCACCTCGTGATGTTTTTCTCACTCTTAGTAGTGAATGTAATGTAACACACATCCATACAATTCGCACACCCCGTGATGTTTTTTTCTCACTCCTACTAGTGAATGTAATGTAACACACACCCGTACAATGCGCACCACCCCGTGATGTTTTTTCTCACTCCTACTAGTGAATGTAATGTAACACACACCCATACAAATGCGCACCACCCTGTGATGTTTTTCTCACTCCTACTAGTGAATGTAATGTAACACACACCCATACAATGCGCACAACCCCGTGATGTTTTTTCTCACTCCTACTAGTGAATCTAATGTAACACACACCCATACAATGCACACCACCCCGCGGTGTTTTTCAGAAACCTATCTACATTGCCACTGCATGTTCCCTGACCTCCCCATGCTGACCACCCCGCGGTGCTTTTCTCCATCCTACATTGCCACTCACTGCCTATCCTAATTCAGACCTCCGATTCACACCACCCCGTGATGTTTTTCTCACTCCTACTAGTGAATGTCATGTAACACACACCCATACAATGCGCACCACCCCGTGATGTTTTTCTCACTCCTACTAGTGAATGTAATGTAACACACACCCATACAATGCGCACCACCCCGTGATGTTTTTCTCACTCCTACTAGTGTATCTAATGTAACACACACCCATACAATGCGCACCACCCCGTGATGTTTTTTCTCACTCCTACTAGTGAATCTAATGTAACACACACCCATACAATGCGCAGCACCTCGTGATGTTTTTCTCACTTCTACTAGTGAATCTAATGTAACACACACCCATACAATGCGCACCACCCCGTGATGTTTTTCTCACTCCTACTAGTGAATGTAATGTAACACACACCCATACAATGCGCACCACCCCGTGATGTTTTTTCTCACTCCTACTAGTGAATGTAATGTAACACACACCCATACAATGCGCACCACCCCATGATGTTTTCTCACTCCTACTAGTGAATGTAATGTAACACACACCCATACAATGCTCACCACCCAGTGATGTTTTTCGCACTCCTACTAGTGAATGTAATGTAACACACACCCTTACAATGCGCACCACCCCGTGATTTTCTCACTCCTACTAGTGAATGTAATGTAACACACACACATAAAATGCGCACCACCCCGTGATGTTTTTCTCACTCCAACTAGTGAATGTAATGCAACACACACACATAAAATGCGCACCACCCCGTGATGTTTTTCTCACTCCTACTAGTGAATGTAATGTAACACACACCCATAAAATGCGCACCACCCCGTGATGTTTTTCTCACTCCTACTAGTGAATGTAATGTAACACACACCCATACAATGCGCGCCACCCCGTGATGTTTTTCTCACACCTATTAGTGAATGTAATGTAACACACACCCATACAATGCGCAGCACCCCGTGATGTTTTTCTCACTCTTACTAGTGAATCTAATGTAACACACACCCATACAATGCGCACCACCTCGTGATGTTTTTCTCACTCTTAGTAGTGAATGTAATGTAACACACATCCATACAATTCGCACCACCCCGTGATGTTTTTCTCACTCCTACTAGTGAATGTAATGTAACACACACCCGTACAATGCGCACCACCCCGTGATGTTTTTCTCACTCCTACTAGTGAATGTAATGTAACACACACCCATACAATGCGCACCACCCTGTGATGTTTTTCTCACTCCTACTAGTGAATGTAACGTAACTCACACCCATACAATGCGCACAACCCCGTGATGTTTTTCTCACTCCTACTAGTGAATCTAATGTAACACACACCCATACAATGCACACCACCCCGCGGTGTTTTTCAGAAACCTATCCTACATTGCCACTGCATGTTCCCTGACCTCCCCATGCTGACCACCCCGCGGTGCTTTTCTCCATCCTACATTGCCACTCACAGCCTATCCTAATTCAGACCCTCCGATTCACACCACCCCGTGATGTTTTTCTCACTCCTACTAGTGAATGTCATGTAACACACACCCATACAATGCGCACCACCCCGTGATGTTTTTCTCACTCCTACTAGTGAATGTAATGTAACACACAACCATACAATGCGCACCACCCCGTGATGCTTTTCTCACTCCTACTAGTGAATGTAATGTAACACACACCCATACAATGCGCACCACCCCGTGATGTTTTTCGCACTCCTACTAGTGAATGTAATGTAACACACACCCATACAATGCGCACCACCCCGTGATGTTTTTATCACTCCTACTAGTGAATCTAATGTAACACACACCCATACAATGCGCACCACCCCGTGATGTTTTTCTCACTCCTACTAGTGAATCTAATGTAACACACACCCATACAATGCGCACCACCCCGTGATGTTTTTCTCACTTCTACTAGTGAATCTAATGTAACACACACCCATACAATGCGCACCACCCCGTGATGTTTTTCTCACTCCTACTAGTGAATGTAATGTAACACACACCCATACAATGCGCACCACCCCGTGATGTTTTTCTCACTCCTACTAGTGAATCTAATGTAACACACACCCATACAATGCGCACCACCCCGTGATGTATTTCTCACTCCTACTAGTGAATCTAATGTAACACACACCCATACAATGCGCACCACCCCGCGATGATTTTCAGAAACCTATCCTACATTGCCACTGCATGTTCCCTGACCTCCCCATGCTGACCACCCCGCGGTGCTTTTCTCCATCCTACATTGCCACTCACTGCCTATCCTAATTCAGACCCTCCGTTTCACACCACCCCGTGATGTTTTTCTCACTCCTACTAGTGAATGTCATGTAACACACACCCATACAATGCGCACCACCCCGTGATGTTTTTCTCACTCCTACTAGTGAATGTAATGTAACACACAACCATACAATGCGCACCACCCCGTGATGCTTTTCTCACTCCTACTAGTGAATGTAATGTAACACACACCCATACAATGCGCACCACCCCGTGATGTTTTTCTCACTCCTACTAGTGAATGTAATGTAACACACACCCATACAATGCGCACCACACCGTGATATTTTTCTCACTCCTACTAGTGAATCTAATGTAACACACACCCATACAATGCGCACCCCCCCTTGATGTTTTTCTCACTCCTACTAGTGAATCTAATGTAACACACACCCATACAATGCGCACCACCCCGTGATGTTTTTCTCACTTCTACTAGTGAATCTAATGTAACACACACCCATACAATGCGCACCACCCCATGATGTTTTTCTCACTCCTACTAGTATTCTAATGTAACACACACCCATACAATGCGCACCACCCCGTGATGTTTTTCTCACTCCTACTAGTGAATGTAATGTAACACACACCCATACAATGCGCACCACCCCGTGATGTTTTTCTCACTCCTACTAGTGAATCTAATGTAACACACACCCATACAATGCGCACCACCCCGTGATGTATTTCTCACTCCTACTAGTGAATCTAATGTAACACACACCCATACAATGCGCACCACCCCGCGATGTTTTTCAGAAACCTATCCTACATTGCCACTGCATGTTCCCTGACCTCCCCATGCTGACCACCCCGCGGTGCTTTTCTCCATCCTACATTGCCACTCACTGCCTATCCTAATTCAAACCCTCCGATTCACACCACCCCGTGATGTTTTTCTCACTCCTACTAGTGAATGTAATATAACACACACCCATACAATGCGCACCACCCCGTGATGTTTTTCTCACTCCTACTAGTGAATGTAATGTAACACACACCCATACAATGCACACCACCCCGCGATGTTTTTCAGAAACCTATCCTACATTGCCACTGCATGTTCCCTGACCTCCCCATGCTGACCACCCCGCGGTGCTTTTATCCATCCTACATTGCCACTCACTGCCTATCCTAATTCAGAGCCTCCGATTCACCCCACCGCGTGATGATTTTCTCACTCCTACTAGTGAATGTAATGTAACACACACCCATACAATGCGCACCACCCCGTGATGTTTTTCTCACTCCTAATAGTGAATCTAATGTAACACACACCCATACAACGCGCCCCACCCCGTGATGTTTTTCTCACTCCTACTAGTGAATCTAATGTAACACACACCCATACAATGCACACCACCCCGCGGTGTTTTTCAGAAACCTATCCTACATTGCCACTGCATGTTCCCTGACCTCCCCATGCTGACCACCCCGCGGTGCTTTGCTCCATCCTTCATTGCTACTCACTGCCTATCCTAATTCAGACCCTCCGATTCACACCACCCCGTGATGTTTTTCTCACTCCTACTAGTGAATGTCATGTAACACACACCCATACAATGCGCACCACCCCGTGATGTTTTTCTCACTCCTACTAGTGAATGTAATGTAACACACACCCATACAATGCGCACCACCCCGTGATGCTTTTCTCACTCCTACTAGTGAATGTAATGTAACACACACCCATACAATGCGCACCACCCCGTTATGTTTTTCTCACTCCTACTAGTGAATGTAATGTAACACACACCCATACAATGCGCACCACCCCGTGATGTTTTTCTCACTCCTACTAGTGAATCTAATGTAACACACACCAATACAATGCGCACCACCCCGTGATGTTTTTCTCACTCCTACTAGTGAATCTAATGTAACACACACCCATACAATGCGCACCACCCCGTGATGTTTTTCTCACTTCTACTAGTGAATCTAATGTAACACACACCCATACAATGCGCACCACCCCGTGATGTTTTTCTCACTTCTACTAGTGAATCTAATGTAACACACACCCATACAATGCGCACCACCCCGTGATGTTTTTCTCACTCCTACTATTGAATGTAATGTAACACACACCCATACAATGCGCACCACCACGTGATGTTTTTCTCACTCCTACTAGTGAATCTAATGTAACACACACCCATACAATGCGCACCACCCCGTGATGTTTTTCTCACTCCTACTAGTGAATCTAATGTAACACACACCCATACAATGCGCACCACCCCGCGATGTTTTTCAGAAACCTATCCTACATTGCCACTGCATGTTCCCTGACCTCCCCATGCTGACCACCCCGCGGTGCTTTTCTCCATCCTACATTGCCACTCACTGCCTATCCTAATTAAGACCCTCCGATTCACACCACCCCGTGATGTTTTTCTCACTCCTACTAGTGAATGTAATATAACACACACCCATACAATGCGCACCACCCCGTGATGTTTTTCTCACTCCTACTAGTGAATCTAATGTAACACACACCCATACAATGCGCACCACCCCGCGATGTTTTTCAGAAACCTATCCTACATTGCCACTGCATGTACCCTGACCTCCCCATGCTGACCACCACGCGGTGCTTTTCTCCATCCTACATTGCCACTCACTGCCTATCCTAATTCAGACCCTCCGATTCACACCACCCCGTGATGTTTTTCTCACTGCTACTAGTGAATGTAATGTAACACACACCCATACAATGCGCATCACCCCGCGATGTTTTTCAGAAACCTATCCTACATTGCCACTGCATGTTCCCAGACCTCCCCATGCTGACCACCCTGCGGTGCTTTTCTCCATCCTACATTGCCACTCACTGCCTATCCTAATTCAGATCCTCCGATTCACCCCACCCCGTGATGTTTTTCTCACTCCTACTAGTGAATGTAATGTAACACACACCCATAAAATGCGCACCTCCCCGTGATGTTTTTCACACTCCTACTAGTGAATGTAATGTAACACACACCCATACAATGCGCACCACCCCGTGATGTTTTTCAGAATCCTATCCTACATTTCCACTGCATGTTCCCTGACCTTCCCATGCTGACCACCCCGTGGTGCTTTTCTCCATCCTACATTGCCACTCACTGCCTATCCTAATTCAGACCCTCCGATTCACACCACCCCGTGATGTTTTTTTCACTCCTAGTAGTGAATGTAATGTAAAACACACCCATACAATGCGCACCACCCTGTGATGTTTTTCTCACTCCTAGTAGTGAAGGTAATGTAACACACACCCATACAATGCGCACCACCACGTGATGTTTTTCTCACTCCTACTAGTGAATGTAATGTAACACACACCCATACAATGCGCACCACCCCGTGATGTTTTTCTCACTCCTACTACTGAAAGTAATGTAACACACACCCATACAATGCGCACCACCCCGTGATGTTTTTCTCACTTCTACTAGTGAATGTAATGTAACACACAACCATACAATGCGCACCACCCCGTGATGTTTTTCTCACTCCTACTAGTGAATGTAATGTAACACACACCCATACAATGCGCACCACCCCATGATGTTTTTCTCACTCCTACTAGTGAATGTAATGTAACACACACCCATACAATGCTCACCACCCAGTGATGTTTTTCTCACTCCTACTAGTGAATGTAATGTAACAAACACCCATACAATGCGCACCACCCCGTGATGTTTTTCTCACTCCTACTAGTGAATGTAATGTAACACACACACATAAAATGCGCACCACCCCGTGATGTTTTTCTCACTCCAACTAGTGAATGTAATGTAACACACACACATAAAATGGGCACCACCCCGTGATGTTTTTCTCACTCCTACTAGTGAATGTAATGTAACACACACCCATAAAATGCGCACCACCCCGTGATGTTTTTCTCACTCCTACTAGTGAATGTAATGTAACACACACCCATACAATGCGCACCACCCCGTGATGTTTTTCTCACACCTATTAGTGAATGTAATGTAACACACACCCATACAATGCGCACCACCCCGTGATGTTTTTCTCACTCTTACTAGTGAATCTAATGTAACACACACCCATACAATGCGCACCACCTCGTGATGTTTTTCTCACTCTTAGTAGTGAATGTAATGTAACACACATCCATACAATTCGCACCACCCCGTGATGTTTTTCTCACTCCTACTAGTGAATGTAATGTAACACACACCCGTACAATGCGCACCACCCCGTGATGTTTTTCTCACTCCTACTAGTGAATGTAATGTAACACACACCCATACAATGCGCACCACCCTGTGATGTTTTTCTCACTCCTACTAGTGAATCTAATGTAACACACACCCATACAATGCGCACAACCCCGTGATGTTTTTCTCACTCCTACTAGTGAATCTAATGTAACACACACCCATACAATGCGCACCACCCCGTGATGTTTTTCTCACTCCTACTAGTGAATGTAATGTACCACACACCCATACAATGAGCACCACCCCGTGATGTTTTTCTCACTCCTACTAGTGAATGTAATCTAACACACACCCATACAATGCGCACCACCCCGTGATGTTTTTCTCACTCCTACTTGTGAATCTAATGTAACACACACTCATACAATGCGGACCACCCCGCGATGTTTTTCAGAAACCTATCCTACATTGCCACTGCATGTTCCCTGACCTCCCCATGCTTACCACCCCGTGGTGCTTTTCTCCATCCTACATTGCCACTCACTGCCTATCCTAATTCAGACCATCCGATTCACACCACACCGTGATGTTTTTCTCACTCCTACTAATGAATGTAATGTAACACACACCCATACAATGCGCACCACCCCGTGATGTTTTTCTCACTCCTACTAGTGAATGTAATGTAACACACACCCATACAATGCGCACCTCCCCGTGATGTTTTTCACACTCCTACTAGTGAATGTAATGTAACACACACCCATACAATGCGCACCACCCCGTGATGTTTTTCAGAAACCTATCCTACATTGCCACTGCATGTTCCCTGACCTCCCCATGCTGACCACCACGCGGTGCTTTTCTCCATCCTACATTGCCACTCACTGCCTATCCTAATTCAGACCCTCCGATTCACACCACCCCGTGATGTTTTTCTCACTGCTACTAGTGAATGTAATGTAACACACACCCATACAATGCGCATCACCCCGCGATGTTTTTCAGAAACCTATCCTACATTGCCACTGCATGTTCCCAGACCTCCCCATGCTGACCACCCCGCGGTGCTTTTCTCCATCCTACATTGCCACTCACTGCCTATCCTAATTCAGATCCTCCGATTCACCCCACCCCGTGATGTTTTTCTCACTCCTACTAGTGAATGTAATGTAACACACACCCATAAAATGCGCACCTCCCCGTGATGTTTTTCACACTCCTACTAGTGAATGTAATGTAACACACACCCATACAATGCGCACCACCCCGGGATGCTTTTCAGAAACCTATCCTACATTTCCACTGCATGTTCCCTGACCTTCCCATGCTGACCACCCCGTGGTGCTTTTCTCCATCCTACATTGCCACTCACTGCCTATCCTAATTCAGACCCTCCGATTCACACCACCCCGTGATGTTTTTTTCACTCCTAGTAGAGAATGTAATGTAAAACACACCCATACAATGCGCACCACCCTGTGATGTTTTTCTCACTCCTAGTAGTGAAGGTAATGTAACACACACCCATACAATGCGCACCACCCCGTGATGTTTTTCTCACTCCTACTAGTGAATGTAATGTAACACACACCCATACAATGTGCACCACCCCGTGATGTTTTTCTCACTCCTACTACTGAAAGTAATGTAACACACACCCATACAATGCGCACCACCCCGTGATGTTTTTCTCACTCCTACTAGTGAATGTAATGTAACACACAACCATACAATGCGCACCACCCCGTGATGTTTTTCTCACTCCTACTAGTGAATGTAATGTAACACACACCCATACAATGCGCACCACCCCATGATGTTTTTCTCACTCCTACTAGTGAATGTAATGTAACACACACCCATACAATGCTCACCACCCAGTGATGTTTTTCTCACTCCTACTAGTGAATGTAATGTAACAAACACCCATACAATGCGCACCACCCCGTGATGTTTTTCTCACTCCTAATAGTGAATGTAATGTAACACACACACATAAAATGCGCACCACCCCGTGATGTTTTTCTCACTCCAACTAGTGAATGTAATGTAACACACACACATAAAATGGGCACCACCCCGTGATGTTTTTCTCACTCCTACTAGTGAATGTAATGTAACACACACCCATAAAATGCGCACCACCCCGTGATGTTTTTCTCACTCCTACTAGTGAATGTAATGTAACACACACCCATACAATGCGCACCACCCCGTGATGTTTTTCTCACACCTATTAGTGAATGTAATGTAACACACACCCATACAATGCGCACCACCCCGTGATGTTTTTCTCACTCTTACTAGTGAATCTAATGTAACACACACCCATACAATGCGCACCACCTCGTGATGTTTTTCTCACTCTTAGTAGTGAATGTAATGTAACACACATCCATACAATTCGCACCACCCCGTGATGTTTTTCTCACTCCTACTAGTGAATGTAATGTAACACACACCCGTACAATGCGCACCACCCCGTGATGTTTTTCTCACTCCTACTAGTGAATGTAATGTAACACACACCCATACAATGCGCACCACCCTGTGATGTTTTTCTCACTCCTACTAGTGAATCTAATGTAACACACACCCATACAATGCGCACAACCCCGTGATGTTTTTCTCACTCCTACTAGTGAATCTAATGTAACACACACCCATACAATGCGCACCACCCCGTGATGTTTTTCTCACTCCTACTAGTGAATGTAATGTACCACACACCCATACAATGCGCACCACCCCGTGATGTTTTTCTCACTCCTACTAGTGAATGTAATGTAACACACACCCATACAATGCGCACCACCCCGTGATGTTTTTCTCACTCCTACTAGTGAATCTAATGTAACACACACCCATACAATGCGCACCACCCCGTGATGTTTTTCTCACTCCTACTAGTGTTTCTAATGTAACACACACCCATACAATGCGCACCACCCCGTGATGTTTTTCTCACTCCTACTAGTGAATGTAATGTAACACACACCCATACAATGCGCACCACCCCTTGATATTTTTCTCACTCCTACTAGTGAATCTAATGTAACACACACCCATACAATGCGCACCACCCCGTGATGCTTTTCTCACTCCTACTAGTGAATCTAATGTAACACACACCCATACAATGCACACCACCCCGCGGTGTTTTTCAGAAACCTATCCTACATTGCCACTGCATTTTAACTGACCTCCCCATGCTGACCACCCCGCGGTGCTTTTCTCCATCCTACATTGCCACTCACTGCCTATGCTAATTCAGACCCTCCGATTCACACCACCCCGTGATGTTTTTCTCACTCCTACTAGTGAATGTCATGTAACACACACCCATACAATGCGCACCACCCCGTGATGTTTTTCTCACTCCTACTAGTGAATGTAATGTAACACACACCCATACAATGCGCACCACCCCGTGATGCTTTTCTCACTCCTACTAGTGAATGTAATGTAACACACACCCATACAATGCGCACCACCCCGTGATGTTTTTCTCACTCCTACTAGTGAATGTAATGTAACACACAGCCATACAATACGCACCACCCCGTGATGTTTTTCTCACTCCTACTAGTGAATCTAATGTAACACACACCCATACAATGCGCACCACCCCGTGATGTTTTTCTCACTCCTACTAGTGAATCTAATGTAACACACACACATACAATGCGCACCACCCCGTGATGTTTTTCTCACTCCTACTAGTGAATCTAATGTAACACACCCCCATACAATGCGCACCACCCCTTGATGTTTTTCTCACTCCTACTAGTGAATGTAGTGTAACACACACCCATACAATGCTCACCACCCAGTGATGTTTTTCTCACTCCTACTAGTGAATCTAATGTAACACACACCCATACAATGCGCACCACCCCGTGATGTTTTTCTCACTCCTACTAGTGAATGTAATGTAACACACACACATAAAATGTGCACCACCCCGTGATGTTTTTCTCACTCCTACTAGTGAATGTAATGTAACACACACACATAAAATGCGCACCACCCCGTGATGTTTTTCTCACTCCTACTAGTGAATGTAATGTAACACACACCCATAAAATGCGCACCACCTCGTGATGTTTTTCTCACACCTATTAGTGAATGTAATGTAACACACACCCATACAATGCGCACCACCCCGTGATGTTTTTCTCACACCTATTAGTGAATGTAATGTAACACACACCCATACAATGCGCACAACCCCGTGATGTTTTTCTCACTCCTACTAGTGAATCTAATGTAACACACACCCATACAATGCGCACCACCTCGTGATGTTTTTCTCACTCTTAGTAGTGAATGTAATGTAACACGCATCCATACAATTCGCACCACCCCGTGATGTTTTTCTCACTCCTACTAGTGAATGTAATGTAACACACACCCGTACAATGTGCACCACCCCGTGATGTTTTTCTCACTCCTACTAGTGAATGTAATGTAACACACACCCATACAATGCGCACCACCCCGTGATGTTTTTCTCACTCCTACTAGTGAATGTAATGTAACACACACCCATACAATGCGCACAACCCCGTGATGTTTTTCTCACTCCTACTAGTGAATCTAATGTAACACACACCCATACAATGCGCACCACCCCGTGATGTTTTTCTCACTCCTACTAGTGAATGTAATGTAACACACACCCATACAATGAGCACCACCCCGTGATGTTTTTCTCACTCCTACTAGTGAATGTAATCTAACACACACCCATACAATTCGCACCACCCCGTGATGTTTTTCTCACTCCTACTAGTGAATGTAATGTAACACACACCCGTACAATGTGCACCACCCCGTGATGTTTTTCTCACTCCTACTAGTGAATGTAATGTAACACACACCCATACAATGCGCACCACCCCGTGATGTTTTTCTCACTCCTACTAGTGAATGTAATGTAACACACACCCATACAATGCGCACCACCCCGTGATGTTTTTCTCACTCCTACTAGTGAATCTAATGTAACACACACCCATACAATGCGCACCACCCCGTGATGTTTTTCTCACTCCTACTAGTGAATCTAATGTAACACACACCCATACAATGCGCACCACCCCGTGATGTTTTTCTCACTCCTACTAGTGAATCTAATGTAACACACACCCATACAATGCACACCACCCCGCGGTGTTTTTCAGAAACCTATCCTACATTGCCACTGCATGTTCCCTGACCTCCCCATGCTTACCACCCCGTGGTGCTTTTCTCCATCCTACATTGCCACTCACTGCCTATCCTAATTCAGACCATCCGATTCACACCACACCGTGATGTTTTTCTCACTCCTACTAGTGAATGTAATGTAACACACACCCATACAATGCGCACCACCCGTGATGTTTTTCTCACTCCTACTAGTGAATGTAATGTAACACACACCCATACAATGCGCACCACCCCGTGATGTTTTTCTCACTCCTACTAGTGAATGTAATCTAACACACACCCACACAATGCACACCACCCCGTGATGTTTTTCTCACTCCTACTAGTGAATGTAATGTAACACACACCCATACAATGCGCACCACCCCGTGATGTTTTTCTCACTCCTATTAGTGAATGTAATGTAACACACACCCATACAATGCGCACCACCCCGTGATGTTTTTCTCACTCCTACTAGTGAATGTAATGTAACACACACCCATACAATGCGCACCACCCCGTGATGTTTTTCTCACTCCTATTAGTGAATGTAATGTAACACACACCCATACAATGCGCACCACCCCGTGATGTTTTTCTCACTCCTACTAGTGAATCAAATGTAACACACACCCATACAATGCGCACCACCCCGTGATGTTTTTCTCACTCCTAGTAGTGAATGTAATGTAACACACACCCATACAATGCGCATCACCCCGTGATGTTTTTCTCACTCCTACTAGTGAATCTAATGTAACACACACCCATACAATGCGCACCACCCCGTGATGTTTTTCTCACTCCTACTAGTGAATCTAATGTAACACACACCCATACAATGCGCACCACCCCGTGATGTTTTTCTCACTCCTACTAGTGAATCTAATGTAACACACACCCATACAATGCACACCACCCCGCGGTGTTTTTCAGAAACCTATCCTACATTGCCACTGCATGTTCCCTGACCTCCCCATGCTAACCACCCCGCGGTGCTTTTCTCCATCCTACATTGCCACTCACTGCCTATCCTAATTCAGACCCTCCGATTCACACCACCCCGTGATGTTTTTCTCACTCCTACTAGTGAATGTCATGTAACACACACCCATACAATGCGCACCACCCCGTGATGTTTTTCTCACTCCTACTAGTGAATGTAATGTAACACACACCCATACAATGCGCACCACCCCGTGATGCTTTTCTCACTCCTACTAGTGAATGTAATGTAACACACACCCATACAATGCGCACCACCCCGTGATGTTTTTCTCATTCCTACTAGTGAATGTAATGTAACACACACCCATACAATGCGCACCACCCCGTGATGTTTTTCTCACTCCTACTAGTGAATCTAATGTAACACACACCCATACAATGCGCACCACCCCGTGATGTTTTTCTCACTCCTACTAGTGAATCTAATGTAACACACACCCATACAATGCGCACCACCCCGTGATGTTTTTCTCACTCCTACTAGTGAATGTAATGTAACACACACCCATACAATGCGCACCACCCCTTGATATTTTTCTCACTCCTACTAGTGAATCTAATGTAACACACACCCATACAATGCGCACCACCCCGTGATGTTTTTCTCACTCCTACTAGTGAATCTAATGTAACACACAACCATACAATGCACACCACCCCGCGGTGTTTTTCAGAAACCTATCCTACATTGCCACTGCATTTTCCCTGACCTCCCCATGCTGACCACCCCGCGGTGCTTTTCTCCATCCTACATTGCCACTCACTGCCTATCCTAATTCAGACCCTCCGAATCACACCACCCCGTGATGTTTTTCTCACTCCTACTAGTGAATGTCATGTAACACACACCCATACAATGCGCACCACCCCGTGATGCTTTTCTCACTCCTACTAGTGAATGTAATGTAACACACACCCATACAATGCGCACCACCCCGTGATGTTTTTCTCACTCCTACTAGTGAATGTAATGTAACACACAGCCATACAATACGCACCACCCCGTGATGTTTTTCTCACTCCTACAAGTGAATCTAATGTAACAGACACCCATACAATGCGCACCACCCCGTGATGTTTTTCTCACTCCTACTAGTGAATCTAATGTAACACACACCCATACAATGCGCACCACCCCGTGATGTTTTTCTCACTCCTACTAGTGAATCTAATGTAACACACACCCATACAATGCGCACCACCCCTTGATGTTTTTCTCACTCCTACTAGTGAATGTAATGTAACACACACCCATACAATGCTCACCACCCAGTGATGTTTTTCTCACTCCTACTAGTGAATGTAATGTAACACACACCCATACAATGCGCACCACCCCGTGATGTTTTTCTCACTCCTACTAGTGAATGTAATGTAACACACACACATAAAATGCGCACCACCCCGTGATGTTTTTCTCACTCCTACTAGTGAATGTAATGTAACACACACACATAAAATGCGCACCACCCCGTGATGTTTTTCTCACTCCTACTAGTGAATGTAATGTAACACACACCCATAAAATGCACACCACCCCGTGATGTTTTTCTCACCCCTATTAGTGAATGTAATGTAACACACACCCATACAATGCGCACCACCCCGTGATGTTTTTCTCACACCTATTAGTGAATGTAATGTAACACACACCCATACAATGCGCACAACCCCGTGATGTTTTTCTCACTCCTACTAGTGAATCTAATGTAACACACACCCATACAATGCGCACCACCTCGTGATGTTTTTCTCACTCTTAGTAGTGAATGTAATGTAACACACATCCATACAATTCGCACCACCCCGTGATGTTTTTCTCACTCCTACTAGTGAATGTAATGTAACACACACCCGTACAATTCGCACCACCCCGTGATGTTTTTCTCACTCCTACTAGTGAATGTAATGTAACACACACCCATACAATGCGCACCACCCCGTGATGTTTTTGTCACTCCTGCTAGTGAATGTAATGTAACACACACCCATACAATGCGCACAACCCCGTGATGTTTTTCTCACTCCTACTAGTGGATCTAATGTAACACACACCCATACAATGCGCACCACCCCGTGATGTTTTTCTCACTCCTACTAGTGAATGTAATGTACCACACACCCATACAATGAGCACCACCCCGTGATGTTTTTCTCACTCCTACTAGTGAATGTAATGTAACACACACCCATACAATGCGCACCACCCCGTGATGTTTTTCTCACTCCTACTAGTGAATGTAATGTAACACACAGCCATACAATACGCACCACCCCGTGATGTTTTTCTCACTCCTACAAGTGAATCTAATGTAACAGACACCCATACAATGCGCACCACCCCGTGATGTTTTTCTCACTCCTACTAGTGAATCTAATGTAACACACACCCATACAATGCGCACCACCCCGTGATGTTTTTCTCACTCCTACTAGTGAATCTAATGTAACACACACCCATACAATGCGCACCACCCCTTGATGTTTTTCTCACTCCTACTAGTGAATGTAATGTAACACACACCCATACAATGCTCACCACCCAGTGATGTTTTTCTCACTCCTACTAGTGAATGTAATGTAACACACACCCATACAATGCGCACCACCCCGTGATGTTTTTCTCACTCCTACTAGTGAATGTAATGTAACACACACACATAAAATGAGCACCACCCCGTGATGTTTTTCTCACTCCTACTAGTGAATGTAATGTAACACACACACATAAAATGCGCACCACCCCGTGATGTTTTTCTCACTCCTACTAGTGAATGTAATGTAACACACACCCGAAAAATGCACACCACCCCGTGATGTTTTTCTCACCCCTATTAGTGAATGTAATGTAACACACACCCATACAATGCGCACCACCCCGTGATGTTTTTCTCACACCTATTAGTGAATGTAATGTAACACACACCCATACAATGCGCACAACCCCGTGATGTTTTTCTCACTCCTACTAGTGAATCTAATGTAACACACACCCATACAATGCGCACCACCTCGTGATGTTTTTCTCACTCTTAGTAGTGAATGTAATGTAACACACATCCATACAATTCGCACCACCCCGTGATGTTTTTCTCACTCCTACTAGTGAATGTAATGTAACACACACCCGTACAATTCGCACCACCCCGTGATGTTTTTCTCACTCCTACTAGTGAATGTAATGTAACACACACGCATACAATGCGCACCACCCCGTGATGTTTTTCTCACTCCTGCTAGTGAATGTAATGTAACACACACCCATACAATGCGCACAACCCCGTGATGTTTTTCTCACTCCTACTAGTGAATCTAATGTAACACACACCCATACAATGCGCACCACCCCGTGATGTTTTTCTCACTCCTACTAGTGAATGTAATGTACCACACACCCATACAATGAGCACCACCCCGTGATGTTTTTCTCACTCCTACTAGTGAATATAATCTAACACACACCCATACAATGCGCACCACCCCGTGATGTTTTTCTCACTCCTACTTGTGAATCTAATGTAACACACACTCATACAATGCGGACCACCCCGCGATGTTTTTCAGAAACCTATCCTACATTGCCACTGCATGTTCCCTGACCTCCCCATGCTTACCACCCCGTGGTGCTTTTCTCCATCCTACATTGCCACTCACTGCCTATGCTAATTCAGACCATCCGATTCACACCACACCGTGATGTTTTTCTCACTCCTACTAGTGAATGTAATGTAACACACACCCATACAATGCGCACCACCCCGTGATGTTTTTCTCACTCCTACTAGTGAATATAATGTAACACACACCCATACAATGCGCACCACCCCGTGATGTTTTTCTCACTCCTACTAGTGAATGTAATCTAACACACACCCACACAATGCACACCACCCCGTGATGTTTTTCTCACTCCTACTAGTGAATGTAATGTAACACACACCCATACAATGCGCACCACCCCGTGATATTTTTCTCACTCCTATTAGTGAATGTAATGTAACACACACCCATACAATGCGCACCACCCCGTGATGTTTTTCTCACTCCTACTAGTGAATCTAATGTAACACACACCCATACAATGCGCACCACCCCGTGATGTTTTTCTCACTGCTAGTAGTGAATGTAATGTAACACACACCCATACAATGCGCATCACCCCGTGATGTTTTTCTCACTCCTACTAGTGAATCTAATGTAACACACACCCATACAATGCGCACCACCCCGTGATGTTTTTCTCACTCCTACTAGTGAATCTAATGTAACACACACCCATACAATGCGCACCACCCCGTGATGTTTTTCTCACTCCTACTAGTGAATCTAATGTAACACACACCCATACAATGCACACCACCCCGCGTTGTTTTTCAGAAACCTATCCTACATTGCCACTGCATTTTCCCTGACCTCCCCATGCTGACCACCCCGCGGTGCTTTTCTCCATCCTACATTGCCACTCACTGCCTATCCTAATTCAGACCCTCCGATTCACACCACCCCGTGATGTATTTCTCACTCCTACTAGTGAATGTCATGTAACACACACCCATACAATGCGCACCACCCCGTGATGTTTTTCTCACTCCTACTAGTGAATGTAATGTAACACACACCCATACAATGCGCCCCACCCCGTGATGCTTTTCTCACTCCTACTAGTGAATGTAATGTAACACACACCCATACAATGCACACCACCCCGTGATGTTTTTCTCACTCCTACTAGTGAATGTAAGGTAACACACAGCCATACAATACGCACCACCCCGTGATGTTTTTCTCACTCCTACTAGTGAATCTAATGTAACACACACCCATAAAATGCGCACCACCCCGTGATGTTTTTCTCACTCCTACTAGTGAATCTAATGTAACACACACCCATACAATGCGCACCACCCCGTGATGTTTTTCTCACTCCTACTAGTGAATCTAATGTAACACACACCCATACAATGCGCACCACCCCGTGATGTTTTTCTCACTCCTACTAGTGAATGTAATGTAACACACACCCATACAATGCGCACCACCCCGTGATGTTTTTCTCACTCCTACTAGTGAATGTAATGTAACACACACCCATACAATGCGCACCACCCCGTGATGTTTTTCTCACTCCTACTAGTGAATGTAATGTAACACACACCCATACAATGCACACCACCCCGTGATGTTTTTCTCACTCCTACTAGTGAATGTAATGTAACACACACCCATACAATGCGCACCACACCGTGATGTTTTTCTCACTCCTACTAGTGAATCTAATGTAACACACACCCATACAATGCGCACCACCCCGTGATGTTTTTCTCACTCCTACTAGTGAATGTAATGTAACACACACCCATAAAATGCGCACCACCCCGTGATGTTTTTCTCACTCCTACTAGTGAATCTAATGTAACACACACCCATACAATGCGCACCACCCCGTGATGTTTTTCTCACTCCTACTAGTGAATCTAATGTAACACACACCCATACAATGTGCACCTCCCCGCGATGTTTTTCAGAAACCTATCCTACATTGCCACTGCATGTTCCCTGACCTCCCCATGCTGACCACCCCGCGGTGCTTTTCTCCATCCTACATTGCCACTCACTGCCTATCCTAATTCAGACCCTCCGATTCACACCACCCCGTGATGTTTTTCTCACTCCTACTAGTGAATGTACTATAACACACACCCATACAATGCACACCACCCCGTGACGTTTTTCTCACTCCTACTAGTGAATGTAATGTAACACACACCCATACAATGCGCACCACCCCGCGATGTTTTTCAGAACCCTATCCTACATTGCCACTGCATGTTCCCTGACCTCCCCATGCTGACCACCCCGCGGTGCTTTTCTCCATCCTACATTGCCACTCACTGCCTATCCTACTTCAGACCCTCCGATTCACACCACCCCGTGATGTTTTTCTCACTGCTACTAGTGAATGTAATGTAACACACACCCATACAATGCGCACCACCCCGTGATGTTTTTCTCACTCTTAGTAGTGAATGTAATGTAACACACATCCATACAATTCGCACCACCCCGTGATGTTTTTCTCACTCCTACTAGTGAATGTAATGTAACACACACCCGTACAATTCGCACCACCCCGTGATGTTTTTCTCACTCCTACTAGTGAATGTAATGTAACACACACGCATACAATGCGCACCACCCCGTGATGTTTTTCTCACTCCTGCTAGTGAATGTAATGTAACACACACCCATACAATGCGCACAACCCCGTGATGTTTTTCTCACTCCTACTAGTGAATCTAATGTAACACACACCCATACAATGCGCACCACCCCGTGATGTTTTTCTCACTCCTACTAGTGAATGTAATGTACCACACACCCATACAATGAGCACCACCCCGTGATGTTTTTCTCACTCCTACTAGTGAATATAATCTAACACACACCCATACAATGCGCACCACCCCGTGATGTTTTTCTCACTCCTACTTGTGAATCTAATGTAACACACACTCATACAATGCGGACCACCCCGCGATGTTTTTCAGAAACCTATCCTACATTGCCACTGCATGTTCCCTGACCTCCCCATGCTTACCACCCCGTGGTGCTTTTCTCCATCCTACATTGCCACTCACTGCCTATGCTAATTCAGACCATCCGATTCACACCACACCGTGATGTTTTTCTCACTCCTACTAGTGAATGTAATGTAACACACACCCATACAATGCGCACCACCCCGTGATGTTTTTCTCACTCCTACTAGTGAATATAATGTAACACACACCCATACAATGCGCACCACCCCGTGATGTTTTTCTCACTCCTACTAGTGAATGTAATCTAACACACACCCACACAATGCACACCACCCCGTGATGTTTTTCTCACTCCTACTAGTGAATGTAATGTAACACACACCCATACAATGCGCACCACCCCGTGATGTTTTTCTCACTCCTATTAGTGAATGTAATGTAACACACACCCATACAATGCGCACCACCCTGTGATGTTTTTCTCACTCCTACTAGTGAATCTAATGTAACACACACCCATACAATGCGCACCACCCCGTGATGTTTTTCTCACTGCTAGTAGTGAATGTAATGTAACACACACCCATACAATGCGAATCACCCCGTGATGTTTTTCTCACTCCTACTAGTGAATCTAATGTAACACACACCCATACAATGCGCACCACCCCGTGATGTTTTTCTCACTCCTACTAGTGAATCTAATGTAACACACACCCATACAATGCGCACCACCCCGTGATGTTTTTCTCACTCCTACTAGTGAATCTAATGTAACACACACCCATACAATGCACACCACCCCGCGGTGTTTTTCAGAAACCTATCCTACATTGCCACTGCATTTTCCCTGACCTCCCCATGCTGACCACCCCGCGGTGCTTTTCTCCATCCTACATTGCCACTCACTGCCTATCCTAATTCAGACCCTCCGATTCACACCACCCCGTGATGTATTTCTCACTCCTACTAGTGAATGTCATGTAACACACACCCATACAATGCGCACCACCCCGTGATGTTTTTCTCACTCCTACTAGTGAATGTAATGTAACACACACCCATACAATGCGCACCACCCCGTGATGCTTTTCTCACTCCTACTAGTGAATGTAATGTAACACACACCCATACAATGCGCACCACCCCGTGATGTTTTTCTCACTCCTACTAGTGAATGTAAGGTAACACACAGCCATACAATACGCACCACCCCGTGATGTTTTTCTCACTCCTACTAGTGAATCTAATGTAACACACACCCATAAAATGCGCACCACCCCGTGATGTTTTTCTCACTCCTACTAGTGAATCTAATGTAACACACACCCATACAATGCGCACCACCCCGTGATGTTTTTCTCACTCCTACTAGTGAATCTAATGTAACACACACCCATACAATGCGCACCACCCCGTGATGTTTTTCTCACTCCTACTAGTGAATGTAATGTAACACACACCCATACAATGCGCACCACCCCGTGATGTTTTTCTCACTCCTACTAGTGAATGTAATGTAACACACACCCATACAATGCGCACCACCCCGTGATGTTTTTCTCACTCCTACTAGTGAATGTAATGTAACACACACCCATACAATGCACACCACCCCGTGATGTTTTTCTCACTCCTACTAGTGAATGTAATGTAACACACACCCATACAATGCGCACCACACCGTGATGTTTTTCTCACTCCTACTAGTGAATCTAATGTAACACACACCCATACAATGCGCACCACCCCGTGATGTTTTTCTCACTCCTACTAGTGAATGTAATGTAACACACACCCATAAAATGCGCACCACACCGTGATGTTTTTCTCACTCCTACTAGTGAATCTAATGTAACACACACCCATACAATGCGCACCACCCCGTGATGTTTTTCTCACTCCTACTAGTGAATCTAATGTAACACACACCCATACAATGTGCACCACCCCGCGATGTTTTTCAGAAACCTATCCTACATTGCCACTGCATGTTCCCTGACCTCCCCATGCTGACCACCCCGCGGTGCTTTTCTCCATCCTACATTGCCACTCACTGCCTATCCTAATTCAGACCCTCCGATTCACACCACCCCGTGATGTTTTTCTCACTCCTACTAGTGAATGTACTATAACACACACCCATACAATGCACACCACCCCGTGACGTTTTTCTCACTCCTACTAATGAATGTAATGTAACACACACCCATACAATGCGCACCACCCCGCGATGTTTTTCAGAAACCTATCCTACATTGCCACTGCATGTTCCCTGACCTCCCCATGCTGACCACCCCGCGGTGCTTTTCTCCATCCTACATTGCCACTCACTGCCTATCCTACTTCAGACACTCCGATTCACACCACCCCGTGATGTTTTTCTCACTGCTACTAGTGAATGTAATGTAACACACACCCATACAATGCACATCACCCCGCGATGTTTTTCAGAAACCTATCCTACATTGACACTGCATGTTCCCAGACCTCCCCATGCTGACCACCCCGCGGTGCTTTTCTCCATCCTACATTGCCACTCACTGCCTATCCTAATTCAGACCCTCCGATTCACACCACCCTGTGATGTTTTTCTCACTCCTACTAGTGAATGTAATGTAACACACACCCATACAATTCGCACCACCCCGTGATGTTTTTCTCATTCCTACTAGTGAATCTAATGTAACACACACCCATACAATGCGCACCACCCCTTGATGTTTTTCTCACTCCTACTAGTGAATCTAATGTAACACACACCCATACAATGCGCACCACTCCGTGATGTTTTTCTCATTCCTACTAGTGAATCTAATGTAACACACACCCATACAATGCGCACCACCCCGTGATGTTTTTCTCACTCCTACTTGTGAATCTAATGTAACACACACTCATACAATGCGGACCACCCCGCGATGTTTTTCAGAAACCTATGCTACATTGCCACTGCATGTTCCCTGACCTCCCCATGCTTACCACCCCGTGGTGCTTTTCTCCATCCTACATTGCCACTCACTGCCTATGCTAATTCAGACCATCCGATTCACACCACACCGTGATGTTTTTCTCACTCCTACTAGTGAATGTAATGTAACACACACCCATACAATGCGCACCACCCCGTGATGTTTTTCTCACTCCTACTAGTGAATGTAATGTAACACACACCCACACAATGCACACCACCCCGTGATGTTTTTCTCACTCCTACTAGTGAATGTAATGTAACACACACCCATACAATGCGCACCACCCCGTGATGTTTTTCTCACTCCTATTAGTGAATGTAATGTAACACACACCCATACAATGCGCACCACCCCGTGATGTTTTTCTCACTCCTACTAGTGAATCTAATGTAACACACACCCATACAATGCGCACCACCCCGTGATGTTTTTCTCACTCCTAGTAGTGAATGTAATGTAACACACACCCATACAATGCGCATCACCCCGTGATGTTTTTCTCACTCCTACTAGTGAATCTAATGTAACACACACCCATACAATGCGCACCACCCCGTGATGTTTTTCTCACTCCTACTAGTGAATCTAATGTAACACACACCCATACAATGCGCACCACCCCGTGATGTTTTTCTCACTAATACTAGTGAATCTAATGTAACACACACCCATACAATGCACACCACCCCGCGGTGTTTTTCAGAAACCTATCCTACATTGCCACTGCATTTTCCCTGACCTCCCCATGCTGACCACCCCGCGGTGCTTTTCTCCATCCTACATTGCCACTCACTGCCTATCCTAATTCAGACCCTCCGATTCACACCACCCCGTAATGTTTTTCTCACTCCTACTAGTGAATGTCATGTAACACACACCCATACAATGCGCACCACCCCGTGATGTTTTTCTCACTCCTACTAGTGAATGTAATGTAACACACACCCATACAATGTGCATCACCCCGTGATGCTTTTCTCACTCCTACTAGTGAATGTAATGTAACACACACCCATACAATGCGCACCACCCCGTGATGTTTTTCTCACTCCTACTAGTGAATGTAAGGTAACACACAGCCATACAATACGCACCACCCCGTGATGTTTTTCTCACTCCTACTAGTGAATCTAATGTAACACACACCCATACAATGCGCACCACCCCGTGATGTTTTTCTCACTCCTACTAGTGAATCTAATGTAACACACACCCATACAATGCGCACCACCCCGTGATGTTTTTCTCACTCCTACTAGTGAATCTAATGTAACACACACCCATACAATGCGCACCACCCCGTGATGTTTTTCTCACTCCTACTAGTGAATGTAATGTAACACACACCCATACAATGCGCACCACCCCGTGATGTTTTTCTCACTCCTACTAGTGAATGTAATGTAACACACACCCATACAATGCGCACCACCCCGTGATGTTTTTCTCACTCCTACTAGTGAATGTAATGTAACACACACCCATACAATGCGCACCACCCCGTGATGTTTTTCTCACTCCTACTAGTGAATGTAATGTAACACACACCCATACAATGCGCACCACAGCGTGATGTTTTTCTCACTCCTACTAGTGAATCTAATGTAACACACACCCATACAATGCGCACCACCCCGTGATGTTTTTCTCACTCCTACTAGTGAATGTAATGTAACACACACCCATACAATGCGCACCACCCCGTGATGTTTTTCTCACTCCTACTAGTGAATCTAATGTAACACACACCCATACAATGCTACCACCCCGTGATGTTTTTCTCACTCCTACTAGTGAATCTAATGTAACACACACCCATACAATGCGCACCACCCCGCGATGTTTTTCAGAAACCTATCCTACATTGCCACTGCATGTTCCCTGACCTCCCCATGCTGACCACCCCGCGGTGCTTTTCTCCATCCTACATTGCCACTCACTGCCTATCCTAATTCAGACCCTCCGATTCACACCACCCCGTAATGTTTTTCTCACTCCTATTAGTGAATGTACTATAACACACACCCATACAATGCACACCACCCCGTGACGTTTTTCTCACTCCTACTAGTGAATGTAATGTAACACACACCCATACAATGCGCACCACCCCGCGATGTTTTTCAGAAACCTATCCTACATTGCCACTGTATGTTCCCTGACCTCCCCATGCTGACCACCCCGCGGTGCTTTTCTCCATCCTACATTGCCACTCACTGCCTATCCTAATTCAGACCCTCCGATTCACACCACCCCGTGATGTTTTTCTCACTGCTACTAGTGAATGTAATGTAACACACACCCATACAATGCGCATCACCCCGCGATGTTTTTCAGAAACCTATCCTACATTGACACTGCATGTTCCCAGACCTCCCCATGCTGACCACCCCGCGGTGCTTTTCTACATCCTACATTGCCACTCACTGCCTATCCTAATTCAGACCCTCCGATTCACACCACACCGTGATGTTTTTCTCACTCCTACTAGTGAATGTAATGTAACACACACCCATACAATTCGCACCACCCCGTGATGCTTTTCTCATTCCTACTAGTGAATGTAATGTAACACACACCCATACAATGCGCACCACCCCGTGATGTTTTTCTCACTCCTACTAGTGAATGTAATGTAACACACACCCATACAATGCACACCACCCCGTGATGTTTTTCTCACTCCTACTAGTGAATGTAATGTAACACACACCCATACAATGCGCACCACACCGTGATGTTTTTCTCACTCCTACTAGTGAATCTAATGTAACACACACCCATACAATGCGCACCACCCCGTGATGTTTTTCTCACTCCTACTAGTGAATGTAATGTAACACACACCCATAAAATGCGCACCACCCCGTGATGTTTTTCTCACTCCTACTAGTGAATCTAATGTAACACACACCCATACAATGCGCACCACCCCGTGATGTTTTTCTCACTCCTACTAGTGAATCTAATGTAACACACACCCATACAATGTGCACCACCCCGCGATGTTTTTCAGAAACCTATCCTACATTGCCACTGCATGTTCCCTGACCTCCCCATGCTGACCACCCCGCGGTGCTTTTCTCCATCCTACATTGCCACTCACTGCCTATCCTAATTCAGACCCTCCGATTCACACCACCCCGTGATGTTTTTCTCACTCCTACTAGTGAATGTACTATAACACACACCCATACAATGCACACCACCCCGTGACGTTTTTCTCACTCCTACTAATGAATGTAATGTAACACACACCCATACAATGCGCACCACCCCGCGATGTTTTTCAGAAACCTATCCTACATTGCCACTGCATGTTCCCTGACCTCCCCATGCTGACCACCCCGCGGTGCTTTTCTCCATCCTACATTGCCACTCACTGCCTATCCTACTTCAGACACTCCGATTCACACCACCCCGTGATGTTTTTCTCACTGCTACTAGTGAATGTAATGTAACACACACCCATACAATGCACATCACCCCGCGATGTTTTTCAGAAACCTATCCTACATTGACACTGCATGTTCCCAGACCTCCCCATGCTGACCACCCCGCGGTGCTTTTCTCCATCCTACATTGCCACTCACTGCCTATCCTAATTCAGACCCTCCGATTCACACCACCCTGTGATGTTTTTCTCACTCCTACTAGTGAATGTAATGTAACACACACCCATACAATTCGCACCACCCCGTGATGTTTTTCTCATTCCTACTAGTGAATCTAATGTAACACACACCCATACAATGCGCACCACCCCTTGATGTTTTTCTCACTCCTACTAGTGAATCTAATGTAACACACACCCATACAATGCGCACCACTCCGTGATGTTTTTCTCATTCCTACTAGTGAATCTAATGTAACACACACCCATACAATGCGCACCACCCCGTGATGTTTTTCTCACTCCTACTTGTGAATCTAATGTAACACACACTCATACAATGCGGACCACCCCGCGATGTTTTTCAGAAACCTATGCTACATTGCCACTGCATGTTCCCTGACCTCCCCATGCTTACCACCCCGTGGTGCTTTTCTCCATCCTACATTGCCACTCACTGCCTATGCTAATTCAGACCATCCGATTCACACCACACCGTGATGTTTTTCTCACTCCTACTAGTGAATGTAATGTAACACACACCCATACAATGCGCACCACCCCGTGATGTTTTTCTCACTCCTACTAGTGAATGTAATGTAACACACACCCACACAATGCACACCACCCCGTGATGTTTTTCTCACTCCTACTAGTGAATGTAATGTAACACACACCCATACAATGCGCACCACCCCGTGATGTTTTTCTCACTCCTATTAGTGAATGTAATGTAACACACACCCATACAATGCGCACCACCCCGTGATGTTTTTCTCACTCCTACTAGTGAATCTAATGTAACACACACCCATACAATGCGCACCACCCCGTGATGTTTTTCTCACTCCTAGTAGTGAATGTAATGTAACACACACCCATACAATGCGCATCACCCCGTGATGTTTTTCTCACTCCTACTAGTGAATCTAATGTAACACACACCCATACAATGCGCACCACCCCGTGATGTTTTTCTCACTCCTACTAGTGAATCTAATGTAACACACACCCATACAATGCGCACCACCCCGTGATGTTTTTCTCACTAATACTAGTGAATCTAATGTAACACACACCCATACAATGCACACCACCCCGCGGTGTTTTTCAGAAACCTATCCTACATTGCCACTGCATTTTCCCTGACCTCCCCATGCTGACCACCCCGCGGTGCTTTTCTCCATCCTACATTGCCACTCACTGCCTATCCTAATTCAGACCCTCCGATTCACACCACCCCGTAATGTTTTTCTCACTCCTACTAGTGAATGTCATGTAACACACACCCATACAATGCGCACCACCCCGTGATGTTTTTCTCACTCCTACTAGTGAATGTAATGTAACACACACCCATACAATGTGCATCACCCCGTGATGCTTTTCTCACTCCTACTAGTGAATGTAATGTAACACACACCCATACAATGCGCACCACCCCGTGATGTTTTTCTCACTCCTACTAGTGAATGTAAGGTAACACACAGCCATACAATACGCACCACCCCGTGATGTTTTTCTCACTCCTACTAGTGAATCTAATGTAACACACACCCATACAATGCGCACCACCCCGTGATGTTTTTCTCACTCCTACTAGTGAATCTAATGTAACACACACCCATACAATGCGCACCACCCCGTGATGTTTTTCTCACTCCTACTAGTGAATCTAATGTAACACACACCCATACAATGCGCACCACCCCGTGATGTTTTTCTCACTCCTACTAGTGAATGTAATGTAACACACACCCATACAATGCGCACCACCCCGTGATGTTTTTCTCACTCCTACTAGTGAATGTAATGTAACACACACCCATACAATGCGCACCACCCCGTGATGTTTTTCTCACTCCTACTAGTGAATGTAATGTAACACACACCCATACAATGCGCACCACCCCGTGATGTTTTTCTCACTCCTACTAGTGAATGTAATGTAACACACACCCATACAATGCGCACCACAGCGTGATGTTTTTCTCACTCCTACTAGTGAATCTAATGTAACACACACCCATACAATGCGCACCACCCCGTGATGTTTTTCTCACTCCTACTAGTGAATGTAATGTAACACACACCCATACAATGCGCACCACCCCGTGATGTTTTTCTCACTCCTACTAGTGAATCTAATGTAACACACACCCATACAATGCTACCACCCCGTGATGTTTTTCTCACTCCTACTAGTGAATCTAATGTAACACACACCCATACAATGCGCACCACCCCGCGATGTTTTTCAGAAACCTATCCTACATTGCCACTGCATGTTCCCTGACCTCCCCATGCTGACCACCCCGCGGTGCTTTTCTCCATCCTACATTGCCACTCACTGCCTATCCTAATTCAGACCCTCCGATTCACACCACCCCGTAATGTTTTTCTCACTCCTATTAGTGAATGTACTATAACACACACCCATACAATGCACACCACCCCGTGACGTTTTTCTCACTCCTACTAGTGAATGTAATGTAACACACACCCATACAATGCGCACCACCCCGCGATGTTTTTCAGAAACCTATCCTACATTGCCACTGTATGTTCCCTGACCTCCCCATGCTGACCACCCCGCGGTGCTTTTCTCCATCCTACATTGCCACTCACTGCCTATCCTAATTCAGACCCTCCGATTCACACCACCCCGTGATGTTTTTCTCACTGCTACTAGTGAATGTAATGTAACACACACCCATACAATGCGCATCACCCCGCGATGTTTTTCAGAAACCTATCCTACATTGACACTGCATGTTCCCAGACCTCCCCATGCTGACCACCCCGCGGTGCTTTTCTACATCCTACATTGCCACTCACTGCCTATCCTAATTCAGACCCTCCGATTCACACCACACCGTGATGTTTTTCTCACTCCTACTAGTGAATGTAATGTAACACACACCCATACAATTCGCACCACCCCGTGATGCTTTTCTCATTCCTACTAGTGAATGTAATGTAACACACACCCATACAATGCGCACCACCCCTTGATGTTTTTCTCACTCCTACTAGTGAATCTAATGTAACACACACCCATACAATGCGCACCACTCCGTGATGTTTTTCTCATTCCTACTAGTGAATCTAATGTAACACACACCCATACAATGCACACCACCCCGCGGTGTTTTTCAGAAACCTATCCTACATTGCCACTGCATGTTCCCTGACCTCCCCATGCTGACCACCCCGCGGTGCTTTTCTCCATCCTACATTGCCACTCACTGCCTATCTTAATTCAGACCCTCCGATTCACACCACCCCGTGATGTTTTTCTCACTCCTACTAGTGAATCTAATGTAACACACACCCATACAATGCGCACCACACCGTGATGTTTTTCTCACTGCTAGTAGTGAATGTAATGTAACACACACCCATACAATGCGCATCACCCCGTGATGTTTTTCTCACTCCTACTAGTGAATCTAATGTAACACACACCCATACAATGCGCACCACCCCGTGATGTTTTTCTCACTCCTACTAGTGAATCTAATGTAACACACACCCATACAATGCGCACCACCCCGTGATGTTTTTCTCACTCCTACTAGTGAATCTAATGTAACACACACCCATACAATGCACACCACCCCGCGGTGTTTTTCAGAAACCTATCCTACATTGCCACTGCATTTTCCCTGACCTCCCCATGCTGACCACCCCGCGGTGCTTTTCTCCATCCTACATTGCCACTCACTGCCTATCCTAATTCAGACCCTCCGATTCACACCACCCCGTGATGTATTTCTCACTCCTACTAGTGAATGTCATGTAACACACACCCACACAATGCGCACCACCCCGTGATGTTTTTCTCACTCCTACTAGTGAATGTAATGTAACACACACCCATACAATGCGCACCACCCCGTGATGCTTTTCTCACTCCTACTAGTGAATGTAATGTAACACACACCCATACAATGCGCACCACCCCGTGATGTTTTTCTCACTCCTACTAGTGAATGTAAGGTAACACACAGCCATACAATACGCACCACCCCGTGATGTTTTTCTCACTCCTACTAGTGAATCTAATGTAACACACACCCATAAAATGCGCACCACCCCGTGATGTTTTTCTCACTCCTACTAGTGAATCTAATGTAACACACACCCATACAATGCGCACCACCCCGTGATGTTTTTCTCACTCCTACTAGTGAATCTAATGTAACACACACCCATACAATGCGCACCACCCCGTGATGTTTTTCTCACTCCTACTAGTGAATGTAATGTAACACACACCCATACAATGCGCACCACCCCGTGATGTTTTTCTCACTCCTACTAGTGAATGTAATGTAACACACACCCATACAATGCGCACCACCCCGTGATGTTTTTCTCACTCCTACTAGTGTATGTAATGTAACACACACCCATACAATGCACACCACCCCGTGATGTTTTTCTCACTCCTACTAGTGAATGTAATGTAACACACACCCATACAATGCGCACCACACCATGATGTTTTTCTCACTCCTACTAGTGAATCTAATGTAACACACACCCATACAATGCGCACCACCCCGTGATGTTTTTCTCACTCCTACTAGTGAATGTAATGTAACACACACCCATAAAATGCGCACCACCCCGTGATGTTTTTCTCACTCCTACTAGTGAATCTAATGTAACACACACCCATACAATGCGCACCACCCCGTGATGTTTTTCTCACTCCTACTAGTGAATCTAATGTAACACACACCCATACAATGTGCACCACCCCGCGATGTTTTTCAGAAACCTATCCTACATTGCCACTGCATGTTCCCTGACCTCCCCATGCTGACCACCCCGCGGTGCTTTTCTCCATCCTACATTGCCACTCACTGCCTATCCTAATTCAGACCCTCCGATTCACACCACCCCGTGATGTTTTTCTCACTCCTACTAGTGAATGTACTATAACACACACCCATACAATGCACAACACCCCGTGACGTTTTTCTCACTCCTACTAGTGAATGTAATGTAACACACACCCATACAATGCGCACCACCCCGCGATGTTTTTCAGAAACCTATCCTACATTGCCACTGCATGTTCCCTGACCTCCCCATGCTGACCACCCCGCGGTGCTTTTCTCCATCCTACATTGCCACTCACTGCCTATCCTACTTCAGACCCTCCGATTCACACCACCCCGTGATGTTTTTCTCACTGCTACTAGTGAATGTAATGTAACACACACCCATACAATGCGCACCACCCCGTGATGTTTTTCTCACTCTTAGTAGTGAATGTAATGTAACACACATCCATACAATTCGCACCACCCCGTGATGTTTTTCTCACTCCTACTAGTGAATGTAATGTAACACACACCCGTACAATTCGCACCACCCCGTGATGTTTTTCTCACTCCTACTAGTGAATGTAATGTAACACACACGCATACAATGCGCACCACCCCGTGATGTTTTTCTCACTCCTGCTAGGGAATGTAATGTAACACACACCCATACAATGCGCACAACCCCGTGATGTTTTTCTCACTCCTACTAGTGAATCTAATGTAACACACACCCATACAATGCGCACCACCCCGTGATGTTTTTCTCACTCCTACTAGTGAATGTAATGTACCACACACCCATACAATGAGCACCACCCCGTGATGTTTTTCTCACTCCTACTAGTGAATATAATCTAACACACACCCATACAATGCGCACCACCCCGTGATGTTTTTCTCACTCCTACTTGTGAATCTAATGTAACACACACTCATACAATGCGGACCACCCCGCGATGTTTTTCAGAAACCTATCCTACATTGCCACTGCATGTTCCCTGACCTCCCCATGCTTACCACCCCGTGGTGCTTTTCTCCATCCTACATTGCCACTCACTGCCTATGCTAATTCAGACCATCCGATTCACACCACACCGTGATGTTTTTCTCACTCCTACTAGTGAATGTAATGTAACACACACCCATACAATGCGCACCACCCCGTGATGTTTTTCTCACTCCTACTAGTGAATATAATGTAACACACACCCATACAATGCGCACCACCCCGTGATGTTTTTCTCACTCCTACTAGTGAATGTAATCTAACACACACCCACACAATGCACACCACCCCGTGATGTTTTTCTCACTCCTACTAGTGAATGTAATGTAACACACACCCATACAATGCGCACCACCCCGTGATGTTTTTCTCACTCCTATTAGTGAATGTAATGTAACACACACCCATACAATGCGCACCACCCCGTGATGTTTTTCTCACTCCTACTAGTGAATCTAATGTAACACACACCCATACAATGCGCACCACCCCGTGATGTTTTTCTCACTGCTAGTAGTGAATGTAATGTAACACACACCCATACAATGCGCATCACCCCGTGATGTTTTTCTCACTCCTACTAGTGAATCTAATGTAACACACACCCATACAATGCGCACCACCCCGTGATGTTTTTCTCACTCCTACTAGTGAATCTAATGTAACACACACCCATACAATGCGCACCACCCCGTGATGTTTTTCTCACTCCTACTAGTGAATCTAATGTAACACACACCCATACAATGTGCACCACCCCGCGATGTTTTTCAGAAACCTATCCTACATTGCCACTGCATGTTCCCTGACCTCCCCATGCTGACCACCCCGCGGTGCTTTTCTCCATCCTACATTGCCACTCACTGCCTATCCTACTTCAGACCCTCCGATTCACACCACCCCGTGATGTTTTTCTCACTGCTACTAGTGAATGTAATGTAACACACACCCATACAATGCACATCACCCCGCGATGTTTTTCAGAAACCTATCCTACATTGACACTGGATGTTCCCAGACCTCCCCATGCTGACCACCCCGCGGTGCTTTTCTCCATCCTACATTGCCACTCACTGCCTATCCTAATTCAGACCCTCCGATTCACACCACCCCGTGATGTTTTTCTCACTCCTACTAGTGAATGTAATGTAACACACACCCATACAATTCGCACCACCCCGTGATGTTTTTCTCATTCCTACTAGTGAATCTAATGTAACACACACCCATACAATGCGCACCACCCCTTGATGTTTTTCTCACTCCTACTAGTGAATCTAATGTAACACACACCCATACAATGCGCACCACTCCGTGATGTTTTTCTCATTCCTACTAGTGAATCTAATGTAACACACACCCATACAATGCGCACCACCCCGTGATGTTTTTCTCACTCCTACTTGTGAATCTAATGTAACACACACTCATACAATGCGGACCACCCCGCGATGTTTTTCAGAAACCTATGCTACATTGCCACTGCATGTTCCCTGACCTCCCCATGCTTACCACCCCGTGGTGCTTTTCTCCATCCTACATTGCCACTCACTGCCTATGCTAATTCAGACCATCCGATTCACACCACACCGTGATGTTTTTCTCACTCCTACTAGTGAATGTAATGTAACACACACCCATACAATGCGCACCACCCCGTGATGTTTTTCTCACTCCTACTAGTGAATGTAATGTAACACACACCCACACAATGCACACCACCCCGTGATGTTTTTCTCACTCCTACTAGTGAATGTAATGTAACACACACCCATACAATGCGCACCACCCCGTGATGTTTTTCTCACTCCTATTAGTGAATGTAATGTAACACACACCCATACAATGCGCACCACCCCGTGATGTTTTTCTCACTCCTACTAGTGAATCTAATGTAACACACACCCATATAATGCGCACCACCGCGTGATGTTTTTCTCACTCCTAGTAGTGAATGTAATGTAACACACACCCATACAATGCGCATCACCCCGTGATGTTTTTCTCACTCCTACTAGTGAATCTAATGTAACACACACCCATACAATGCGCACCACCCCGTGATGTTTTTCTCACTCCTACTAGTGAATCTAATGTAACACACACCCATACAATGCGCACCACCCCGTGATGTTTTTCTCACTCCTACTAGTGAATCTAATGTAACACACACCCATACAATGCACACCACCCCGCGGTGTTTTTCAGAAACCTATCCTACATTGCCACTGCATTTTCCCTGACCTCCCCATGCTGACCACCCCGCGGTGCTTTTCTCCATCCTACATTGCCACTCACTGCCTATCCTAATTCAGACCCTCCGATTCACACCACCCCGTAATGTTTTTCTCACTCCTACTAGTGAATGTCATGTAACACACACCCATACAATGCGCACCACCCCGTGATGTTTTTCTCACTCCTACTAGTGAATGTAATGTAACACACACCCATACAATGTGCATCACCCCGTGATGCTTTTCTCACTCCTACTAGTGAATGTAATGTAACACACACCCATACAATGCGCACCACCCCGTGATGTTTTTCTCACTCCTACTAGTGAATGTAAGGTAACACACAGCCATACAATACGCACCACCCCGTGATGTTTTTCTCACTCCTACTAGTGAATCTAATGTAACACACACCCATACAATGCGCACCACCCCGTGATGTTTTTCTCACTCCTACTAGTGAATCTAATGTAACACACACCCATACAATGCGCACCAACCCGTGATGTTTTTCTCACTCCTACTAGTGAATCTAATGTAACACACACCCATACAATGCGCACCACCCCGTGATGTTTTTCTCACTCCTACTAGTGAATGTAATGTAACACACACCCATACAATGCGCACCACCCCGTGATGTTTTTCTCACTCCTACTAGTGAATGTAATGTAACACACACCCATACAATGCGCACCACCCCGTGATGTTTTTCTCACTCCTACTAGTGAATGTAATGTAACACACACCCATACAATGCGCACCACCCCGTGATGTTTTTCTCACTCCTACTAGTGAATGTAATGTAACACACACCCATACAATGCGCACCACACCGTGATGTTTTTCTCACTCCTACTAGTGAATCTAATGTAACACACACCCATACAATGCGCACCACCCCGTGATGTTTTTCTCACTCCTACTAGTGAATGTAATGTAACACACACCCATACAATGCGCACCACCCCGTGATGTTTTTCTCACTCCTACTAGTGAATCTAATGTAACACACACCCATACAATGCTACCACCCCGTGATGTTTTTCTCACTCCTACTAGTGAATCTAATGTAACACACACCCATACAATGCGCACCACCCCGCGATGTTTTTCAGAAACCTATCCTACATTGCCACTGCATGTTCCCTGACCTCCCCATGCTGACCACCCCGCGGTGCTTTTCTCCATCCTACATTGCCACTCACTGCCTATCCTAATTCAGACCCTCCGATTCACACCACCCCGTAATGTTTTTCTCACTCCTACTAGTGAATGTACTATAACACACACCCATACAATGCACACCACCCCGTGACGTTTTTCTCACTCCTACTAGTGAATGTAATGTAACACACACCCATACAATGCGCACCACCCCGCGATGTTTTTCAGAAACCTATCCTACATTGCCACTGTATGTTCCCTGACCTCCCCATGCTGACCACCCCGCGGTGCTTTACTCCATCCTACATTGCCACTCACTGCCTATCCTAATTCAGACCCTCCGATTCACACCACCCCGTGATGTTTTTCTCACTGCTACTAGTGAATGTAATGTAACACACACCCATACAATGCGCATCACCCCGCGATGTTTTTCAGAAACCTATCCTACATTGACACTGCATGTTCCCAGACCTCCCCATGCTGACCACCCCGCGGTGCTTTTCTACATCCTACATTGCCACTCACTGCCTATCCTAATTCAGACCCTCCGATTCACACCACACCGTGATGTTTTTCTCACTCCTACTAGTGAATGTAATGTAACACACACCCATACAATTCGCACCACCCCGTGATGTTTTTCTCATTCCTACTAGTGAATCTAATGTAACACACACCCATACAATGCGCACCACCCCTTGATGTTTTTCTCACTCCTACTAGTGAATCTAATGTAACACACACCCATACAATGCGCACCACTCCGTGATGTTTTTCTCATTCCTACTAGTGAATCTAATGTAACACACACCCATACAATGCACACCACCCCGCGGTGTTTTTCAGAAACCTATCCTACATTGCCACTGCATGTTCCCTGACCTCCCCATGCTGACCACCCCGCGGTGCTTTTCTCCATCCTACATTGCCACTCACTGCCTATCTTAATTCAGACCCTCCGATTCACACCACACCGTGATGTTTTTCTCACTCCTACTAGTGAATATCATGTAACACACACCCATACAATGCGCACCACCCCGTGATGTTTTTCTCACTCCTACTAGTGAATGTAATGTAACACACACCCATACAATGCGCACCACCCCTTGATGTTTTTCTCACTCCTACTAGTGAATCTAATGTAACACACAGCCATACAATGCGCACCACCCCGTGATGTTTTTCTCACTCCTACTAGTGAATGTAATGTAACACACACCCATACAATGCACACCACCCCGCGGTGTTTTTCAGAAACCTATCCTACATTGCCACAGCATGTTCCCTGAACTCCGCATGCTGACCACCCCTCGGTGCTTTTCTCCATCCTACATTGCCACTCACTGCCTATCCTAATTCAGACCCTCCGATTCACACCACCCCGTGATGTTTTTCTCACTCCTACTAGTGAATGTCATGTAACACACACTCATACAATGCGCACCACCCCATGATGTTTTTCTCACTCCTACTAGTGAATGTAATGTAACACACACCCATACAATGCGCACCACCCCGTGATGCTTTTCTCACTCCTACTAGTGTATGTAATGTAACACACACCCATACAATGCGCACCACCCCGTGATGTTTTTCTCACTCCTACTAGTGAATGTAATGTAACACACACCCATACAATACGCACCACCCAGTGATGTTTTTCTCACTCCTACTAGTGAATGTAATGTTACACACACCAATACAATGCGCACCACCCCGTGATGTTTTTCTCACTCCTACTAGTGAATGTAATGTAACACACACACATAAAATGCGCACCACCCCGTGATGTTTTTCTCACTCCTACTAGTGAATGTAATGTAACACACACACATAAAATGCGCACCACCCCGTGATGTTTTTCTCACTCCTACTAGTGAATGTAATGTAACACACACCCATAAAATGCGCACCACCCCGTGATGTTTTTCTCACACCTATTAGTGAATGTAATGTAACACACACCCATACAATGCGCACCACCCCGTGATGTTTTTCTCACACCTATTAGTGAATGTAATGTAACACACACCCATACAATGCGCACAACCCCGTGATGTTTTTCTCACTCCTAGTAGTGAATGTAATGTAACACACACCCATACAATGCGCACCACCCCGTGATGTTTTTCTCACTCCTACTAGTGAATGTAATGTCACACCCATGCAATGCACACCACCCCGTGATGTTTTTCTCACTCCTACTAGTGAATGTAATGTAACACACACCCATACAATGCGCACCACCCCGTGATGTTTTTCTCACTCCTACTAGTCAATGTAATGTAACACACACCCATACAATGCGCACCACCCCGTGATGTTTTTCTCACTCCTACTAGTGAATGTAATGTAACACACACCCATACAATGCGCACAACCCCGTGATGTTTTTCTCACTCCTACTAGTGAATCTAATGTAACACACACCCATACAATGCGCACCACCCCGTGATGTTTTTCTCACTCTTACTAGTGAATGTAATGTACCACACACCCATACAATGAGCACCACCCTGTGATGTTTTTCTCACTCCTACTAGTGAATGTAATCTAACACACACCCATACAATGCGCACCACCCCGTGATGTTTTTCTCACTCCTACTTGTGAATCTAATGTAACACACACTCATACAATGCGGACCACCCCGCGATGTTTTTCAGAAACCTATCCTACATTGCCACTGCATGTTCCCTGACCTCCCCATGCTTACCTCCCCGTGGTGCTTTTCTCCATCCTACATTGCCACTCACTGCCTATCCTAATTCAGACCATCCGATTCACACCACACCGTGATGTTTTTCTCACTCCGACTAGTGAATGTAATGTAACACACACCCATACAATGCGCACCAACCCGTGATGTTTTTCTCACTCCTACTAGTGAATGTAATGTAACACACACCCATACACTGCGCACCACCCCGTGATATTTTTCTCACTCCTACTAGTGAATGTAATCTAACACACACCCACACAATGCACACCACCCCGTGATGTTTTTCTCACTCCTACTAGTGAATGTAATGTAACACACACCCATACAATGCGCACCACCCCGTGATGTTTTTCTCACTCCTATTAGTGAATGTAATGTAACACACACCCATACAATGCGCACCACCCCGTGATATTTTTCTCACTCCTACTAGTGAATCTAATGTAACACACACCCATACAATGCGCACCACCCCGTGATGTTTTTCTCACTCCTAGTAGTGAATGTAATGTAACACACACCCATACAATGCGCATCACCCCGTGATGTTTTTCTCACTCCTACTAGTGAATCTAATGTAACACACACCCATACAATGCGCACCACCCCGTGATGTTTTTCTCACTCCTACTAGTGAATCTAATGTAACACACACCCATACAATGCGCACCACCCCGTGATGTTTTTCTCACTCCTACTAGTGAATCTAATGTAACACACACCCATACAATGCACACCACCCCGCGGTGTTTTTCAGAAACCTATCCTACATTGCCACTGCATGTTCCCTGACCTCCCCATGCTAACCACCCCGCGGTGCTTTTCTCCATCCTACATTGCCACTCACTGCCTATCCTAATTCAGACCCTCCGATTCACACCACCCCGTGATGTTTTTCTCACTCCTACTAGTGAATGTCATGTAACACACACCCATACAATGCGCACCACCCCGTGATGTTTTTCTCACTCCTACTAGTGAATGTAATGTAACACACACCCATACAATGCGCACCACCCCGTGATTCTTTTCTCACTCCTACTAGTGAATGTAATGTAACACACACCCATACAATGCGCACAACCCCGTGATGTTTTTCTCACTCCTACTAGTGAATGTAATGTAACACACACCCATACAATCCCACCACCCCGTGATGTTTTTCTCACTCCTACTAGTGAATCTAATGTAACACACACCCATACAATGCGCACCACCCCGTGATGTTTTTCTCACTTCTACTAGTGAATGTAATGTAACGCACACCCATACAATGCGCACCACCCCTTGATATTTTTCTCACTCCTACTAGTGAATCTAATGTAACACACACCCATACAATGCGCACCACCCCGTGATGTTTTTCTCACTCCTACTAGTGAATCTAATGTAACACACACCCATACAATGCACACCACGCCCCGGTGTTTTTCAGAAACCTATCCTACATTGCCACTGCACTTTCCCTGACCTCCGCATGCTGACCACCCCGCGGTGCTTTTCTCCATCCTACATTGCCACTCACTGCCTATCCTAATTCAGACCCTCCGATTCACACCACCCCGTGATGTTTTTCTCACTCCTACTAGTGAATGTCATGTAACACACACCCATACCATGCGCACCACCCCGTGATGTTTTTCTCACTCCTACTAGTGAATGTAATGTAACACACACCCATACAATGCGCACCACCCCGTGATGCTTTTCTCACTCCTACTAGTGAATGTAATGTAACACACACCTTTACAATGCGCACCACCCCGTGATGTTTTTCTCACTCCTACTAGTGAATGTAAGGTAACACACAGCCATACAATACGCACCACCCCGTGATGTTTTTCTCACTCCTACTAGTGAATCTAATGTAACACACACCCATACAATGCGCACCACCCCGTGATATTTTTCTCACTCCTACTAGTGAATCTAATGTAACACACACCCATACAATGCACACCACCCCGTGATGTTTTTCTCACTCCTACTAGTGAATCTAATGTAACACACACCCATACAATGCGCACCACCCCGTGATGTTTTTCTCACTCCTACTAGTGAATGTAATGTAACACACACCCATACAATGCGCACCACCCCGTGATGTTTTTCTCACTCCTACTAGTGAATGTAATGTAACACACACCCATACAATGCGCACCACCCCGTGATGTTTTTCTCACTCCTACTAGTGAATGTAATGTAACACACACCCATACAATGCGCACCACCCCGTGATGTTTTTCTCACTCCTACTAGTGAATGTAATGTAACACACACCCATACAATGCGCACCACCCCGTGATGTTTTTCTCACTCCTACTAGTGAATGTAATGTAACACACACCCATACAATGCGCACCACCCCGTGATGTTTTTCTCACTCCTACTAGTGAATGTAATGTAACACACACCCATACAATGCGCACCACTCCGTGATGTTTTTCTCATTCCTACTAGTGAATCTAATGTAACACACACCCATACAATGCACACCACCCCGCGGTGTTTTTCAGAAACCTATCCTACATTGCCACTGCATGTTCCCTGACCTCCCCATGCTGACCACCCCGCGGTGCTTTTCTCCATCCTACATTGCCACTCACTGCCTATCTTAATTCAGACCCTCCGATTCACACCACCCCGTGATGTTTTTCTCACTCCTACTAGTGAATATCATGTAACACACACCCATACAATGCGCACCACCCCGTGATGTTTTTCTCACTCCTACTAGTGAATGTAATGTAACACACACCCATACAATGCGCACCACCCCTTGATGTTTTTCTCACTCCTACTAGTGAATCTAATGTAACACACAGCCATACAATGCGCACCACCCCGTGATGTTTTTCTCACTCCTACTAGTGAATGTAATGTAACACACACCCATACAATGCACACCACCCCGCGGTGTTTTTCAGAAACCTATCCTACATTGCCACAGCATGTTCCCTGAACTCCGCATGCTGACCACCCCTCGGTGCTTTTCTCCATCCTACATTGCCACTCACTGCCTATCCTAATTCAGACCCTCCGATTCACACCACCCCGTGATGTTTTTCTCACTCCTACTAGTGAATGTCATGTAACACACACTCATACAATGCGCACCACCCCATGATGTTTTTCTCACTCCTACTAGTGAATGTAATGTAACACACACCCATACAATACGCACCACCCAGTGATGTTTTTCTCACTCCTACTAGTGAATGTAATGTTACACACACCAATACAATGCGCACCACCCCGTGATGTTTTTCTCACTCCTACTAGTGAATGTAATGTAACACACACACATAAAATGCGCACCACCCCGTGATGTTTTTCTCACTCCTACTAGTGAATGTAATGTAACACACACACATAAAATGCGCACCACCCCGTGATGTTTTTCTCACTCCTACTAGTGAATGTAATGTAACACACACCCATAAAATGCGCACCACCCCGTGATGTTTTTCTCACACCTATTAGTGAATGTAATGTAACACACACCCATACAATGCGCACCACCCCGTGATGTTTTTCTCACACCTATTAGTGAATGTAATGTAACACACACCCATACAATGCGCACAACCCCGTGATGTTTTTCTCACTCCTAGTAGTGAATGTAATGTAACACACACCCATACAATGCGCACCACCCCGTGATGTTTTTCTCACTCCTACTAGTGAATGTAATGTCACACCCATGCAATGCACACCACCCCGTGATGTTTTTCTCACTCCTACTAGTGAATGTAATGTAACACACACCCATACAATGCGCACCACCCCGTGATGTTTTTCTCACTCCTACTAGTCAATGTAATGTAACACACACCCATACAATGCGCACCACCCCTTGATGTTTTTCTCACTCCTACTAGTGAATCTAATGTAACACACAGCCATACAATGCGCACCACCCCGTGATGTTTTTCTCACTCCTACTAGTGAATGTAATGTAACACACACCCATACAATGCGCACCACCCCGTGATGTTTTTCTCACTCCTACTAGTGAATGTAATGTAACACACACCCATACAATGCGCACCACCCCGTGATGTTTTTCTCACTCCTACTAGTGAATGTAATGTAACACACACCCATACAATGCGCACCACTCCGTGATGTTTTTCTCATTCCTACTAGTGAATCTAATGTAACACACACCCATACAATGCACACCACCCCGCGGTGTTTTTCAGAAACCTATCCTACATTGCCACTGCATGTTCCCTGACCTCCCCATGCTGACCACCCCGCGGTGCTTTTCTCCATCCTACATTGCCACTCACTGCCTATCTTAATTCAGACCCTCCGATTCACACCACCCCGTGATGTTTTTCTCACTCCTACTAGTGAATATCATGTAACACACACCCATACAATGCGCACCACCCCGTGATGTTTTTCTCACTCCTACTAGTGAATGTAATGTAACACACACCCATACAATGCGCACCACCCCTTGATGTTTTTCTCACTCCTACTAGTGAATCTAATGTAACACACAGCCATACAATGCGCACCACCCCGTGATGTTTTTCTCACTCCTACTAGTGAATGTAATGTAACACACACCCATACAATGCACACCACCCCGCGGTGTTTTTCAGAAACCTATCCTACATTGCCACAGCATGTTCCCTGAACTCCGCATGCTGACCACCCCTCGGTGCTTTTCTCCATCCTACATTGCCACTCACTGCCTATCCTAATTCAGACCCTCCGATTCACACCACCCCGTGATGTTTTTCTCACTCCTACTAGTGAATGTCATGTAACACACACTCATACAATGCGCACCACCCCATGATGTTTTTCTCACTCCTACTAGTGAATGTAATGTAACACACACCCATACAATGCGCACCACCCCGTGATGCTTTTCTCACTCCTACTAGTGTATGTAATGTAACACACACCCATACAATGCGCACCACCCCGTGATGTTTTTCTCACTCCTACTAGTGAATGTAATGTAACACACACCCATACAATACGCACCACCCAGTGATGTTTTTCTCACTCCTACTAGTGAATGTAATGTTACACACACCAATACAATGCGCACCACCCCGTGATGTTTTTCTCACTCCTACTAGTGAATGTAATGTAACACACACACATAAAATGCGCACCACCCCGTGATGTTTTTCTCACTCCTACTAGTGAATGTAATGTAACACACACACATAAAATGCGCACCACCCCGTGATGTTTTTCTCACTCCTACTAGTGAATGTAATGTAACACACACCCATAAAATGCGCACCACCCCGTGATGTTTTTCTCACACCTATTAGTGAATGTAATGTAACACACACCCATACAATGCGCACCACCCCGTGATGTTTTTCTCACACCTATTAGTGAATGTAATGTAACACACACCCATACAATGCGCACAACCCCGTGATGTTTTTCTCACTCCTAGTAGTGAATGTAATGTAACACACACCCATACAATGCGCACCACCCCGTGATGTTTTTCTCACTCCTACTAGTGAATGTAATGTCACACCCATGCAATGCACACCACCCCGTGATGTTTTTCTCACTCCTACTAGTGAATGTAATGTAACACACACCCATACAATGCGCACCACCCCGTGATGTTTTTCTCACTCCTACTAGTCAATGTAATGTAACACACACCCATACAATGCGCACCACCCCGTGATGTTTTTCTCACTCCTACTAGTGAATGTAATGTAACACACACCCATACAATGCGCACAACCCCGTGATGTTTTTCTCACTCCTACTAGTGAATCTAATGTAACACACACCCATACAATGCGCACCACCCCGTGATGTTTTTCTCACTCTTACTAGTGAATGTAATGTACCACACACCCATACAATGAGCACCACCCTGTGATGTTTTTCTCACTCCTACTAGTGAATGTAATCTAACACACACCCATACAATGCGCACCACCCCGTGATGTTTTTCTCACTCCTACTTGTGAATCTAATGTAACACACACTCATACAATGCGGACCACCCCGCGATGTTTTTCAGAAACCTATCCTACATTGCCACTGCATGTTCCCTGACCTCCCCATGCTTACCTCCCCGTGGTGCTTTTCTCCATCCTACATTGCCACTCACTGCCTATCCTAATTCAGACCATCCGATTCACACCACACCGTGATGTTTTTCTCACTCCGACTAGTGAATGTAATGTAACACACACCCATACAATGCGCACCAACCCGTGATGTTTTTCTCACTCCTACTAGTGAATGTAATGTAACACACACCCATACACTGCGCACCACCCCGTGATATTTTTCTCACTCCTACTAGTGAATGTAATCTAACACACACCCACACAATGCACACCACCCCGTGATGTTTTTCTCACTCCTACTAGTGAATGTAATGTAACACACACCCATACAATGCGCACCACCCCGTGATGTTTTTCTCACTCCTATTAGTGAATGTAATGTAACACACACCCATACAATGCGCACCACCCCGTGATATTTTTCTCACTCCTACTAGTGAATCTAATGTAACACACACCCATACAATGCGCACCACCCCGTGATGTTTTTCTCACTCCTAGTAGTGAATGTAATGTAACACACACCCATACAATGCGCATCACCCCGTGATGTTTTTCTCACTCCTACTAGTGAATCTAATGTAACACACACCCATACAATGCGCACCACCCCGTGATGTTTTTCTCACTCCTACTAGTGAATCTAATGTAACACACACCCATACAATGCGCACCACCCCGTGATGTTTTTCTCACTCCTACTAGTGAATCTAATGTAACACACACCCATACAATGCACACCACCCCGCGGTGTTTTTCAGAAACCTATCCTACATTGCCACTGCATGTTCCCTGACCTCCCCATGCTAACCACCCCGCGGTGCTTTTCTCCATCCTACATTGCCACTCACTGCCTATCCTAATTCAGACCCTCCGATTCACACCACCCCGTGATGTTTTTCTCACTCCTACTAGTGAATGTCATGTAACACACACTCATACAATGCGCACCACCCCATGATGTTTTTCTCACTCCTACTAGTGAATGTAATGTAACACACACCCATACAATACGCACCACCCAGTGATGTTTTTCTCACTCCTACTAGTGAATGTAATGTTACACACACCAATACAATGCGCACCACCCCGTGATGTTTTTCTCACTCCTACTAGTGAATGTAATGTAACACACACACATAAAATGCGCACCACCCCGTGATGTTTTTCTCACTCCTACTAGTGAATGTAATGTAACACACACACATAAAATGCGCACCACCCCGTGATGTTTTTCTCACTCCTACTAGTGAATGTAATGTAACACACACCCATAAAATGCGCACCACCCCGTGATGTTTTTCTCACACCTATTAGTGAATGTAATGTAACACACACCCATACAATGCGCACCACCCCGTGATGTTTTTCTCACACCTATTAGTGAATGTAATGTAACACACACCCATACAATGCGCACAACCCCGTGATGTTTTTCTCACTCCTAGTAGTGAATGTAATGTAACACACACCCATACAATGCGCACCACCCCGTGATGTTTTTCTCACTCCTACTAGTGAATGTAATGTCACACCCATGCAATGCACACCACCCCGTGATGTTTTTCTCACTCCTACTAGTGAATGTAATGTAACACACACCCATACAATGCGCACCACCCCGTGATGTTTTTCTCACTCCTACTAGTCAATGTAATGTAACACACACCCATACAATGCGCACCACCCCTTGATGTTTTTCTCACTCCTACTAGTGAATCTAATGTAACACACAGCCATACAATGCGCACCACCCCGTGATGTTTTTCTCACTCCTACTAGTGAATGTAATGTAACACACACCCATACAATGCGCACCACCCCGTGATGTTTTTCTCACTCCTACTAGTGAATGTAATGTAACACACACCCATACAATGCGCACCACCCCGTGATGTTTTTCTCACTCCTACTAGTGAATGTAATGTAACACACACCCATACAATGCGCACCACTCCGTGATGTTTTTCTCATTCCTACTAGTGAATCTAATGTAACACACACCCATACAATGCACACCACCCCGCGGTGTTTTTCAGAAACCTATCCTACATTGCCACTGCATGTTCCCTGACCTCCCCATGCTGACCACCCCGCGGTGCTTTTCTCCATCCTACATTGCCACTCACTGCCTATCTTAATTCAGACCCTCCGATTCACACCACCCCGTGATGTTTTTCTCACTCCTACTAGTGAATATCATGTAACACACACCCATACAATGCGCACCACCCCGTGATGTTTTTCTCACTCCTACTAGTGAATGTAATGTAACACACACCCATACAATGCGCACCACCCCTTGATGTTTTTCTCACTCCTACTAGTGAATCTAATGTAACACACAGCCATACAATGCGCACCACCCCGTGATGTTTTTCTCACTCCTACTAGTGAATGTAATGTAACACACACCCATACAATGCACACCACCCCGCGGTGTTTTTCAGAAACCTATCCTACATTGCCACAGCATGTTCCCTGAACTCCGCATGCTGACCACCCCTCGGTGCTTTTCTCCATCCTACATTGCCACTCACTGCCTATCCTAATTCAGACCCTCCGATTCACACCACCCCGTGATGTTTTTCTCACTCCTACTAGTGAATGTCATGTAACACACACTCATACAATGCGCACCACCCCATGATGTTTTTCTCACTCCTACTAGTGAATGTAATGTAACACACACCCATACAATGCGCACCACCCCGTGATGCTTTTCTCACTCCTACTAGTGTATGTAATGTAACACACACCCATACAATGCGCACCACCCCGTGATGTTTTTCTCACTCCTACTAGTGAATGTAATGTAACACACACCCATACAATACGCACCACCCAGTGATGTTTTTCTCACTCCTACTAGTGAATGTAATGTTACACACACCAATACAATGCGCACCACCCCGTGATGTTTTTCTCACTCCTACTAGTGAATGTAATGTAACACACACACATAAAATGCGCACCACCCCGTGATGTTTTTCTCACTCCTACTAGTGAATGTAATGTAACACACACACATAAAATGCGCACCACCCCGTGATGTTTTTCTCACTCCTACTAGTGAATGTAATGTAACACACACCCATAAAATGCGCACCACCCCGTGATGTTTTTCTCACACCTATTAGTGAATGTAATGTAACACACACCCATACAATGCGCACCACCCCGTGATGTTTTTCTCACACCTATTAGTGAATGTAATGTAACACACACCCATACAATGCGCACAACCCCGTGATGTTTTTCTCACTCCTAGTAGTGAATGTAATGTAACACACACCCATACAATGCGCACCACCCCGTGATGTTTTTCTCACTCCTACTAGTGAATGTAATGTCACACCCATGCAATGCACACCACCCCGTGATGTTTTTCTCACTCCTACTAGTGAATGTAATGTAACACACACCCATACAATGCGCACCACCCCGTGATGTTTTTCTCACTCCTACTAGTCAATGTAATGTAACACACACCCATACAATGCGCACCACCCCGTGATGTTTTTCTCACTCCTACTAGTGAATGTAATGTAACACACACCCATACAATGCGCACAACCCCGTGATGTTTTTCTCACTCCTACTAGTGAATCTAATGTAACACACACCCATACAATGCGCACCACCCCGTGATGTTTTTCTCACTCTTACTAGTGAATGTAATGTACCACACACCCATACAATGAGCACCACCCTGTGATGTTTTTCTCACTCCTACTAGTGAATGTAATCTAACACACACCCATACAATGCGCACCACCCCGTGATGTTTTTCTCACTCCTACTTGTGAATCTAATGTAACACACACTCATACAATGCGGACCACCCCGCGATGTTTTTCAGAAACCTATCCTACATTGCCACTGCATGTTCCCTGACCTCCCCATGCTTACCTCCCCGTGGTGCTTTTCTCCATCCTACATTGCCACTCACTGCCTATCCTAATTCAGACCATCCGATTCACACCACACCGTGATGTTTTTCTCACTCCGACTAGTGAATGTAATGTAACACACACCCATACAATGCGCACCAACCCGTGATGTTTTTCTCACTCCTACTAGTGAATGTAATGTAACACACACCCATACACTGCGCACCACCCCGTGATATTTTTCTCACTCCTACTAGTGAATGTAATCTAACACACACCCACACAATGCACACCACCCCGTGATGTTTTTCTCACTCCTACTAGTGAATGTAATGTAACACACACCCATACAATGCGCACCACCCCGTGATGTTTTTCTCACTCCTATTAGTGAATGTAATGTAACACACACCCATACAATGCGCACCACCCCGTGATATTTTTCTCACTCCTACTAGTGAATCTAATGTAACACACACCCATACAATGCGCACCACCCCGTGATGTTTTTCTCACTCCTAGTAGTGAATGTAATGTAACACACACCCATACAATGCGCATCACCCCGTGATGTTTTTCTCACTCCTACTAGTGAATCTAATGTAACACACACCCATACAATGCGCACCACCCCGTGATGTTTTTCTCACTCCTACTAGTGAATCTAATGTAACACACACCCATACAATGCGCACCACCCCGTGATGTTTTTCTCACTCCTACTAGTGAATCTAATGTAACACACACCCATACAATGCACACCACCCCGCGGTGTTTTTCAGAAACCTATCCTACATTGCCACTGCATGTTCCCTGACCTCCCCATGCTAACCACCCCGCGGTGCTTTTCTCCATCCTACATTGCCACTCACTGCCTATCCTAATTCAGACCCTCCGATTCACACCACCCCGTGATGTTTTTCTCACTCCTACTAGTGAATGTCATGTAACACACACCCATACAATGCGCACCACCCCGTGATGTTTTTCTCACTCCTACTAGTGAATGTAATGTAACACACACCCATACAATGCGCACCACCCCGTGATTCTTTTCTCACTCCTACTAGTGAATGTAATGTAACACACACCCATACAATGCGCACAACCCCGTGATGTTTTTCTCACTCCTACTAGTGAATGTAATGTAACACACACCCATACAATCCCACCACCCCGTGATGTTTTTCTCACTCCTACTAGTGAATCTAATGTAACACACACCCATACAATGCGCACCACCCCGTGATGTTTTTCTCACTTCTACTAGTGAATGTAATGTAACGCACACCCATACAATGCGCACCACCCCTTGATATTTTTCTCACTCCTACTAGTGAATCTAATGTAACACACACCCATACAATGCGCACCACCCCGTGATGTTTTTCTCACTCCTACTAGTGAATCTAATGTAACACACACCCATACAATGCACACCACCCCCCGGTGTTTTTCAGAAACCTATCCTACATTGCCACTGCACTTTCCCTGACCTCCGCATGCTGACCACCCCGCGGTGCTTTTCTCCATCCTACATTGCCACTCACTGCCTATCCTAATTCAGACCCTCCGATTCACACCACCCCGTGATGTTTTTCTCACTCCTACTAGTGAATGTCATGTAACACACACCCATACCATGCGCACCACCCCGTGATGTTTTTCTCACTCCTACTAGTGAATGTAATGTAACACACACCCATACAATGCGCACCACCCCGTGATGCTTTTCTCACTCCTACTAGTGAATGTAATGTAACACACACCTTTACAATGCGCACCACCCCGTGATGTTTTTCTCACTCCTACTAGTGAATGTAAGGTAACACACAGCCATACAATACGCACCACCCCGTGATGTTTTTCTCACTCCTACTAGTGAATCTAATGTAACACACACCCATACAATGCGCACCACCCCGTGATATTTTTCTCACTCCTACTAGTGAATCTAATGTAACACACACCCATACAATGCACACCACCCCGTGATGTTTTTCTCACTCCTACTAGTGAATCTAATGTAACACACACCCATACAATGCGCACCACCCCGTGATGTTTTTCTCACTCCTACTAGTGAATGTAATGTAACACACACCCATACAATGCGCACCACCCCGTGATGTTTTTCTCACTCCTACTAGTGAATGTAATGTAACACACACCCATACAATGCGCACCACCCCGTGATGTTTTTCTCACTCCTACTAGTGAATGTAATGTAACACACACCCATACAATGCGCACCACCCCGTGATGTTTTTCTCACTCCTACTAGTGAATGTAATGTAACACACACCCATACAATGCGCACCACCCCGTGATGTTTTTCTCAGTCCTACTAGTGAATGTAATGTAACACACACCCATACAATGCGCACCACCCCATGATGTTTTTCTCACTGCTACTAGTGAATGTAATGTAACACACACCCATACAATGCGCACCACCCCTTGATGCCTTTCTCACTCCTACTAGTGAATGTAATGTAATGCACACCCATAAAATGCGCACCACCCCGTGATGTTTTTCTCATTCCTACTGGTGAATGTAATGTAACACACACCCATACAATGCTCATCACCCCGTGATGGTTTTCTCACTCCTACTAGTGAATGTAATGTAACACACACCCATACAATGCGCACCACACCGTGATGTTTTTCTCACTCCTACTAGTGAATCTAATGTAACACACACCCATACAATGCGCACCACCCCGTGATGTTTTTCTCACTCCTACTAGTGAATGTAATGTAACACACACCCATACAATGCGCACCACCCCGTGATGTTTTTCTCACTCCTACTAGTGAATCTAATGTAACACACACCCATACAATGCGCACCACCCCGTGATGTTTTTCTCACTCCTATTAGTGAATCTAATGTAACACACACCCATACAATGCGCACCACCCCGCGATGTTTTTCAGAAACCTATCCTACATTGCCACTGCCTGTTCCCTGACCTCCCCATGCTGACCACCCCGCGGTGCTTTTCTCCATCCTACATTGCCACTCACTGCCTATCCTAATTCAGACCCTCCGATTCACACCACCCCGTGATGTTTTTCTCACTCCTACTAGTGAATGTACTATAACACACACCCATACAATGCACACCACCCCGTGACGTTTTTCTCACTCCTACTAGTGAATGTAATGTAACACACACCCATACAATGCGCACCACCCCGCGATGTTTTTCAGAAACCTATCCTACATTTCCACTGTATGTTCCCTGACCTCCCCATGCTGACCACCCCACGGTGATTTTCTCCATCCTACATTGCCACTCACTGCCTATCCTAATTCAGACCCTCCGATTCACACCACCCCGTGATGTTTTTCTCACTGCTACTAGTGAATGTAATGTAACACACACCCATACAATGCGCATCACCCCGCGATGTTTGTCAGAAACCTATCCTACATTGACACTGCATGTTCCCAGACCTCCCCATGCTGACCACCCCGCGGTGCTTTTCTCCATCCTACATTGCCACTCACTGCCTATCCTAATTCAGACCCTCCGATTCACACCACCCCGTGATGTTTTTCTCACTCCTACTAGTGAATGTAATGTAACACACACCCATACAATTCGCACCACCCCGTGATGTTTTTCTCATTCCTACTAGTGAATCTAATGTAACACACACCCATACAATGCGCACCACCCCTTGATGTTTTTCTCACTCCTACTAGTGAATCTAATGTAACACACACCCATACAATGCGCACCACTCCGTGATGTTTTTCTCATTCCTACTAGTGAATCTAATGTAACACACACCCATACAATGCACACCACCCCGCGGTGTTTTTCAGAAACCTATCCTACATTGCCACTGCATGTTCCCTGACCTCCCCATGCTGACCACCCCGCGGTGCTTTTCTCCATCCTACATTGCCACTCACTGCCTATCTTAATTCAGACCCTCCGATTCACACCACCCCGTGATGTTTTTCTCACTCCTACTAGTGAATGTCATGTAACACACACCCATACAATGCGCACCACCCCGTGATGTTTTTCTCACTCCTACTAGTGAATGTAATGTAACACACACCCATACAATGCGCACCACCCCGTGATGTTTTTCTCACTCCTATTAGTGAATGTAATGTAACACACACCCATACAATGCGCACCACCCCGTGATGTTTTTCTCACTCCTACTAGTGAATCTAATGTAACACACACCCATACAATGCGCACCACCCCGTGATGTTTTTCTCATACTACTAGTGAATGTAATGTAACACACACCCATACAATGCGCACCACCCCTTGATGTTTTTCTCACTCCTACTAGTGAATCTAATGTAACACACACCCATACAATGCGCACCACCCCGTGATGTTTTTCTCACTCCTACTAGTGAATGTAATGTAACACACACCCATAAAATGCACACCACCCCGCGGTGTTTTTCAGAAACCTATCCTACATTGCCACAGCATGTTCCCTGACCTCCGCATGCTGACCACCCCGCGGTGCTTTTCTCCATCCTACATTGCCACTCACTGCCTATCCTAATTCAGACCCTCCGATTCACACCACCCCGTGATGTTTTTCTCACTCCTACTAGTGAATGTCATGTAACACACACTCATACAATGCGCACCACCCCATGATGTTTTTCTCACTCCTACTAGTGAATGTAATGTAACACACACCCATACAATACGCACCACCCCGTGATTTTTTTCTCACTCCTACTAGTGAATGTAATGTAACACACACCCATACAATGCGCACCACCCCGTGATGTTTTTCTCACTCCTACTAGTGAATGTAATGTAACACACACCCATACAATACGCACCACCCAGTGATGTTTTTCTCACTCCTACTAGTGAATGTAATGTAACACACACCCATACAATGCGCACCACCCCGTGATGTTTTTCTCACTCCTACTAGTGAATGTAATGTAACACACACACATAAAATGCGCACCACCCCGTGATGTTTTTCTCACTCCTACTAGTGAATGTAATGTAACACACACACATAAAATGCGCACCACCCCGTGATGTTTTTCTCACTCCTACTAGTGAATCTAATGTAACACACACCCATAAAATGCGCACCACCCCGTGATGTTTTTCTCACACCTATTAGTGAATGTAATGTAACACACACCCATACAATGCGCACCACCCCGTGATGTTTTTCTCACACCTATTAGTGAATGTAATGTAACACACACCCATACAATGCGCACAACCCCGTGATGTTTTTCTCACTCCTAGTAGTGAATGTAATGTAACACACACCCATACAATGCGCACCACCCCGTGATGTTTTTCTCACTCCTACTAGTGAATGTAATGTCACACCCATGCAATGCACACCACCCCGTGATGTTTTTCTCACTCCTACTAGTGAATGTAATGTAACACACACCCATACAATGCGCACCACCCCGTGATGTTTTTCTCACTCCTACTAGTCAATGTAATGTAACACACACCCATACAATGCGCACCACCCCGTGATGTTTTTCTCACTCCAGTAGTGAATGTAATGTAACACACACCCATACAATGCGCACAACCCCGTGATGTTTTTCTCACTCCTACTAGTGAATCTAATGTAACACACACCCATACAATGCGCACCACCCCGTGATGTTTTTCTCACTCCTACTAGTGAATGTAATGTACCACACACCCATACAATGAGCACCACCCCGTGATGTTTTTCTCACTCCTACTAGTGAATGTAATCTAACACACACCCATACAATGCGCACCACCCCGTGATTTTTTTCTCACTCCTACTTGTGAATCTAATGTAACACACACTCATACAATGCGGACCACCCCGCGATGTTTTTCAGAAACCTATCCTACATTGCCACTGCATGTTCCCTGACCTCCCCATGCTTACCTCCCCGTGGTGCTTTTCTCCATCCTACATTGCCACTCACTGCCTATCCTAATTCAGACCATCCGATTCACACCACACCGTGATGTTTTTCTCACTCCGACTAGTGAATGTAATGTAACACACACCCATACAATGCGCACCACCCCGTGATGTTTTTCTCACTCCTACTAGTGAATGTAATGTAACACACACCCATACACTGCGCACCACCCCGTGATGGTTTTCTCACTCCTACTAGTGAATGTAATGTAACACACACCCATACAATGCGCACCACCCCGTGATGTTTTTCTCACTCCTATTAGTGAATGTAATGTAACACACACCCATACAATGCGCACCACCCCGTGATATTTTTCTCACTCCTACTAGTGAATCTAATGTAACACACACCCATACAATGGGCACCACCCCGTGATGTTTTTCTCACTCCTAGTAGTGAATGTAATGTAACACACACCCATACAATGCGCATCACCCCGTGATGTTTTTCTCACTCCTACTAGTGAATCTAATGTAACACACACCCATACAATGCGCACCGCCCCGTGATGTTTTTCTCACTCCTACTAGTGAATCTAATGTAACACACACCCATACAATGCGCACCACCCCGTGATGTTTTTCTCACTCCTACTAGTGAATCTAATGTAACACACACCCATACAATGCACACCACCCCGCGGTGTTTTTCAGAAACCTATCCTACATTGCCACTGCATGTTCCCTGACCTCCCCATGCTAACCACCCCGCGGTGCTTTTCTCCATCCTACATTGCCACTCACTGCCTATCCTAATTCAGACCCTCCGATTCACACCACCCCGTGATGTTTTTCTCACTCCTACTAGTGAATGTCATGTAACACACACCCATACAATGCGCACCACCCCGTGATGTTTTTCTCACTCCTACTAGTGAATGTAATGTAACACACACCCATACAATGCGCACCACCCCGTGATTCTTTTCTCACTCCTACTAGTGAATGTAATGTAACACACACCCATACAATGCGCACCACCCCGTGATGTTTTTCTCACTCCTACTAGTGAATGTAATGTAACACACACCCATACAATCCCACCACCCCGTGATGTTTTTCTCACTCCTACTAGTGAATCTAATGTAACACACACCCATACAATGCGCACCACCCCGTGATGTTTTTCTCACTCCTACTAGTGAATCTAATGTAACACACACCCATACAATGCACACCACCCCGCGGTGTTTTTCAGAAACCTATCCTACATTGCCACTGCACTTTCCCTGACCTCCCCATGCTGACCACCCCGCGGTGCTTTTCTCCATCCTACATTGCCACTCACTGCCTATCCTAATTCAGACCCTCCGATTCACACCACCCCGTGATGTTTTTCTCACTCCTACTAGTGAATGTCATGTAACACACACCCATACAATGCGCACCACCCCGTGATGTTTTTCTCACTCCTACTAGTGAATGTAATGTAACACACACCCATACAATGCGCACCACCCCGTGATGCTTTTCTCACTCCTACTAGTGAATGTAATGTAACACACACCTTTACAATGCGCACCACCCCGTGATGTTTTTCTCACTCCTACTAGTGAATGTAAGGTAACACACAGCCATACAATACGCACCACCCCGTGATGTTTTTCTCACTCCTACTAGTGAATCTAATGTAACACACACCCATACAATGCGCACCACCCCGTGATATTTTTCTCACTCCTACTAGTGAATCTAATGTAACACACACCCATACAATGCACACCACCCCGTGATGTTTTTCTCACTCCTACTAGTGAATCTAATGTAACACACACCCATACAATGCGCACCACCCCGTGATGTTTTTCTCACTCCTACTAGTGAATGTAATGTAACACACACCCATACAATGCGCACCACCCCGTGATGTTTTTCTCACTCCTACTAGTGAATGTAATGTAACACACACCCATACAATGCGCACCACCCCGTGATGTTTTTCTCACTCCTACTAGTGAATGTAATGTAACACACACCCATACAATGCCCACCACCCCGTGATGTTTTTCTCACTCCTACTAGTGAATGTAATGTAACACACACCCATACAATGCGCAACACCCCGTGATGTTTTTCTCACTCCTACTAGTGAATCTAATGTAACACACACCCATACAATGCGCACCACCCCGTGATGTTTTTCTCACTCCTATTAGTGAATCTAATGTAACACACACCCATACAATGCGCACCACCCCGCGATGTTTTTCAGAAACCTATCCTACATTGCCACTGCCTGTTCCCTGACCTCCCCATGCTGACCACCCCGCGGTGCTTTTCTCCATTCTACATTGCCACTCACTGCCTATCCTAATTCAGACCCTCCGATTCACACCACCCCGTGATGTTTTTCTCACTCCTACTAGTGAATGTACTATAACACACACCCATACAATGCACACCACCCCGTGATGTTTTTCTCACTCAAACTAGTGAATGTAATGTAACACACACCCATACAATGCGCACCACCCCGCGATGTTTTTCAGAAACCTATCCTACATTGCCACTGTATGTTCCCTGACCTCCCCATGCTGACCACCCCACGGTGATTTTCTCCATCCTACATTGCCACTCACTGCCTATCCTAATTCAGACCCTCCGATTCACACCACCCCGTGATGTTTTTCTCACTGCTACTAGTGAATGTAATGTAACACACACCCATACAATGCGCATCACCCCGCGATGTTTTTCAGAAACCTATCCTACATTGACACTGCATGTTCCCAGACCTCCCCATGCTGACCACCCCGCGGTGCTTTTCTCCATCCTACATTGCCACTCACTGCCTATCCTAATTCAGACCCTCCGATTCACACCACCCCGTGATGTTTTTCTCACTCCTACTAGTGAATGTAATGTAACACACACCCATACAATTCGCACCACCCCGTGATGTTTTTCTCATTCCTACTAGTGAATCTAATGTAACACACACCCATACAATGCGCATCACCCCTTGATGTTTTTCTCACTCCTACTAGTGAATCTAATGTAACACACACCCATACAATGCGCACCACTCCGTGATGTTTTTATCATTCCTACTAGTGAATCTAATGTAACACACACCCATACAATGCACACCACCCCGCGGTGTTTTTCAGAAACCTATCCTACATTGCCACTGCATGTTCCCTGACCTCCCCATGCTGACCACCCCGCGGTGCTTTTCTCCATCCTACATTGCCACTCACTGCCTATCTTAATTCAGACCCTCCGATTCACACCACCCCGTGATGTTTTTCTCACTCCTACTAGTGAATGTCATGTAACACACACCCATACAATGCGCACCACCCCGTGATGTTTTTCTCACTCCTACTAGTGAATGTAATGTAACACACACCCATACAATGCGCACCACCCCGTGATGTTTTTCTCACTCCTATTAGTGAATGTAATGTAACACACACCCATACAATGCGCACCACCCCGTGATGTTTTTCTCACTCCTACTAGTGAATCTAATGTAACACACACCCATACAATGCGCACCACCCCGTGATGTTTTTCTCATACTACTAGTGAATGTAATGTAACACACACCCATACAATGCGCACCACCCCTTGATGTTTTTCTCACTCCTACTAGTGAATCTAATGTAACACACACCCATACAATGCGCACCACCCCGTGATGTTTTTCTCACTCCTACTAGTGAATGTAATGTAACACACACCCATACAATGCACACCACCCCGCGGTGTTTTTCAGAAACCTATCCTACATTGCCACAGCATGTTCCCTGACCTCCGCATGCTGACCACCCCGCGGTGCTTTTCTCCATCCTACATTGCCACTCACTGCCTATCCTAATTCAGACCCTCCGATTCACACCACCCCGTGATGTTTTTCTCACTCCTACTAGTGAATGTCATGTAACACACACTCATACAATGCGCACCACCCCATGATGTTTTTCTCACTCCTACTAGTGAATGTAATGTAACACACACCCATACAATGCGCACCACCCCGTGATGCTTTTCTCACTCCTACTAGTGAATGTAATGTAACACACACCCATACAATGCGCACCACCCCGTGATGTTTTTCTCACTCCTACTAGTGAATGTAATGTAACACACACCCATACAATGCGCACCACCCCGTGATGCTTTTCTCACTCCTACTAGTGAATGTAATGTAACACACACCCATACAATGCGCACCACCCCGTGATGTTTTTCTCACTCCTACTAGTGAATGTAATGTAACACACACCCATACAATACGCACCACCCAGTGATGTTTTTCTCACTCCTACTAGTGAATGTAATGTAACACACACCCATACAATGCGCACCACCCCGTGATGTTTTTCTCACTCCTACTAGTGAATGTAATGTAACACACACAGATAAAAGGCGCACCACCCCGTGATGTTTTTCTCTCTCCCACTAGTGAATGTAATGTAACACACACACATAAAATGCGCACCACCCCGTGATGTTTTTCTCACTCCTACTAGTGAATGTAATGTAACACACACCCATAAAATGCGCACCACCCCGTGATGTTTTTCTCACACCTATTAGTGAATGTAATGTAACACACACCCATACAATGCGCACCACCCCGTGATGTTTTTCTCACACCTATTAGTGAATGTAATGTAACACACACCATACAATGCGCACAACACCGTGATGTTTTTCTCACTCCTAGTAGTGAATGTAATGTAACACACACCCATACAATGCGCACCACCCCGAGATGTTTTTCTCACTCCTACTTGTGAATGTAATGTCACACCCATGCAATGCACACCACCCCGTGATGTTTTTCTCACTGCTACTAGTGAATGTAATGTAACACACACCCATACAATGCGCACCACCCCGTGATGTTTTTCTCACTCCTACTAGTCAATGTAATGTAACACACACCCATACAATGCGCACCACCCCGTGATGTTTTTCTCACTCCAGTAGTGAATGTAATGTAACACACACCCATACAATGCGCACAACCCCGTGATGTTTTTCTCACTCCTACTAGTGAATCTAATGTAACACACACCCATACAATGCGCACCACCCCGTGATGTTTTTCTCACTCCTACTAGTGAATGTAATGTACCACACACCCATACAATGAGCACCACCCCGTGATGTTTTTCTCACTCCTACTAGTGAATGTAATCTAACACACACCCATACAATGCGCACCACCCCGTGATGTTTTTCTCACTCCTACTTGTGAATCTAACGTAACACACACTCATACAATGCGGACCACCCCGCGATGTTTTTCAGAAACCTATCCTACATTGCCACTGCATGTTCCCTGACCTCCCCATGCTTACCTCCCCGTGGTGCTTTTCTCCATCCTACATTGCCACTCACTGCCTATCCTAATTCAGACCATCCGATTCACACCACACCGTGATGTTTTTCTCACTCCTACTAGTGAATGTAATGTAACACACACCCATACAATGCGCACCACCCCGTGATGTTTTTCTCACTCCTACTAGTGAATGTAATGTAACACACACCCATACACTGCGCACCACCCCGTGATATTTTTCTCACTCCTACTAGTGAATGTAATCTAACACACACCCACACAATGCACACCACCCCGTGATGTTTTTCTCACTCCTACTAGTGAATGTAATGTAACACACACCCATACAATGCGCACCACCCCGTGATGTTTTTCTCACTCCTATTAGTGAATGTAATGTAACACACACCCATACAATGCGCACCACCCCGTGATGTTTTTCTCACTCCTACTAGTGAATCTAATGTAACACACACCCATACAATGCGCACCACCCCGTGATGTTTTTCTCACTCCTAGTAGTGAATGTAATGTAACACACACCCATACAATGCGCACCACCCCGTGATGTTTTTCTCACTCCTACTAGTGAATCTAATGTAACACACACCCATACAATGCGCACCACCCCGTGATGTTTTTCTCACTCCTACTAGTGAATCTAATGTAACACACACCCATACAATGCGCACCACCCCGTGATGTTTTTCTCACTCCTACTAGTGAATCTAATGTAACAAACACCCATACAATGCACACCACCCCGCGGTGTTTTTCAGAAACCTATCCTACATTGCCACTGCATGTTCCCTGACCTCCCCATGCTAACCACCCCGCGGTGCTTTTCTCCATCCTACATTGCCACTCACTGCCTATCCTAATTCAGACCCTCCGATTCACACCACCCCGTGATGTTTTTCTCACTCCTACTAGTGAATGTCATGTAACACACACCCATACAATGCGCACCACCCGTGATGTTTTTCTCACTCCTACTAGTGAATGTAATGTAACACACACCCATACAATGCGCACCACCCCGTGATTCTTTTCTCACTCCTACTAGTGAATGTAATGTAACACACAACCATACAATGCGCACCACCCCGTGATGTTTTTCTCACTCCTACTAGTGAATGTAATGTAACACACACCCATACAATCCCACCACCCCGTGATGTTTTTCTCACTCCTACTAGTGAATCTAATGTAACACACACCCATACAATGCGCACCACCCCGTGATGTTTTTCTCACTTCTACTAGTGAATGTAATGTAACACACACCCATACAATGCGCACCACCCCTTGATATTTTTCTCACTCCTACTAGTGAATCTAATGTAACACACACCCATACAATGCGCACCACCCCGTGATGTTTTTCTCACTCCTACTAGTGAATCTAATGTAACACACACCCATACAATGCACACCACCCCGCGGTGTTTTTCAGAAACCTATCCTACATTGCCACTGCACTTTCCCTGACCTCCCCATGCTGACCACCCCGCGGTGCTTTTCTCCATCCTACATTGCCACTCACTGCCTATCCTAACTCAGACCTCCCGATTCACACCACCCCGTGATGTTTTTCTCACTCCTACTAGTGAATGTCATGTAACACACACCCATACAATGCGCACCACCCCGTGATGTTTTTCTCACTCCTACTAGTGAATGTAATGTAACACACACCCATACAATGCGCACCACCCCGTGATGCTTTTCTCACTCCTACTAGTGAATGTAATGTAACACACACCTTTACAATGCGCACCACACCGTGATGTTTTTCTCACTCCTACTAGTGAATGTAAGGTAACACACAGCCATACAATACGCACCACCCCGTGATGTTTTTCTCACTCCTACTAGTGAATGTAATGTAACACACACCCATACAATGCGCACCACCCCGTGATGTTTTTCTCACTCCTACTAGTGAATGTAATGTAACACACACCCATACAATGCGCACCACCCCGTGATGTTTTTCTCACTCCTACTAGTGAATGTAATGTAACACACACCCATACAATGCGCACCACCCCGTGATGTTTTTCTCACTCCTACTAGTGAATGTAATGTAACACACACCCATACAATGCGCACCACCCCGTGATGTTTTTCTCACTCCTACTAGTGAATGTAATGTAACACACACCCATACAATGCGCACCACACCGTGATGTTTTTCTCACTCCTACTAGTGAATCTAATGTAACACACACCCATACAATGCGCACCACCCCGTGATGTTTTTCTCACTCCTACTAGTGAATGTAATGTAACACACACCCATACAATGCGCACCACCCCGTGATGTTTTTCTCACTCCTACTAGTGAATCTAATGTAACACACACCCATACAATGCTACCACCCCGTGATGTTTTTCTCACTCCTACTAGTGAATCTAATGTAACACACACCCATACAATGCGCACCACCCCGCGATGTTTTTCAGAAACCTATCCTACATTGCCACTGCATGTTCCCTGACCTCCCCATGCTGACCACCCCGCGGTGCTTTTCTCCATCCTACATTGCCACTCACTGCCTATCCTAATTCAGACCCTCCGATTCACACCACCCCGTAATGTTTTTCTCACTCCTACTAGTGAATGTACTATAACACACACCCATACAATGCACACCACCCCGTGACGTTTTTCTCACTCCTACTAGTGAATGTAATGTAACACACACCCATACAATGCGCACCACCCCGCGATGTTTTTCAGAAACCTATCCTACATTGCCACTGTATGTTCCCTGACCTCCCCATGCTGACCACCCCGCGGTGCTTTTCTCCATCCTACATTGCCACTCACTGCCTATCCTAATTCAGACCCTCCGATTCACACCACCCCGTGATGTTTTTCTCACTGCTACTAGTGAATGTAATGTAACACACACCCATACAATGCGCATCACCCCGCGATGTTTTTCAGAAACCTATCCTACATTGACACTGCATGTTCCCAGACCTCCCCATGCTGACCACCCCGCGGTGCTTTTCTACATCCTACATTGCCACTCACTGCCTATCCTAATTCAGACCCTCCGATTCACACCACACCGTGATGTTTTTCTCACTCCTACTAGTGAATGTAATGTAACACACACCCATACAATTCGCACCACCCCGTGATGTTTTTCTCATTCCTACTAGTGAATCTAATGTAACACACACCCATACAATGCGCACCACCCCTTGATGTTTTTCTCACTCCTACTAGTGAATCTAATGTAACACACACCCATACAATGCGCACCACTCCGTGATGTTTTTCTCATTCCTACTAGTGAATCTAATGTAACACACACCCATACAATGCACACCACCCCGCGGTGTTTTTCAGAAACCTATCCTACATTGCCACTGCATGTTCCCTGACCTCCCCATGCTGACCACCCCGCGGTGCTTTTCTCCATCCTACATTGCCACTCACTGCCTATCTTAATTCAGACCCTCCGATTCACACCACCCCGTGATGTTTTTCTCACTCCTACTAGTGAATATCATGTAACACACACCCATACAATGCGCACCACCCCGTGATGTTTTTCTCACTCCTACTAGTGAATGTAATGTAACACACACCCATACAATGCGCACCACCCCTTGATGTTTTTCTCACTCCTACTAGTGAATCTAATGTAACACACAGCCATACAATGCGCACCACCCCGTGATGTTTTTCTCACTCCTACTAGTGAATGTAATGTAACACACACCCATACAATGCACACCACCCCGCGGTGTTTTTCAGAAACCTATCCTACATTGCCACAGCATGTTCCCTGACCTCCGCATGCTGACCACCCCGCGGTGCTTTTCTCCATCCTACATTGCCACTCAATGCCTATCCTAATTCAGACCCTCCGATTCACACCACCCCGTGATGTTTTTCTCACTCCTACTAGTGAATGTCATGTAACACACACTCATACAATGCGCACCACCCCATGATGTTTTTCTCACTCCTACTAGTGAATGTAATGTAACACACACCCATACAATGCGCACCACCCCGTGATGCTTTTCTCACTCCTACTAGTGTATGTAATGTAACACACACCCATACAATGCGCACCACCCCGTGATGTTTTTCTCACTCCTACTAGTGAATGTAATGTAACACACACCCATACAATACGCACCACCCAGTGATGTTTTTCTCACTCCTACTAGTGAATGTAATGTTACACACACCAATACAATGCGCACCACCCCGTGATGTTTTTCTCACTCCTACTAGTGAATGTAATGTAACACACACACATAAAATGCGCACCACCCCGTGATGTTTTTCTCACTCCTACTAGTGAATGTAATGTAACACACACACATAAAATGCGAACCACCCCGTGATGTTTTTCTCACTCCTACTAGTGAATGTAATGTAACACACACCCATAAAATGCGCACCACCCCGTGATGTTTTTCTCACACCTATTAGTGAATGTAATGTAACACACACCCATACAATGCGCACCACCCCGTGATGTTTTTCTCACACCTATTAGTGAATGTAATGTAACACACACCCATACAATGCGCACAACCCCGTGATGTTTTTCTCACTCCTAGTAGTGAATGTAATGTAACACACACCCATACAATGCGCACCACCCCGTGATGTTTTTCTCACTCCTACTAGTGAATGTAATGTCACACCCATGCAATGCACACCACCCCGTGATGTTTTTCTCACTCCTACTAGTGAATGTAATGTAACACACACCCATACAATGCGCACCACCCCGTGATGTTTTTCTCACTCCTACTAGTCAATGTAATGTAACACACACCCATACAATGCGCACCACCCCGTGATGTTTTTCTCACTCCTACTAGTGAATGTAATGTAACACACACCCATACAATGCGCACAACCCCGTGATGTTTTTCTCACTCCTACTAGTGAATCTAATGTAACACACACCCATACAATGCGCACCACCCCGTGATGTTTTTCTCACTCTTACTAGTGAATGTAATGTACCACACACCCATACAATGAGCACCACCCTGTGATGTTTTTCTCACTCCTACTAGTGAATGTAATCTAACACACACCCATACAATGCGCACCACCCCGTGATGTTTTTCTCACTCCTACTTGTGAATCTAATGTAAAACACACTCATACAATGCGGACCACCCCGCGATGTTTTTCAGAAACCTATCCTACATTGCCACTGCATGTTCCCTGACCTCCCCATGCTTACCTCCCCGTGGTGCTTTTCTCCATCCTACATTGCCACTCACTGCCTATCCTAATTCAGACCATCCGATTCACACCACACCGTGATGTTTTTCTCACTCCGACTAGTGAATGTAATGTAACACACACCCATACAATGCGCACCAACCCGTGATGTTTTTCTCACTCCTACTAGTGAATGTAATGTAACACACACCCATACACTGCGCACCACCCCGTGATATTTTTCTCACTCCTACTAGTGAATGTAATCTAACACACACCCACACAATGCACACCACCCCGTGATGTTTTTCTCACTCCTACTAGTGAATGTAATGTAACACACACCCATACAATGCGCACCACCCCGTGATGTTTTTCTCACTCCTATTAGTGAATGTAATGTAACACACACCCATACAATGCGCACCACCCCGTGATATTTTTCTCACTCCTACTAGTGAATCTAATGTAACACACACCCATACAATGCGCACCACCCCGTGATGTTTTTCTCACTCCTAGTAGTGAATGTAATGTAACACACACCCATACAATGCGCATCACCCCGTGATGTTTTTCTCACTCCTACTAGTGAATCTAATGTAACACACACCCATACAATGCGCACCACCCCGTGATGTTTTTCTCACTCCTACTAGTGAATCTAATGTAACACACACCCATACAATGCGCACCACCCCGTGATGTTTTTCTCACTCCTACTAGTGAATCTAATGTAACACACACCCATACAATGCACACCACCCCGCGGTGTTTTTCAGAAACCTATCCTACATTGCCACTGCATGTTCCCTGACCTCCCCATGCTAACCACCCCGCGGTGCTTTTCTCCATCCTACATTGCCACTCACTGCCTATCCTAATTCAGACCCTCCGATTCACACCACCCCGTGATGTTTTTCTCACTCCTACTAGTGAATGTCATGTAACACACACCCATACAATGCGCACCACCCCGTGATGTTTTTCTCACTCCTACTAGTGAATGTAATGTAACACACACCCATACAATGCGCACCAACCCGTGATTCTTTTCTCACTCCTACTAGTGAATGTAATGTAACACACACCCATACAATGCGCACAACCCCGTGATGTTTTTCTCACTCCTACTAGTGAATGTAATGTAACACACACCCATACAATCCCACCACCCCGTGATGTTTTTCTCACTCCTACTAGTGAATCTAATGTAACACACACCCATACAATGCGCACCACCCCGTGATGTTTTTCTCACTTCTACTAGTGAATGTAATGTAACGCACACCCATACAATGCGCACCACCCCTTGATATTTTTCTCACTCCTACTAGTGAATCTAATGTAACACACACCCATACAATGCGCACCACCCCGTGATGTTTTTCTCACTCCTACTAGTGAATCTAATGTAACACACACCCATACAATGCACACCACCCCGCGGTGTTTTTCAGAAACCTATCCTACATTGCCACTGCACTTTCCCTGACCTCCGCATGCTGACCACCCCGCGGTGCTTTTCTCCATCCTACATTGCCACTCACTGCCTATCCTAATTCAGACCCTCCGATTCACACCACCCCGTGATGTTTTTCTCACTCCTACTAGTGAATGTCATGTAACACACACCCATACCATGCGCACCACCCCGTGATGTTTTTCTCACTCCTACTAGTGAATGTAATGTAACACACACCCATACAATGCGCACCACCCCGTGATGCTTTTCTCACTCCTACTAGTGAATGTAATGTAACACACACCTTTACAATGCGCACCACCCCGTGATGTTTTTCTCACTCCTACTAGTGAATGTAATCTAACACACACCCATACAATGCGCACCACCCCGTGATGTTTTTCTCACTCCTACTTGTGAATCTAATGTAACACACACTCATACAATGCGGACCACCCCGCGATGTTTTTCAGAAACCTATCCTACATTGCCACTGCATGTTCCCTGACCTCCCCATGCTTACCTCCCCGTGGTGCTTTTCTCCATCCTACATTGCCACTCACTGCCTATCCTAATTCAGACCATCCGATTCACACCACACCGTGATGTTTTTCTCACTCCGACTAGTGAATGTAATGTAACACACACCCATACAATGCGCACCAACCCGTGATGTTTTTCTCACTCCTACTAGTGAATGTAATGTAACACACACCCATACACTGCGCACCACCCCGTGATATTTTTCTCACTCCTACTAGTGAATGTAATCTAACACACACCCACACAATGCACACCACCCCGTGATGTTTTTCTCACTCCTACTAGTGAATGTAATGTAACACACACCCATACAATGCGCACCACCCCGTGATGTTTTTCTCACTCCTATTAGTGAATGTAATGTAACACACACCCATACAATGCGCACCACCCCGTGATATTTTTCTCACTCCTACTAGTGAATCTAATGTAACACACACCCATACAATGCGCACCACCCCGTGATGTTTTTCTCACTCCTAGTAGTGAATGTAATGTAACACACACCCATACAATGCGCATCACCCCGTGATGTTTTTCTCACTCCTACTAGTGAATCTAATGTAACACACACCCATACAATGCGCACCACCCCGTGATGTTTTTCTCACTCCTACTAGTGAATCTAATGTAACACACACCCATACAATGCGCACCACCCCGTGATGTTTTTCTCACTCCTACTAGTGAATCTAATGTAACACACACCCATACAATGCACACCACCCCGCGGTGTTTTTCAGAAACCTATCCTACATTGCCACTGCATGTTCCCTGACCTCCCCATGCTAACCACCCCGCGGTGCTTTTCTCCATCCTACATTGCCACTCACTGCCTATCCTAATTCAGACCCTCCGATTCACACCACCCCGTGATGTTTTTCTCACTCCTACTAGTGAATGTCATGTAACACACACCCATACAATGCGCACCACCCCGTGATGTTTTTCTCACTCCTACTAGTGAATGTAATGTAACACACACCCATACAATGCGCACCACCCCGTGATTCTTTTCTCACTCCTACTAGTGAATGTAATGTAACACACACCCATACAATGCGCACAACCCCGTGATGTTTTTCTCACTCCTACTAGTGAATGTAATGTAACACACACCCATACAATCCCACCACCCCGTGATGTTTTTCTCACTCCTACTAGTGAATCTAATGTAACACACACCCATACAATGCGCACCACCCCGTGATGTTTTTCTCACTTCTACTAGTGAATGTAATGTAACGCACACCCATACAATGCGCACCACCCCTTGATATTTTTCTCACTCCTACTAGTGAATCTAATGTAACACACACCCATACAATGCGCACCACCCCGTGATGTTTTTCTCACTCCTACTAGTGAATCTAATGTAACACACACCCATACAATGCACACCACCCCGCGGTGTTTTTCAGAAACCTATCCTACATTGCCACTGCACTTTCCCTGACCTCCGCATGCTGACCACCCCGCGGTGCTTTTCTCCATCCTACATTGCCACTCACTGCCTATCCTAATACAGACCCTCCGATTCACACCACCCCGTGATGTTTTTCTCACTCCTACTAGTGAATGTCATGTAACACACACCCATACCATGCGCACCACCCCGTGATGTTTTTCTCACTCCTACTAGTGAATGTAATGTAACACACACCCATACAATGCGCACCACCCCGTGATGCTTTTCTCACTCCTACTAGTGAATGTAATGTAACACACACCTTTACAATGCGCACCACCCCGTGATGTTTTTCTCACTCCTACTAGTGAATGTAAGTTAACACACAGCCATACAATACGCACCACCCCGTGATGTTTTTCTCACTCCTACTAGTGAATCTAATGTAACACACACCCATACAATGCGCACCACCCCGTGATATTTTTCTCACTCCTACTAGTGAATCTAATGTAACACACACCCATACAATGCACACCACCCCGTGATGTTTTTCTCACTCCTACTAGTGAATCTAATGTAACACACACCCATACAATGCGCACCACCCCGTGATGTTTTTCTCACTCCTACTAGTGAATGTAATGTAACACACACCCATACAATGCGCACCACCCCGTGATGTTTTTCTCACTCCTACTAGTGAATGTAATGTAACACACACCCATACAATGCGCACCACCCCGTGATGTTTTTCTCACTCCTACTAGTGAATGTAATGTAACACACACCCATACAATGCGCACCACCCCGTGATGTTTTTCTCACTCCTACTAGTGAATGTAATGTAACACACACCCATACAATGCGCACCACCCCGTGATGTTTTTCTCAGTCCTACTAGTGAATGTAATGTAACACACACCCATACAATGCGCACCACCCCATGATGTTTTTCTCACTGCTACTAGTGAATGTAATGTAACACACACCCATACAATGCGCACCACCCCTTGATGCCTTTCTCACTCCTACTAGTGAATCTAATGTAACACACACCCATACAATGCTCATCACCCCGTGATGGTTTTCTCACTCCTACTAGTGAATGTAATGTAACACACACCCATACAATGCGCACCACACCGTGATGTTTTTCTCACTCCTACTAGTGAATCTAATGTAACACACACCCATACAATGCGCACCACCCCGTGATGTTTTTCTCACTCCTACTAGTGAATGTAATGTAACACACACCCATACAATGCGCACCACCCCGTGATGTTTTTCTCACTCCTACTAGTGAATCTAATGTAACACACACCCATACAATGCGCACCACCCCGTGATGTTTTTCTCACTCCTATTAGTGAATCTAATGTAACACACACCCATACAATGCGCACCACCCCGCGATGTTTTTCAGAAACCTATCCTACATTGCCACTGCCTGTTCCCTGACCTCCCCATGCTGACCACCCCGCGGTGCTTTTCTCCATCCTACATTGCCACTCACTGCCTATCCTAATTCAGACCCTCCGATTCACACCACCCCGTGATGTTTTTCTCACTCCTACTAGTGAATGTACTATAACACACACCCATACAATGCACACCACCCCGTGACGTTTTTCTCACTCCTACTAGTGAATGTAATGTAACACACACCCATACAATGCGCACCACCCCGCGATGTTTTTCAGAAACCTATCCTACATTTCCACTGTATGTTCCCTGACCTCCCCATGCTGACCACCCCACGGTGATTTTCTCCATCCTACATTGCCACTCACTGCCTATCCTAATTCAGACCCTCCGATTCACACCACCCCGTGATGTTTTTCTCACTGCTACTAGTGAATGTAATGTAACACACACCCATACAATGCGCATCACCCCGCGATGTTTGTCAGAAACCTATCCTACATTGACACTGCATGTTCCCAAACCTCCCCATGCTGACCACCCCGCGGTGCTTTTCTCCATCCTACATTGCCACTCACTGCCTATCCTAATTCAGACCCTCCGATTCACACCACCCCGTGATGTTTTTCTCACTCCTACTAGTGAATGTAATGTAACACACACCCATACAATTCGCACCACCCCGTGATGTTTTTCTCATTCCTACTAGTGAATCTAATGTAACACACACCCATACAATGCGCACCACCCCGTGATGTTTTTCTCACTCCTACTAGTGAATGTAATGTAACACACACCCGTACAATGCGCACCACCCCGTGATGTTTTTCTCACTCCTACTAGTGAATGTAATGTAACACACACCCATACAATGCGCACCACCCCGTGATGTTTTTCTCACTCCTATTAGTGAATGTAATGTAACACACACCCATACAAAGCGCACCACCCCGTGATGTTTTTCTCACTCCTACTAGTGAATCTAATGTAACACACACCCATACAATGCGCACCACCCCGTGATGTTTTTCTCATACTACTAGTGAATGTAATGTAACACACACCCATACAATGCGCACCACCCCTTGATGTTTTTCTCACTCCTACTAGTGAATCTAATGTAACACACACCCATACAATGCGCACCACCCCGTGATGTTTTTCTCACTCCTACTAGTGAATGTAATGTAACACACACCCATAAAATGCACACCACCCCGCGGTGTTTTTCAGAAACCTATCCTACATTGCCACAGCATGTTCCCTGACCTCCGCATGCTGACCACCCCGCGGTGCTTTTCTCCATCCTACATTGCCACTCACTGCCTATCCTAATTCAGACCCTCCGATTCACACCACCCCGTGATGTTTTTCTCACTCCTACTAGTGAATGTCATGTAACACACACTCATACAATGCGCACCACCCCATGATGTTTTTCTCACTCCTACTAGTGAATGTAATGTAACACACACCCATACAATACGCACCACCCCGTGATTTTTTTCTCACTCCTACTAGTGAATGTAATGTAACACACACCCATACAATGCGCACCACCCCGTGATGTTTTTCTCACTCCTACTAGTGAATGTAATGTAACACACACCCATACAATACGCACCACCCAGTGATGTTTTTCTCACTCCTACTAGTGAATGTAATGTAACACACACCCATACAATGCGCACCACCCCGTGATGTTTTTCTCACTCCTACTAGTGAATGTAATGTAACACACACACATAAAATGCGCACCACCCCGTGATGTTTTTCTCACTCCTACTAGTGAATGTAATGTAACACACACACATAAAATGCGCACCACCCCGTGATGTTTTTCTCACTCCTACTAGTGAATGTAATGTAACACACACCCATAAAATGCGCACCACCCCGTGATGTTTTTCTCACACCTATTAGTGAATGTAATGTAACACACACCCATACAATGCGCACCACCCCGTGATGTTTTTCTCACACCTATTAGTGAATGTAATGTAACACACACCCATACAATGCGCACAACCCCGTGATGTTTTTCTCACTCCTAGTAGTGAATGTAATGTAACACACACCCATACAATGCGCACCACCCCGTGATGTTTTTCTCACTCCTACTAGTGAATGTAATGTCACACCCATGCAATGCACACCACCCCGTGATGTTTTTCTCACTGCTACTAGTGAATGTAATGTAACACACACCCATACAATGCGCACCACCCCGTGATGTTTTTCTCACTCCTACTAGTCAATGTAATGTAACACACACCCATACAATGCGCACCACCCCGTGATGTTTTTCTCACTCCAGTAGTGAATGTAATGTAACACACACCCATACAATGCGCACAACCCCGTGATGTTTTTCTCACTCCTACTAGTGAATCTAATGTAACACACACCCATACAATGCGCACCACCCCGTGATGTTTTTCTCACTCCTACTAGTGAATGTAATGTACCACACACCCATACAATGAGCACCACCCCGTGATGTTTTTCTCACTCCTACTAGTGAATGTAATCTAACACACACCCATACAATGCGCACCACCCCGTGATGTTTTTCTCACTCCTACTTGTGAATCTAATGTAACACACACTCATACAATGCGGACCACCCCGCGATGTTTTTCAGAAACCTATCCTACATTGCCACTGCATGTTCCCTGACCTCCCCATGCTTACCTCCCCGTGGTGCTTTTCTCCATCCTACATTGCCACTCACTGCCTATCCTAATTCAGACCATCCGATTCACACCACACCGTGATGTTTTTCTCACTCCGACTAGTGAATGTAATGTAACACACACCCATACAATGCGCACCACCCCGTGATGTTTTTCTCACTCCTACTAGTGAATGTAATGTAACACACACCCATACACTGCGCACCACCCCGTGATGGTTTTCTCACTCCTACTAGTGAATGTAATGTAACACACACCCATACAATGCGCACCACCCCGTGATGTTTTTCTCACTCCTATTAGTGAATGTAATGTAACACACACCCATACAATGCGCACCACCCCGTGATATTTTTCTCACTCCTACTAGTGAATCTAATGTAACACACACCCATACAATGCGCACCACCCCGTGATGTTTTTCTCACTCCTAGTAGTGAATGTAATGTAACACACACCCATACAATGCGCATCACCCCGTGATGTTTTTCTCACTCCTACTAGTGAATCTAATGTAACACACACCCATACAATGCGCACCGCCCCGTGATGTTTTTCTCACTCCTACTAGTGAATCTAATGTAACACACACCCATACAATGCGCACCACCCCGTGATGTTTTTCTCACTCCTACTAGTGAATCTAATGTAACACACACCCATACAATGCACACCACCCCGCGGTGTTTTTCAGAAACCTATCCTACATTGCCACTGCATGTTCCCTGACCTCCCCATGCTAACCACCCCGCGGTGCTTTTCTCCATCCTACATTGCCACTCACTGCCTATCCTAATTCAGACCCTCCGATTCACACCACCCCGTGATGTTTTTCTCACTCCTACTAGTGAATGTCATGTAACACACACCCATACAATGCGCACCACCCCGTGATGTTTTTCTCACTCCTACTAGTGAATGTAATGTAACACACACCCATACAATGCGCACCACCCCGTGATTCTTTTCTCACTCCTACTAGTGAATGTAATGTAACACACACCCATACAATGCGCACCACCCCGTGATGTTTTTCTCACTCCTACTAGTGAATGTAATGTAACACACACCCATACAATCCCACCACCCCGTGATGTTTTTCTCACTCCTACTAGTGAATCTAATGTAACACACACCCATACAATGCGCACCACCCCGTGATGTTTTTCTCACTCCTACTAGTGAATCTAATGTAACACACACCCATACAATGCACACCACCCCGCGGTGTTTTTCAGAAACCTATCCTACATTGCCACTGCACTTTCCCTGACCTCCCCATGCTGACCACCCCGCGGTGCTTTTCTCCATCCTACATTGCCACTCACTGCCTATCCTAATTCAGACCCTCCGATTCACACCACCCCGTGATGTTTTTCTCACTCCTACTAGTGAATGTCATGTAACACACACCCATACAATGCGCACCACCCCGTGATGTTTTTCTCACTCCTACTAGTGAATGTAATGTAACACACACCCATACAATGCGCACCACCCCGTGATGCTTTTCTCACTCCTACTAGTGAATGTAATGTAACACACACCTTTACAATGCGCACCACCCCGTGATGTTTTTCTCACTCCTACTAGTGAATGTAAGGTAACACACAGCCATACAATACGCACCACCCCGTGATGTTTTTCTCACTCCTACTAGTGAATCTAATGTAACACACACCCATACAATGCGCACCACCCCGTGATATTTTTCTCACTCCTACTAGTGAATCTAATGTAACACACACCCATACAATGCACACCACCCCGTGATGTTTTTCTCACTCCTACTAGTGAATCTAATGTAACACACACCCATACAATGCGCACCACCCCGTGATGTTTTTCTCACTCCTACTAGTGAATGTAATGTAACACACACCCATACAATGCGCACCACCCCGTGATGTTTTTCTCACTCCTACTAGTGAATGTAATGTAACACACACCCATACAATGCGCACCACCCCGTGATGTTTTTCTCACTCCTACTAGTGAATGTAATGTAACACACACCCATACAATGCCCACCACCCCGTGATGTTTTTCTCACTCCTACTAGTGAATGTAATGTAACACACACCCATACAATGCGCAACACCCCGTGATGTTTTTCTCACTCCTACTAGTGAATCTAATGTAACACACACCCATACAATGCGCACCACCCCGTGATGTTTTTCTCACTCCTATTAGTGAATCTAATGTAACACACACCCATACAATGCGCACCACCCCGCGATGTTTTTCAGAAACCTATCCTACATTGCCACTGCCTGTTCCCTGACCTCCCCATGCTGACCACCCCGCGGTGCTTTTCTCCATTCTACATTGCCACTCACTGCCTATCCTAATTCAGACCCTCCGATTCACACCACCCCGTGATGTTTTTCTCACTCCTACTAGTGAATGTACTATAACACACACCCATACAATGCACACCACCCCGTGATGTTTTTCTCACTCCTACTAGTGAATGTAATGTAACACACACCCATACAATGCGCACCACCCCGCGATGTTTTTCAGAAACCTATCCTACATTGCCACTGTATGTTCCCTGACCTCCCCATGCTGACCACCCCACGGTGATTTTCTCCATCCTACATTGCCACTCACTGCCTATCCTAATTCAGACCCTCCGATTCACACCACCCCGTGATGTTTTTCTCACTGCTACTAGTGAATGTAATGTAACACACACCCATACAATGCGCATCACCCCGCGATGTTTTTCAGAAACCTATCCTACATTGACACTGCATGTTCCCAGACCTCCCCATGCTGACCACCCCGCGGTGCTTTTCTCCATCCTACATTGCCACTCACTGCCTATCCTAATTCAGACCCTCCGATTCACACCACCCCGTGATGTTTTTCTCACTCCTACTAGTGAATGTAATGTAACACACACCCATACAATTCGCACCACCCCGTGATGTTTTTCTCATTCCTACTAGTGAATCTAATGTAACACACACCCATACAATGCGCACCACCCCTTGATGTTTTTCTCACTCCTACTAGTGAATCTAATGTAACACACACCCATACAATGCGCACCACTCCGTGATGTTTTTCTCATTCCTACTAGTGAATCTAATGTAACACACACCCATACAATGCACACCACCCCGCGGTGTTTTTCAGAAACCTATCCTACATTGCCACTGCATGTTCCCTGACCTCCCCATGCTGACCACCCCGCGGTGCTTTTCTCCATCCTACATTGCCACTCACTGCCTATCTTAATTCAGACCCTCCGATTCACACCACCCCGTGATGTTTTTCTCACTCCTACTAGTGAATGTCATGTAACACACACCCATACAATGCGCACCACCCCGTGATGTTTTTCTCACTCCTACTAGTGAATGTAATGTAACACACACCCATACAATGCGCACCACCCCGTGATGTTTTTCTCACTCCTATTAGTGAATGTAATGTAACACACACCCATACAATGCGCACCACCCCGTGATGTTTTTCTCACTCCTACTAGTGTATCTAATGTAACACACACCCATACAATGCGCACCACCCCGTGATGTTTTTCTCATACTACTAGTGAATGTAATGTAACACACACCCATACAATGCGCACCACCCCTTGATGTTTTTCTCACTCCTACTAGTGAATCTAATGTAACACACACCCATACAATGCGCACCACCCCGTGATGTTTTTCTCACTCCTACTAGTGAATGTAATGTAACACACACCCATACAATGCACACCACCCCGCGGTGTTTTTCAGAAACCTATCCTACATTGCCACAGCATGTTCCCTGACCTCCGCATGCTGACCACCCCGCGGTGCTTTTCTCCATCCTACATTGCCACTCACTGCCTATCCTAATTCAGACCCTCCGATTCACACCACCCCGTGATGTTTTTCTCACTCCTACTAGTGAATGTCATGTAACACACACTCATACAATGCGCACCACCCCATGATGTTTTTCTCACTCCTACTAGTGAATGTAATGTAACACACACCCATACAATGCGCACCACCCCGTGATGCTTTTCTCACTCCTACTAGTGAATGTAATGTAACACACACCCATACAATGCGCACCACCCCGTGATGTTTTTCTCACTCCTACTAGTGAATGTAATGTAACACACACCCATACAATACGCACCACCCAGTGATGTTTTTCTCACTCCTACTAGTGAATGTAATGTAACACACACCCATACAATGCGCACCACCCCGTGATGTTTTTCTCACTCCTACTAGTGAATGTAATGTAACACACACAGATAAAATGCGCACCACCCCGTGATGTTTTTCTCTCTCCCACTAGTGAATGTAATGTAACACACACACATAAAATGCGCACCACCCCGTGATGTTTTTCTCACTCCTACTAGTGAATGTAATGTAACACACACCCATAAAATGCGCACCACCCCGTGATGTTTTTCTCACACCTATTAGTGAATGTAATGTAACACACACCCATACAATGCGCACCACCCCGTGATGTTTTTCTCACACCTATTAGTGAATGTAATGTAACACACACCCATACAATGCGCACAACACCGTGATGTTTTTCTCACTCCTAGTAGTGAATGTAATGTAACACACACCCATACAATGCGCACCACCCCGAGATGTTTTTCTCACTCCTACTTGTGAATGTAATGTCACACCCATGCAATGCACACCACCCCGTGATGTTTTTCTCACTGCTACTAGTGAATGTAATGTAACACACACCCATACAATGCGCACCACCCCGTGATGTTTTTCTCACTCCTACTAGTCAATGTAATGTAACACACACCCATACAATGCGCACCACCCCGTGATGTTTTTCTCACTCCAGTAGTGAATGTAATGTAACACACACCCATACAATGCGCACAACCCCGTGATGTTTTTCTCACTCCTACTAGTGAATCTAATGTAACACACACCCATACAATGCGCACCACCCCGTGATGTTTTTCTCACTCCTACTAGTGAATGTAATGTACCACACACCCATACAATGAGCACCACCCCGTGATGTTTTTCTCACTCCTACTAGTGAATGTAATCTAACACACACCCATACAATGCGCACCACCCCGTGATGTTTTTCTCACTCCTACTTGTGAATCTAACGTAACACACACTCATACAATGCGGACCACCCCGCGATGTTTTTCAGAAACCTATCCTACATTGCCACTGCATGTTCCCTGACCTCCCCATGCTTACCTCCCCGTGGTGCTTTTCTCCATCCTACATTGCCACTCACTGCCTATCCTAATTCAGACCATCCGATTCACACCACACCGTGATGTTTTTCTCACTCCTACTAGTGAATGTAATGTAACACACACCCATACAATGCGCACCACCCCGTGATGTTTTTCTCACTCCTACTAGTGAATGTAATGTAACACACACCCATACACTGCGCACCACCCCGTGATATTTTTCTCACTCCTACTAGTGAATGTAATCTAACACACACCCACACAATGCACACCACCCCGTGATGTTTTTCTCACTCCTACTAGTGAATGTAATGTAACACACACCCATACAATGCGCACCACCCCGTGATGTTTTTCTCACTCCTATTAGTGAATGTAATGTAACACACACCCATACAATGCGCACCACCCCGTGATGTTTTTCTCACTCCTACTAGTGAATCTAATGTAACACACACCCATACAATGCGCACCACCCCGTGATGTTTTTCTCACTCCTAGTAGTGAATGTAATGTAACACACACCCATACAATGCGCACCACCCCGTGATGTTTTTCTCACTCCTACTAGTGAATCTAATGTAACACACACCCATACAATGCGCACCACCCCGTGATGTTTTTCTCACTCCTACTAGTGAATCTAATGTAACACACACCCATACAATGCGCACCACCCCGTGATGTTTTTCTCACTCCTACTAGTGAATCTAATGTAACAAACACCCATACAATGCACACCACCCCGCGGTGTTTTTCAGAAACCTATCCTACATTGCCACTGCATGTTCCCTGACCTCCCCATGCTAACCACCCCGCGGTGCTTTTCTCCATCCTACATTGCCACTCACTGCCTATCCTAATTCAGACCCTCCGATTCACACCACCCCGTGATGTTTTTCTCACTCCTACTAGTGAATGTCATGTAACACACACCCATACAATGCGCACCACCCGTGATGTTTTTCTCACTCCTACTAGTGAATGTAATGTAACACACACCCATACAATGCGCACCACCCCGTGATTCTTTTCTCACTCCTACTAGTGAATGTAATGTAACACACAACCATACAATGCGCACCACCCCGTGATGTTTTTCTCACTCCTACTAGTGAATGTAATGTAACACACACCCATACAATCCCACCACCCCGTGATGTTTTTCTCACTCCTACTAGTGAATCTAATGTAACACACACCCATACAATGCGCACCACCCCGTGATGTTTTTCTCACTTCTACTAGTGAATGTAATGTAACACACACCCATACAATGCGCACCACCCCTTGATATTTTTCTCACTCCTACTAGTGAATCTAATGTAACACACACCCATACAATGCGCACCACCCCGTGATGTTTTTCTCACTCCTACTAGTGAATCTAATGTAACACACACCCATACAATGCACACCACCCCGCGGTGTTTTTCAGAAACCTATCCTACATTGCCACTGCACTTTCCCTGACCTCCCCATGCTGACCACCCCGCGGTGCTTTTCTCCATCCTACATTGCCACTCACTGCCTATCCTAACTCAGACCTCCCGATTCACACCACCCCGTGATGTTTTTCTCACTCCTACTAGTGAATGTCATGTAACACACACCCATACAATGCGCACCACCCCGTGATGTTTTTCTCACTCCTACTAGTGAATGTAATGTAACACACACCCATACAATGCGCACCACCCCGTGATGCTTTTCTCACTCCTACTAGTGAATGTAATGTAACACACACCTTTACAATGCGCACCACACCGTGATGTTTTTCTCACTCCTACTAGTGAATGTAAGGTAACACACAGCCATACAATACGCACCACCCCGTGATGTTTTTCTCACTCCTACTAGTGAATGTAATGTAACACACACCCATACAATGCGCACCACCCCGTGATGTTTTTCTCACTCCTACTAGTGAATGTAATGTAACACACACCCATACAATGCGCACCACCCCGTGATGTTTTTCTCAATCCTACTAGTGAATGTAATGTAACACACACCCATACAATGCGCACCACCCCATGATGTTTTTCTCACTGCTACTAGTGAATGTAATGTAACACACACCCATACAATGCGCACCACCCCTTGATGCCTTTCTCACTCCTACTAGTGAATGTAATGTAATGCACACCCATAAAATGCGCACCACCCCGTGATGTTTTTCTCATTCCTACTGCTGAATGTAATGTAACACACACCCATACAATGCTCATCACCCCGTGATGGTTTTCTCACTCCTACTAGTGAATGTAATGTAACACACACCCATACAATGCGCACCACACCGTGATGTTTTTCTCACTCCTACTAGTGAATCTAATGTAACACACACCCATACAATGCGCACCACCCCGTGATGTTTTTCTCACTCCTACTAGTGAATGTAATGTAACACACACCCATACAATGCGCACCACCCCGTGATGTTTTTCTCACTCCTACTAGTGAATCTAATGTAACACACACCCATACAATGCGCACCACCCCGTGATGTTTTTCTCACTCCTATTAGTGAATCTAATGTAACACACACCCATACAATGCGCACCACCCCGCAATGTTTTTCAGAAACCTATCCTACATTGCCACTGCATGTTCCCTGACCTCCCCATGCTGACCACCCCGCGGTGCTTTTCTCCATCCTACATTGCCACTCACTGCCTATCCTAATTCAGACCCTCCGATTCACACCACCCCGTGATGTTTTTCTCACTCCTACTAGTGAATGTACTATAACACACACCCATACAATGCGCACCACCCCGTGACGTTTTTCTCACTCCTACTAGTGAATGTAATGTAACACACACCCATACAATGCGCACCACCCCGCGATGTTTTTCAGAAACCTATCCTACATTGCCACTGCATGTTCCCTGACCTCCCCATGCTGACCACCCCGCGGTGCTTTTCTCCATCCTACATTGCCACTCACTGCCTATCCTAATTCAGACCCTCCGATTCACAACACCCCGTGATGTTTTTCTCACTGCTACTAGTGAATGTAATGTAACACACACCCATACAATTCGCACCACCCCGTGATGTTTTTCTCATTCCTACTAGTGAATCTAGTGTAACACACACCCATACAATGCGCACCACCCCTTGATGTTTTTCTCACTCCTACTAGTGAATCTAATGTAACACACACCCATACAATGCGCACCACTCCGTGATGTTTTTCTCATTCCTACTAGTGAATCTAATGTAACACACACCCATACAATGCACACCACCCCGCGTTGTTTTTCAGAAACCTATCCTACATTGCCCTTGCATGTTCCCTGACCTCCCCATGCTGACCACCCCGCGGTGCTTTTCTCCATCCTACATTGCCACTCACTGCCTATCCTAATTCAGACCCTCCGATTCACAACACCCCGTGATGTTTTTCTCACTGCTACTAGTGAATGTAATGTAACACACACCCATACAATTCGCACCACCCCGTGATGTTTTTCTCATTCCTACTAGTGAATCTAGTGTAACACACACCCATACAATGCGCACCACCCCTTGATGTTTTTCTCACTCCTACTAGTGAATCTAATGTAACACAGACCCATACAATGCGCACCACCCCGTGATGTTTTTCTCACCCCTACTAGTGAATCTAATGTAACACACACCCATACAATGCGCACCACCCCGTGATGTTTTTCTCATTCCTACTAGTGAATCTAATGTAACACACACCCATACAATGCGCACCACCCCTTGATGTTTTTCTCACTCCTACTAGTGAATCTAATGTAACACACACCCATACAATGCGCACCACTCCGTGATGTTTTTCTCATTCCTACTAGTGAATCTAATGTAACACACACCCATACAATGCACACCACCCCGCGGTGTTTTTCAGAAACCTATCCTACATTGCCACTGCATGTTTCCTGACCTCCCCATGCTGACCACCCCGCGGTGCTTTTCTCCATCCTACATTGCCACTCACTGCCTATCCTAATTCAGACCCTCCGATTCACACCACCCCGTGATGTTTTTCTCACTCCTACTAGTGAATGTCATGTAACACACACCCATACAATGCGCACCACCCCGTGATGTTTTTCTCACTCCTACTAGTGAATGTAATGTAACACACACCCATACAATGCACACCACCCCGTGATGCTTTTCAGAAACCTATCCTACATTGCCACTGCATGTTCCCTGACCTCCCCATGCTGACCACCCCGCGGTGCTTTTTTCCATCCTACATTGCCACTCACTGCCTATCCTAATTCAGACCCTCCGATTCACACCACCCCGTGATGTTTTTCTCACTCCTACTAGTGAATGTAATGTAACACATACCCATACAATGCGCCCTACCCCGTGATGTTTTTCTCACTCCTACTAGTGAATGTAATGTAACACACACCCATACAATGCGCACCACCCCTTGATGTTTTTCTCACTCCTACTAGTGAATGTAATCTAACACACAGCCACACAATGCGCACCACCCTGTGATGTTTTTCTCACTCCTACTAGTGAATGTAATGTAACACACACCCATACAACGCGCACCACCCCGTGATGTTTTTCTCACTCCTACTAGTGAATGTAATGTAACACACACCCATACAATGCGCACCACCCCGTGATGTTTTTCTCACTGCTACTAGTGAATGTAATGTAACACACACCCATACAATGCGCACCACCCCTTGATGCCTTTCTCACTCCTACTAGTGAATGTAATGTAATGCACACCCATAAAATGCGCACCACCCCGTGATGTTTTTCTCATTCCTACTGCTGAATGTAATGTAACACACACCCATACAATGCTCATCTCCCCGTGATGGTTTTCTCACTCCTACTAGTGAATGTAATGTAACACACACCCATACAATGCGCACCACACCGTGATGTTTTTCTCACTCCTACTAGTGAATCTAATGTAACACACACCCATACAATGCGCACCACCCCGTGATGTTTTTCTCACTCCTACTAGTGAATGTAATGTAACACACACCCATACAATGCGCACCACCCCGTGATGTTTTTCTCACTCCTACTAGTGAATCTAATGTAACACACACCCATACAATGCGCACCACCCCGTGATGTTTTTCTCACTCCTATTAGTGAATCTAATGTAACACACACCCATACAATGCGCACCACCCCGCGATGTTTTTCAGAAACCTATCCTACATTGCCACTGCATGTTCCCTGACCTCCCCATGCTGACCACCCCGCGGTGCTTTTCTCCATCCTACATTGCCACTCACTGCCTATCCTAATTCAGACTCTCCGATTCACACCACCCCGTGATGTTTTTCTCACTCCTACTAGTGAATGTACTATAACACACACCCATACAATGCGCACCACCCCGTGACGTTTTTCTCACTCCTACTAGTGAATGTAATGTAACACACACCCATACAATGCGCACCACCCCGCGATGTTTTTCAGAAACCTATCCTACATTGCCACTGCATGTTCCCTGACCTCCCCATGCTGACCACCCCGCGGTGCTTTTCTCCATCCTACATTGCCACTCACTGCCTATCCTAATTCAGACCCTCCGATTCACAACACCCCGTGATGTGTTTCTCACTGCTACTAGTGAATGTAATGTAACACACACCCATACAATTCGCACCACCCCGTGATGTTTTTCTCATTCCTACTAGTGAATCTAGTGTAACACACACCTATACAATGCGCACCACCCCTTGATGTTTTTCTCACTCCTACTAGTGAATCTAATGTAACACACACCCATACAATGCGCACCACTCCGTGATGTTTTTCTCATTCCTACTAGTGAATCTAATGTAACACACACCCATACAATGCACACCACCCCGCGTTGTTTTTCAGAAACCTATCCTACATTGCCACTGCATGTTCCCTGACCTCCCCATGCTGACCACCGCGCGGTGCTTTTCTCCATCCTACATTGCCACTCACTGCCTATCCTAATTCAGACCCTCCGATTCACACCACCCCGTGATGTTTTTCTCACTCCTAATAGTGAATGTCATGTAACACACACCCATACAATGCGCACCACCCCGTGATGTTTTTCTCACTCCTACTAGTGAATGTAATGTAACACACACCCATACAATGCGCACCACCCCGTGATGCTTTTCAGAAACCTATCCTACATTGCCACTGCATGTTCCCTGACCTCCCCATGCTGACCACCCCGTGGTGCTTTTTTCCATCCTACATTGCCACTCACTGATATCCTAATTCAGACCCTCAGATTCACACCACACCGTGATGTTTTTCTCACTCCTACTAGTGAATGTAATGTAACACATACCCATACAATGCGCCCTACCCCGTGATGTTTTTCTCACTCCTACTAGTGAATGTAATGTAACACACACCCATACAATGCGCACCACCCCTTGATGTTTTTCTCACTCCTACTAGTGAATGTAATCTAACACACACCCACACAATGCGCACCACCCTGTGATGTTTTTCTCACTCCTACTAGTGAATGTAATGTAACACACACCCATAAAATGCGCACCACCCCGTGATGTTTTTCTCACTCCTACTAGTGAATGTAATGTAACACACACCCATACAATGCGCAACACCCCGTGATGTTTTTCTCACTCCTACTAGTGAATCTAATGTAACACACACCCATACAATGCGCACCACCCCGTGATGTTTTTCTCACTCCTACTAGTGAATCTAATGTAACACACACCCATACAATGCGCACCACCCCTTGATGTTTTTCTCACTCCTACTAGTGAATCTAATGTAACACACACCCATACAATGCGCACCACCGCGTGATGTTTTTCTCACTCCTACTAGTGAATGTAATGTAACACACACCCATACAATGCACACCACCCCGCGGTGTTTTTCAGAAACCTATCCTACATTGCCACAGCATGTTCCCTGACCTCCCCATGCTGACCACCCCGCGGTGCTTTTCTCCATCCTACATTGCCACTCACTGCCTATCCTAATTCAGACCCTCCGATTCACACCACCCCGTGATGTTTTTCTCACTCCTACTAGTGAATGTACTATAACACACACCCATACAATGCGCACCACCCCGTGATGTTTTTCTCACTCCTACTAGTGAATCTAATGTAACACACAACCATACAATGCGCACCACCCCGCGATGTTTTTCAGAAACCTATCCTACATTGCCACTGCATGTTCCCTGACCTCCCCATGCTGACCACCCCGCGGTGCTTTTCTCCATCCTACATTGCCACTCACTGCCTATCCTAATCCAGACCCTCCGATTCACACCACCCCGTGATGTTTTTCTCACTGCTACTAGTGAATGTAATGTAACACACACCCATACAATGCGCATCACCCCGCGATGTTTTTCAGAAACCTATCCTACATTAACACTGCATGTTCCCAGACCTCCCCATGCTGACCACCCCGCGGTGCTTTTCTCCATCCTACATTGCCACTCACTGCCTATCCTAATTTAGACCCTCCGATTCACACCACCCCGTGATGTTTTTCTCACTCCTACTAGTGAATGTACTATAACACACACCCATACAATGCGCACCACCCCGTGACGTTTTTCTCACTCCTACTAGTGAATATAATGTAACACACACCCATACAATGCGCACCACCCCGCGATGTTTTTCAGAAACCTATCCTACATTGCCACTGCATGTTCCCTGACCTCCCCATGCGGACCACCCCGCGGTGCTTTTCTCCATCCTACATTGCCACTCACTGCCTATCCTAATTCAGACCCTCCGATTCACAGCACCCCGTGATGTTTTTCTCACTGCTACTAGTGAATGTAATGTAACACACACCCATACAATGCGCATCACCCCGCGATGTTTTTCAGAAACCTATCCTACATTGACACTGCATGTTCCCGGACCTCCCCATGCTGACCACCCCGCGGTGCTTTTCTCCATCCTACATTGCCACTCACTGCCTATCCTAATTCAGACCCTCCGATTCACACCACCCCGTGATGTTTTTCTCACTCCTACTAGTGAATGTACTATAACACACACCCATACAATGCGCACCACCCCGTGATGTTTTTCTCATTCCTACTGCTGAATGTAATGTAACACACACCCATACAATGCTCATCACCCCGTGATGGTTTTCTCACTCCTACTAGTGAATGTAATGTAACACACACCCATACAATGCGCACCACACCGTGATGTTTTTCTCACTCCTACTAGTGAATCTAATGTAACACACACCCATACAATGCGCACCACCCCGTGATGTTTTTCTCACTCCTACTAGTGAATGTAATGTAACACACACCCATACAATGCGCACCACCCCGTGATGTTTTTCTCACTCCTACTAGTGAATCTAATGTAACACACACCCATACAATGCGCACCACCCCGTGATGTTTTTCTCACTCCTATTAGTGAATCTAATGTAACACACACCCATACAATGCGCACCACCCCGCGATGTTTTTCAGAAACCTATCCTACATTGCCACTGCATGTTCCCTGACCTCCCCATGCTGACCACCCCGCGGTGCTTTTCTCCATCCTACATTGCCACTCACTGCCTATCCTAATTCAGACCCTCCGATTCACACCACCCCGTGATGTTTTTCTCACTCCTACTAGTGAATGTACTATAACACACACCCATACAATGCGCACCACCCCGTGACGTTTTTCTCACTCCTACTAGTGAATGTAATGTAACACACACCCATACAATGCGCACCACCCCGCGATGTTTTTCAGAAACCTATCCTACATTGCCACTGCATGTTCCCTGACCTCCCCATGCTGACCACCCCGCGGTGCTTTTCTCCATCCTACATTGCCACTCACTGCCTATCCTAATTCAGACCCTCCGATTCACAACACCCCGTGATGTTTTTCTCACTGCTACTAGTGAATGTAATGTAACACACACCCATACAATTCGCACCACCCCGTGATGTTTTTCTCATTCCTACTAGTGAATCTAGTGTAACACACACCCATACAATGCGCACCACCCCTTGATGTTTTTCTCACTCCTACTAGTGAATCTAATGTAACACACACCCATACAATGCGCACCACCCCGTGATGTTTTTCTCACTCCTACTAGTGAATCTAATGTAACGCACACCCATAAAATGCGCACCACCCCGTGATGTTTTTCTCATTCCTACTAGTGAATGTAATGTAACACAGACCCATACAATGCGCACCACCCCGTGATGTTTTTCTCACCCCTACTAGTGAATCTAATGTAACACACACCCATACAGTGCGCACCACCCCGTGATGTTTTTCTCATTCCTACTAGTGAATCTAATGTAACACACACCCATACAATGCGCACCACCCCTTGATGTTTTTCTCACTCCTACTAGTGTATCTAATGTAACACACACCCATACAATGCGCACCACTCCGTGATGTTTTTCTCATTCCTACTAGTGAATCTAATGTAACACACACCCATACAATGCACACCACCCCGCGGTGTTTTTCAGAAACCTATCCTACATTGCCACTGCATGTTTCCTGACCTCCCCATGCTGACCACCCCGCGGTGCTTTTCTCCATCCTACATTGCCACTCACTGCCTATCCTAATTCAGACCCTCCGATTCACACCACCCCGTGATGTTTTTCTCACTCCTACTAGTGAATGTCATGTAACACACACCCATACAATGCGCACCACCCCGTGATGTTTTTCTCACTCCTACTAGTGAATGTAATGTAACACACACCCATACAATGCGCACCACACCGTGATGCTTTTCAGAAACCTATCCTACATTGCCACTGCATGTTCCCTGACCTCCCCATGCTGACCACCCCGCGGTGCTTTTTTCCATCCTACATTGCCACTCACTGCCTATCCTAATTCAGACCCTCCGATTCACACCACCCCGTGATGTTTTTCTCACTCCTACTAGTGAATGTAATGTAACACATACCCATACAATGCGCCCTACCCCGTGATGTTTTTCTCACTCCTACTAGTGAATGTAATGTAACACACACCCATACAATGCGCACCACCCCTTGATGTTTTTCTCACTCCTACTAGTGAATGTAATCTAACACACACCCACACAATGCGCACCACCCTGTGATGTTTTTCTCACTCCTACTAGTGAATGTAATGTAACACACACCCATACAATGCGCACCACCCCGTGATGTTTTTCTCACTCCTACTAGTGAATGTAATGTAACACACACCCATACAATGCGCACCACCCCGTGATGTTTTTCTCACTGCTACTAGTGAATGTAATGTAACACACACCCATACAATGCGCACCACCCCTTGATGCCTTTCTCACTCCTACTAGTGAATGTAATGTAATGCACACCCATAAAATGCGCACCACCCCGTGATGTTTTTCTCATTCCTACTGCTGAATGTAATGTAACACACACCCATACAATGCTCATCACCCCGTGATGGTTTTCTCACTCCTACTAGTGAATCTAATGTAACACACACCCATACAATGCGCACCTCCCCGTGATGTTTTTCTCACTCCTACTAGTGAATGTAATGTAACACACACCCATACAATGCGCACCACCCCGTGATGTTTTTCTCACTCCTACTAGTGAATCTAATGTAACACACACCCATACAATGCGCACAACACCGTGATGTTTTTCTCACTCCTACTAGTGAATCTAATGTAACACACACCCATACAATGCGCACCACCCCGTGATGTTTTTCTCACTCCTACTAGTGAATGTAATGTAACACACACCCATACAATGCGCACCACCCCGTGATGTTTTTCTCACTCCTACTAGTGAATCTAATGTAACACACACCCATACAATGCGCACCACCCCGCGATGTTTTTCAGAAACCTATCCTACATTGCCACTGCATGTTCCCTGACCTCCCCATGCTGACCACCCCGCGGTGCTTTTCTCCATCCTACATTGCCACTCACTGCCTATCCTAATTCAGACCCTCGGATTCACACCACCCCGTGATGTTTTTCTCACTCCTACTAGTGAATGTACTATAACACACACCCATACAATGCGCACCACCCCGTGACGTTTTTCTCACTCCTACTAGTGAATGTAATGTAACACACACCCATACAATGCGCACCACCCCGCGATGTTTTTCAGAAACCTATCCTACATTGCCACTGCATGTTCCCTGACCTCCCCATGCTGACCACCCCGCGGTGCTTTTCTCCATCCTACATTGCCACTCACTGCCTATCCTAATCCAGACCCTCCGATTCACAACACCCCGTGATGTTTTTCTCACTGCTACTAGTGAATGTAATGTAACACACACCCATACAATTCGCACCACCCCGTGATGTTTTTCTCATTCCTACTAGTGAATCTAGTGTAACACACACCCATACAATGCGCACCACCCCTTGATGTTTTTCTCACTCCTACTAGTGAATCTAATGTAACACACACCCATACAATGCGCACCACTCCGTGATGTTTTTCTCATTCCTACTAGTGAATCTAATGTAACACACACCCATACAATGCACACCACCCCGCGTTGTTTTTCAGAAACCTATCCTACATTGCCACTGCATGTTCCCTGACCTCCCCATGCTGACCACCGCGCGGTGCTTTTCTCCATCCTACATTGCCACTCACTGCCTATCCTAATTCAGACCCTCCGATTCACACCACCCCGTGATGTTTTTCTCACTCCTAATAGTGAATGTCATGTAACACACACCCATACAATGCGCACCACCCCGTGATGTTTTTCTCACTCCTACTAGTGAATGTAATGTAACACACACCCATACAATGCGCACCACCCCGTGATGCTTTTCAGAAACCTATCCTACATTGCCACTGCATGTTCCCTGACCTCCCCATGCTGACCACCCCGCGGTGCTTTTTTCCATCCTACATTGCCACTCACTGATATCCTAATTCAGACCCTCAGATTCACACCACACCGTGATGTTTTTCTCACTCCTACTAGTGAATGTAATGTAACACATACCCATACAATGCGCCCTACCCCGTGATGTTTTTCTCACTCCTACTAGTGAATGTAATGTAACACACACCCATACAATGCGCACCACCCCTTGATGTTTTTCTCACTCCTACTAGTGAATGTAATCTAACACACACCCACACAATGCGCACCACCCTGTGATGTTTTTCTCACTCCTACTAGTGAATGTAATGTAACACACACCCATAAAATGCGCACCACCCCGTGATGTTTTTCTCACTCCTACTAGTGAATGTAATGTAACACACACCCATACAATGCGCAACACCCCGTAATGTTTTTCTCACTCCTACTAGTGAATCTAATGTAACACACACCCATACAATGCGCACCACCCCGTGATGTTTTTCTCACTCCTACTAGTGAATGTAATGTAACACACACCCATACAATGCGCACCACCCCTTGATGTTTTTCTCACTCCTACTAGTGAATCTAATGTAACACACACCCATACAATGCGCACCACCGCGTGATGTTTTTCTCACTCCTACTAGTGAATGTAATGTAACACACACCCATACAATGCACACCACCCCGCGGTGTTTTTCAGAAACCTATCCTACATTGCCACAGCATGTTCCCTGACCTCCCCATGCTGACCACCCCGCGGTGCTTTTCTCCATCCTACATTGCCACTCACTGCCTATCCTAATTCAGACCCTCCGATTCACACCACCCCGTGATGTTTTTCTCACTCCTACTAGTGAATGTCATGTAACACACACCCATACAATGCGCACCACCACATGATGTTTTTCTCACTCCTACTAGTGAATGTAATGTAACACACACCCATACAATGCGCACCACCCCGTGATGTTTTTCTCACTCCTACTAGTGAATGTAATGTAACACACACCCATACAATGCGCACCACCCCGTGATGTTTTTCTCACTCCTACTAGTGAATGTAATGTAACACACACCCATACAATGCGCAGCACCCCGTGATGTTTTTCTCACTCCTACTAGTGAATGTAATGTAACACACACCCATACAATGCGCACCACCCCGTGATGTTTTTCTCAATCCTACTAGTGAATGTAATGTAACACACACCCATACAATGCGCACCACCCCATGATGTTTTTCTCACTGCTACTAGTGAATGTAATGTAACACACACCCATACAATGCGCACCACCCCTTGATGCTTTTCTCACTCCTACTAGTGAATGTAATGTAACGCACACCCATAAAATGCGCACCACCCCGTGATGTTTTTCTCATTCCTACTAGTGAATGTAATGTAACACAGACCCATACAATGCGCACCACCCCGTGATGTTTTTCTCACTCCTACTAGTGAATCTAATGTAACACACAACCATACAATGCGCACCACCCCGCGATGTTTTTCAGAAACCTATCCTACATTGACACTGCATGTTCCCTGACCTCCCCATGCTGACCACCCCGCGGTGCTTTTCTCCATCCTACATTGCCACTCACTGCCTATCCTAATTCAGACCCTCCGATTCACACCACCCCGTGATGTTTTTCTCACTGCTACTAGTGAATGTAATGTAACACACACCCATACAATGCGCACCACCCCGTGATGTTTTTCTCACTCCTACTAGTGAATCTAATGTAACACACAACCATACAATGCGCACCACCCCGCGATGTTTTTCAGAAACCTATCCTACATTGCCACTGCATGTTCCCTGACCTCCCCATGCTGACCACCCCGCGGTGCTTTTCTCCATCCTTCATTGCCACTCACTGCCTATCCTAATCCAGACCCTCCGATTCACACCACCCCGTGATGTTTTTCTCACTGCTACTAGTGAATGTAATGTAACACACACCCATACAATGCGCATCACCCCGCGATGTTTTTCAGAAACCTATCCTACATTGACACTGCATGTTCCCAGACCTCCCCATGCTGACCACCCCGCGGTGCTTTTCTCCATCCTACATTGCCACTCACTGCCTATCCTAATTTAGACCCTCCGATTCACACCACCCCGTGATGTTTTTCTCACTCCTACTAGTGAATGTACTATAACACACACCCATACAATGCGCACCACCCCGTGACGTTTTTCTCACTCCTACTAGTGAATATAATGTAACACACACCCATACAATGCGCACCACCCCGCGATGTTTTTCAGAAACCTATCCTACATTGCCACTGCATGTTCCCTCACCTCCCCATGCGGACCACCCCGCGGTGCTTTTCTCCATCCTACATTGCCACTCACTGCCTATCCTAATTCGACCCTCCGATTCACACCACCCCGTGATGTTTTTCTCACTGCTACTAGTGAATGTAATGTAACACACACCCATACAATGCGCATCACCCCGCGATGTTTTTCAGAAACCTATCCTACATTGACACTGCATGTTCCCGGACCTCCCCATGCTGACCACCCCGCGGTGCTTTTCTCCATCCTACATTGCCACTCACTGCCTATCCTAATTCAGACCCTCCGATTCACACCACCCCGTGATGTTTTTCTCACTCCTACTAGTGAATGTAATGTAACACACACCCATACAATTCGCACCACCCCGTGATGTTTTTCTCATTCCTACTAGTGAATCTAATGTAACACACACCCATACAATGCGCACCACCCCTTGATGTTTTTCTCACTCCTACTAGTGAATCTAATGTAACACACACCCATACAATGCGCACCACTCCGTGATGTTTTTCTCATTCCTACTAGTGAATCTAATGTAACACACACCCATACAATGCACACCACCCCGCGGTGTTTTTCAGAAACCTATCCTACATTGCCACGGCATGTTTCCTGACCTCCCCATGCTGACCACCCCGCGGTGCTTTTCTCCATCCTACATTGCCACTCACTGCCTATCCTAATTCAGACCCTCCGATTCACACCACCCCGTGATGTTTTTCTCACTCCTACTAGTGAATGTCATGTAACACACACCCATACAATGCGCACCACCCCGTGATGTTTTTCTCACTCCTACTAGTGAATGTAATGTAACACACACCCATACAATGCGCACCACCCCGTGATGCTTTTCAGAAACCTATCCTACATTGCCACTGCATGTTCCCTGACCTCCCCATGCTGACCACCCCGCGGTGCTTTTTTCCATCCTACATTGCCACTCACTGCCTATCCTAATTCAGACCCTCCGATTCACACCACCCCGTGATGTTTTTCTCACTCCTACTAGTGAATGTAATGTAACACATACCCATACAATGCGCCCTACCCCGTGATGTTTTTCTCACTCCTACTAGTGAATGTAATGTAACACACACCCATACAATGCGCACCACCCCTTGATGTTTTTCTCACTCCTACTAGTGAATGTAAACTAACACACACCCACACAATGCGCACCACCCTGTGATGTTTTTCTCACTCCTACTAGTGAATGTAATGTAACACACACCCATACAATGCGCACCACCCCGTGATGTTTTTCTCACTCCTACTAGTGAATGTAATGTAACACACACCCATACAATGCGCACCACCCCGTGATGTTTTTCTCACTCCTACTAGTGAATCTAATGTAACACACACCCATACAATGCGCACCACCCCGTGATGTTTTTCTCACTCCTACTAGTGAATGTAATGTAACACACACCCATACAATGCGCACCACCCCTTGATGTTTTTCTCACTCCTACTAGTGAATCTAATGTAACACACACCCATACAATGCGCACCACCCCGTGATGTTTTTCTCACTCCTACTAGTGAATGTAATGTAACACACACCCATACAATGCACACCACCCCGCGGTGTTTTTCAGAAACCTATCCTACATTGCCACAGCATGTTCCCTGACCTCCCCATGCTGACCACCCCGCGGTGCTTTTCTCCATCCTACATTGCCACTCACTGCCTATCCTAATTCAGACCCTCCGATTCACACCACCCCGTGATGTTTTTCTCACTCCTACTAGTGAATGTCATGTAACACACACCCATACAATGCGCACCACCCCATGATGTTTTTCTCACTCCTACTAGTGAATGTAATGTAACACACACCCATACAATGCGCACCACCCCGTGATGCTTTTCTCACTCCTACTAGTGAATGTAATGTAACACACACCCATACAATGCGCACCACACCTTGATGTTTTTCTCACTCCTACTAGTGAATGTAATGTAACACACACCCATACAATACGCACCACCCCGTGATGTTTTTCTCACTCCTACGAGTGAATCTAATGTAACACACACCCATACAATTCGCACCACCCCGTGATGTTTTTGTCACTCCTACTAGTGAATCTAATGTAACACACACCCATACAATGCGCAACACCCCGTGATGTTTTTCTCACTTCTACTAGTGAATCTAATGTAACACACACCCATACAATGCGCACCACCCCGTGATGTTTTTCTCACTCCTACTAGTGAATGTAATGTAACACACACCCATACAATGCGCACCACCCCGTGATGTTTTTCTCACTCCTACTAGTGAATGTAATGTAACACACACCCATACAATGCGCACCACCCCTTGATGCTTTTCTCACTCCTACTAGTGAATGTAATGTAACGCACACCCATAAAATGCCCACCACCCCGTGATGTTTTTCTCATTCCTACTAGTGAATGTAATGTAACAAACACCCATACAATGCGCACCACCCCATGATGTTTTTCTCACTCCTACTAGTGAATCTAATGTAACACACAACCATACAATGCGCACCACCCCGCGATGTTTTTCAGAAACCTATCCTACATTGCCACTGCATGTTCCCTGACCTCCCCATGCTGACCACCCCGCGGTGCTTTTCTCCATCCTACATTGCCACTCACTGCCTATCCTAATTCAGACCCTCCGATTCACACCACCCCGTGATGTTTTTCTCACTCCTACTAGTGAATGTACTATAACACACACCCATACAATGCGCACCACCCCGTGATGTTTTTCTCACTCCTACTAGTGAATGTAATGTAACACACACCCATACAATGCGCACCACCCCGCGATGTTTTTCAGAAACCTATCCTACATTGCCACTGCATGTTCCCTGACCTCCACATGCTGACCACCCCGCGGTGCTTTTCTCCATCCTACATTGCCACTCACTGCCTATCCTAATTCAGACCCTCCGATTCACACCACCCCGTGATGTTTTTCTCACTCCTACTAGTGAATGTAATTTAACACACACCCATACAATGCGCATCACCCCGCGATGTTTTTCAGAAACCTATCCTACATTGACACTGCATGTTCCCTGACCTCCCCATGCTGACCACACCGCGGTGCTTTTCTCCATCCTACATTGCCACTCACTGCCTATCCTAATTCAGACCCTCCGATTCACACCACCCCGTGATGTTTTTCTCACTCCTACTAGTGAATGTCATGTAACACACACCCATACAATGCGCACCACCCCGTGATGTTTTTCTCACTCCTACTAGTGAATGTAATGTAACACACACCCATACAATGCGCCCCACCCCGTGATGTTTTTCTCACTCCTACTAGTGAATGTAATGTAACACACACCCATACAATGCGCACCACCCCGTGATGTTTTTCTCACTCCTACTAGTGAATCTAATGTAACACACACCCATACAATGCGCACCACCCTGTGATGTTTTTCTCACTCCTACTAGTGAATGTAATGTAACACACACCCATACAATGCGCACCACCCCGTGATGTTTTTCTCACTCCTATTAGTGAATGTAATGTAACACACACCCATACAATGCGCACCACCCCGTGATGTTTTTCTCACTACTAATAGTGAATCTAATGTAACACACACCCATACAATGCGCACCACCCCGGATGTTTTTCTCACTCCTACTAGTGAATGTAATGTAACACACACCCATACAATGCGCATCACCCCGTGATGTTTTTCTCACTCCTACTAGTGAATCTAATGTAACACACACCCATACAATGCGCACCACCCCGTGATGTTTTTCTCACTCCTACTAGTGAATCTAATGTAACACACACCCATACAATGCGCACCACCCCGTGATGTTTTTCTCACTGCTACTAGTGAATGTAATGTAACACACACCCATACAATGCGCACCACCCCTTGATGTTTTTCTCACTCCTACTAGTGAATCTAATGTAACACACACCCATACAATGCACACCACCCCGCGGTGTTTTTGAGAAACCTAACCTACATTGCCACTGCATGTTCCCTGACCTCCCCATGCTGACCACCCCGCGGTGCTTTTCTCCATCCTACATTGCCACTCCCTGCCTATCCTAATTCAGACCCTCCGATTCACACCACCCCGTAATGTTTTTCTCACTCCTACTAGTGAATGTCATGTAACACACAACCATACAATGCGCACCACCCCGTGATGTTTTTCTCACTCCTACTAGTGAATGTAATGTAACACACACCCATACAATGCGCACCAACCCGTGATGTTTTTCTCACTCCTACTAGTGAATGTAATGTAACACACACCCATACAATGCGCACCACCCCGTGATGTTTTTCTCACTCCTACTAGTGAATCTAATGTAACACACACCCATACAATGCGCACCACCCATCGATATTTTTCAGAAACCTATCCTACATTGCCACTGCATGTTCCCTGACCTCCCCATGCTGACCACCCCGCGGTGCTTTTCTCCATCCTACATTACCACTCACTGACTATCCTAATTCAGACCCTCTGATTCACACCACCCCGTGATGTTTTTCTCACTCCTACTAGTGAATGTAATATAACACACACCCATACAATGCGCACCACCCCGTGATGTTTTTCTCACTCCTACTAGTGAATGTAATGTAACACACACCCATACAATGCGCATCACCCCGCGATGTTTTTCAGAAACCTATCCTACATTTCCACTGCATGTTCCCTGACCTTCCCATGCTGACCACCCCGTGCTGCTTTTCTCCATCCTACATTGCCACTCACTGACTAACATAATTCATACCCTCCGATTCACACCACCCCGTGATGTTTTTCAGACTCCTAGTAGTGAATGTAATGTAACACACACCCATACAATGCGCACCACCCTATGATGTTTTTCTCACTCCTAGTAGTGAAGGTAATGTAACACACACCCATACAATGCGCACCACCCCGTGATGTTTTTCTCACTCCTACTAGTGAATGTCATGTAACACACACCCCTACAATGCGCACCACCCCGTGATGTTTTTCTCACTCCTACTTGTGAATCTAATGTAACACACACCCATACAATGAGGACCGCCCCGCAATGTTTTTCGGAAACCTATCCTACATTGCCACTGCATGTTCCCTGACCTCCCCATGCTTACCACCCTGTGGTGCTTTTCTCCATCCTACATTGCCACTCACTGCCTATCCTAATTCAGACGATCCGATTCACACCACCCCGTGATGTTTTTCTCACTCCTACTAGTGAATGTAATGTAACACACACCCATACAATGCGCACCACCCCGTGATGTTTTTCTCACTGCTACTAGTGAATGTAATGTAACACACACCCACACAATGCGCACCACCCTGTGATGTTTTTCTCACTCCTACTAGTGAATGTAATGTAACACACACCCATACAATGCGCACCACCCCGTGATGTTTTTCTCACTCCTATTAGTGAATGTAATGTAACACACACCCATACAATGCGCACCACCCTGTGATGTTTTTCTCACTCCTACTAGGGAATCTAATGTAACACACACCCATACAATGCGCACCACCCCGTGATGTTTTTCACACTCCTACTAGTGAATCTAATGTAACACACACCCATACAATGCGCACCACCCCGTGATGTTTTTCTCACTCCTACTAGTGAATGTAATGTAACACACACCCATACAATGCGCACCACCCCTTGATGTTTTTCTCACTCCTACTAGTGAATCTAATGTAACACACACCCATACAATGCGCACCACCCCGTGATGTTTTTCTCACTTCTACTAGTGAATCTAATGTAACACACACCCATACAATGCACACCACCCCGCGGTGTTTTTCAGAAACCTATCCTACATTGCCACTGCATGTTCCCTGACCTCCCCATGCTGACCACCCCGCGGTGCTTTTCTCCATCCTACATTGCCACTCACTGCCTATCCTAATTCAGAACCTCCGATTCACACCACCCCGTGATGTTTTTCTCACTCCTACTAGTGAATGTCATGTAACACACACACATACAATGCGCACCACCCCGTGATGTTTTTCTCACTCCTACTAGTGAATCTAATGTAACACACACCCATACAATGCGCACCACCACGTGATGCTTTTCTCACTCTTACTAGTGTATGTAATGTAACACACACCCATACAATGCGCACCACCCCGTGATGTTTTTCTCACTCCTACTAGTGAATGTAATGTAACACACACCCATACAATGCGCACCACCCCGTGATGTTTTTCTCACTCCTACTAGTGAATCTAATGTAACACACACCCATACAATGCGCACCACCCCGTGATGTTTTTCTCACTCCTACTAGTGAATCTAATGTAACACACACCCATACAATGCGCACCACCCCGTGATGTTTTTCTCACTCCTACTTGTGAATCTAATGTAACACACACCCATACAATGCGGACCACCCCGCGAGGTTTTTCAGAAACCTAACCTACATTGCCACTGCATGTTCCCTGACCTCCCCATGCTTACCACCCCGTGGTGCTTTTCTCCATCCTACATTGCCACTCACTGCCTATCCTAATTCAGACCATCCGATTCACACCACCCCGTGATGTTTTTCTCACTCCTACTAGTGAATGTAATGTAACACACACCCATACAATGCGCACCACCCCGTGATGTTTTTCTCACTCCTACTAGTGAATGTAATGTAACACACACCCATACAATGCGCACCACCCCATGATGTTTTTCTCACTCCTACTAGTGAATGTAATCTAACACACACCCACACAATGCGCACCACCCTGTGATGTTTTTCTCACTCCTACTAGTGAATGTAATGTAACACACACCCATACAATGCGCACCACCCCGTGATGTTTTTCTCACTCCTACTAGTGAATCTAATGTAACACACACCCATACAATGCGCACCACCCCGTGATGTTTTTCTCACTCCTACTAGTGAATGTAATGTAACACACACCCATACAATGCGCACCACCCCTTGATGTTTTTCTCACTCCTACTAGTGAATCTAATGTAACACACACCCATACAATGCGCACCACCCCGTGATGTTTTTCTCACTCCTACTAGTGAATCTAATGTAACACACACCCATACAATGCACACCACCCCGCGGTGTTTTTCAGAAACCTATCCTACATTGCCACTGCATGTTCCCTGACCTCCCCATGCTGACCACCCCGCGGTGCTTTTCTCCATCCTACATTGCCACTCACTGCCTATCCTAATTCAGACCCTCCGATTCACACCACCCCGTGATGTTTTTCTCACTCCTACTAGTGAATGTCATGTAACACACACACATACAATGCGCACCACCCCGTGATGTTTTTCTCACTCCTACTAGTGAATCTAATGTAACACACACCCATACAATGCGCACCACCACGTGATGCTTTTCTCACTCTTACTAGTGTATGTAATGTAACACACACCCATACAATGCGCACCACCCCGTGATGTTTTTCTCACTCCTACTAGTGAATGTAATGTAACACACACCCATACAATGCGCACCACCCCGTGATGTTTTTCTAACTCCTACTAGTGAATCTAATGTAACACACACCCATACAATGCGCACCACCACGTGATGCTTTTCTCACTCTTACTAGTGTATGTAATGTAACACACACCCATACAATGCGCACGACCCCGTGATGTTTTTCTCACTCCTACTAGTGAATGTAATGTAACACACACCCATACAATGCGCACCACCCCATGATGTTTTTCTCACTCCTACTAGTGAATGTAATCTAACACACACCCACACAATGCGCACCACCCTGTGATGTTTTTCTCACTCCTACTAGTGAATGTAATGTAACACACACCCATACAATGCGCACCACCCCGTGATGTTTTTCTCACTCCTATTAGTGAATGTAATGTAACACACACCCATACAATGCGCACCACCCCGTGATGTTTTTCTCACTCCTACTAGTGAATCTAATGTAACACACACCCATACAATGCGCACCACCCCGTGATGTTTTTCTCACTCCTACTAGTGAATCTAATGTAACACACACCCATACAATGCGCACCACCCCGTGATGTTTTTCTCACTCCTACTAGTGAATGTAATCTAACACACACCCATACAATGCGCACCACCCCGTGATGTTTTTCTCACTCCTACTAGTGAATGTAATCTAACACACACCCATACAATGCGCACCACCCCGTGATGTTTTTCTCACTCCTACTAGTGAATCTAATGTAACACACACCCATACAATGCGCACCACCACGTGATGCTTTTCTCACTCTTACTAGTGTATGTAATGTAACACACACCCATACAATGCGCACCACCCCGTGATGTTTTTCTCACTCCTACTAGTGAATGTAATGTAACACACACCCATACAATGCGCACCACCCCATGATGTTTTTCTCACTCCTACTAGTGAATGTAATCTAACACACACCCACACAATGCGCACCACCCTGTGATGTTTTTCTCACTCCTACTAGTGAATGTAATGTAACACACACCCATACAATGCGCACCACCCCGTGATGTTTTTCTCACTCCTACTAGTGAATGTAACGTAACACACACCCATACAATGCGCACCACCCCGTGATGTTTTTCTCACTCCTACTAGTGAATGTAATCTAACACACACCCACACAATGCACACCACCCCGTGATGTTTTTCTCACTCCTACTAGTGAATGTAATGTAACACACACCCATACAATGTGCACCACCCCGTGATTTTTTTTCTCACTCCTATTAGTGAATGTAATGTAACACACACCCATACAATGCGCACCACCCCGTGATGTTTTTCTCACTCCTACTAGTGAATCTAATGTAACACACACCCATACAATGCGCACCACCCCGTGATGTTTTTCTCACTCCTAGTAGTGAATGTAATGTAACACACACCCATACAATGCGCATCACCCCGTGATGTTTTTCTCACTCCTACTAGTGAATCTAATGTAACACACACCCATACAATGCGCACCACCCCGTGATGTTTTTCTCACTCCTACTAGTGAATCTAATGTAACACACACCCATACAATGCGCACCACCCCGTGATGTTTTTCTCACTCCTACTAGTGAATCTAATGTAACACACACCCATACAATGCACACCACCCCGCGGTGTTTTTCAGAAACCTATCCTACATTGCCACTGCATGTTCCCTGACCTCCCCATGCTAACCACCCCGCGGTGCTTTTCTCCATCCTACATTGCCACTCACTGCCTATCCTAATTCAGACCCTCCGATTCACACCACCCCGTGATGTTTTTCTCACTCCTACTAGTGAATGTCATGTAACACACACCCATACAATGCGCACCACCCCGTGATGTTTTTCTCACTCCTACTAGTGAATGTAATGTAACACACACCCATACAATGCGCACCACCCCGTGATGCTTTTCTCACTCCTACTAGTGAATGTAATGTAACACACACCCATACAATGCGCACCACCCCGTGATGTTTTTCTCACTCCTACTAGTGAATGTAATGTAACACACACCCATACAATGCGCACCACCCCTTGATGTTTTTCTCACTCCTACTAGTGAATCTAATGTAACACACACCCATACAATGCGCACCACCCCGTGATGTTTTTCTCACTCCTACTAGTGAATCTAATGTAACACACACCCATACAATGCGCACCACCCCGTGATGTTTTTCTCACTCCTACTAGTGAATGTAATGTAACACACAGCCATACAATGTGCACCACCCCTTGATATTTTTCTCACTCCTACTAGTGAATCTAATGTAACACACACCCATACAATGCGCACCACCCCGTGATGTTTTTCTCACTCCTACTAGTGAATCTAATGTAACACACACCCATACAATGCGCACCACCCCGTGATGTTTTTCTCACTCCTACTAGGGAATCTAATGTAACACACACCCATACAATGCGCACCACCCCTTGATGTTTTTCTCACTCCTACTAGTGAATGTAATGTAACACACACCCATACAATGCGCATCATCCCGTGATGTTTTTCTCACTCCTACTCTTGAATGTAATGTAACACACACCCATACAATGCGCACCACCCCGTGATGTTTTTCTCACTCCTACTAGTGAATGTAATGTAACACACACCCATACAATGCGCACCACCCCGTGATGTTTTTCTCACTCCTACTAGTGAATGTAATGTAACACACACCCATACAATGCGCACCACCCCGTGATGTTTTTCTCAATCCTACTAGTGAATGTAATGTAACACACACCCATACAATGCGCACCACCCCATGATGTTTTTCTCACTGCTACTAGTGAATGTAATGTAACACACACCCATACAATGCGCACCACCCCTTGATGCTTTTCTCACTCCTACTAGTGAATGTAATGTAATGCACACCCATAAAATGCGCACCATCCCGTGATGTTTTTCTCATTCCTACTAGTGAATGTATTGTAACACACACCCATACAATGCGTATCACCCCGTGATGGTTTTCTCACTCCTACTAGTGAATGTAATGTAACACACACCCATGCAATGCGCACCACACCGTGATGTTTTTCTCACTCCTACTAGTGAATCTAATGTAACACACACCCATACAATGCGCACCACCCCGTGATGTTTTTCTCACTCCTACTAGTGAATCTAATGTAACACACACCCATACAATGCGCACCACCCCGTGATGTTTTTCTCACTCCTACTAGTGAATCTAATGTAACACACACCCATACAATGCGCACCACCCCGCGATGTTTTTCAGAAACCTATCCTACATTGCCACTGCATGTTCCCTGACCTCCCCATGCTGACCACCCCGCGGTGCTTTTCTCCATCCTACATTGCCACTCACTGCCTATCCTAATTCAGACCCTCCGATTCACACCACCCCGTGATGTTTTTCTAACTCCTACTAGTGAATGTACTATAACACACACCCATACAATGCGCACCACCCCGTGACGTTTTTCTCACTCCTACTAGTGAATGTAATGTAACACATACCCATACAATGCTCACCACCCCGCGATGTTTTTCAGAAACCTATCCTACATTGCCACTGCATGTTCCCTGACCTCCCCATGCTGACCACCCCCGCGGTGCTTTTCTCCCTCCTACATTGCCACTCACTGCCTATCCTAATTCATGCGCACCACCCCGTGATGTTTTTCTCACTCCTACTAGTGAATCTAATGTAACACACACCCATACAATGCACACCACCCCGCGGTGTTTTTGAGAAACCTATCCTACATTGCCACTGCATGTTCCCTGACCTCCCCATGCTGACCACCCCGCGGTGCTTTTCTCCATCCTACATTGCCACTCACTGCCTATCCTAATTCAGACCCTCCGATTCACACCACCCCGTGATGTTTTTCTCACTCCTACTAGTGAATGTCATGTAACACACACCCATACAATGCGCACCACCCCGTGATGTTTTTCTCACTCCTAGTAGTGAATGTAATGTAACACACACCCATACAATGCGCACCACCCCGTGATGCTTTTCTCACTCCTACTAGTGAATGTAATGTAACACACACCCATACAATGCGCACCACCCCGTGATGTTTTTCTCACTCCTACTAGTGAATCTAATGTAACACACACCCATACAATGCGCACCACCCCGCGATGTTTTTCAGAAACCTATCCTACATTGCCACTGCATGTTCCCTGACCTCCCCATGCTGACCACCCCGCGGTGCTTTTCTCCATCCTACATTACCACTCACTGACTATCCTAATTCAGACCCTCCGATTCACACCACCCCGTGATGTTTTTCTCACTCCTACTAGTGAATGTAATATAACACACACCCATAAAATGCGCACCACCCCGTGATGTTTTTCTCACTCCTACTAGTGAATCTAATGTAACACACACCCATACAATGCGCACCACCCCGTGATGTTTTTCTCACTCCTACTAGTGAATCTAATGTAACACACACCCATACAATGCGCACCACCCTGTGATGTTTTTCTCACTCCTACTAGTGAATCTAATGTAACACACACCCATACAATGCGCACCACCCCGTGATGTTTTTCTCACTCCTATTAGTGAATGTACTGTAACACACACCCATACAATGCACACCACCCCGCGGTGTTTTTCAGAAACCTATCCTACATTGCCACAGCATGTTCCCTGACCTCCCCATGCTGACCACCCCGCGGTGCTTTTCTCCATCCTACATTGCCACTCACTGCCTATCCTAATTCAGACCCTCCGATTCACACCACCCCGTGATGTATTTCTCACTCCTACTAGTGAATGTACTATAACACACACCCATACAATGCGCACCACCCCGTGATGTTTTTCTCACTCCTACTAGTGAATGTAATGTAACACACACCCATACAATGCGCACCACCCCGCGATGTTTTTCAGAAACCTATCCTACATTGCCACTGCATGTTCCCTGACCTCCACATGCTGACCATCCCGCGGTGCTTTTCTCCATCCTACATTGCCACTCACTGCCTATCCTAATCCAGACCCTCCGATTCACACCACCCCGTGATGTTTTTCTCACTGCTACTAGTGAATGTAATTTAACACACACCCATACAATGCGCACCACCCCGTGATGTTTTTCTCACTCCTACTAGTGAATGTAATGTAACACACACCCATACAATGCGCACCACCCCGCGATGTTTTTCAGAAACCTATCCTACATTGCCACTGCATGTTCCCTGACCTCCCCATGCTGACCACCCCGCGGTGCTTTTTTCCATCCTACATTGCCACTCACTGCCTATCCTAATTCAGACCCACCGATTCACACCATCCCGTGATGTTTTTCTCACTCCTACTAGTGAATGTAATGTAACACACACCCATACAATGCGCACCACCCCGTGATGTTTTTCTCACACCTACTAGTGAATCTAATGTAACACACACCCATACAATGCGCACCACCCTGTGATGTTTTTCTCACTCCTACTAGTGAATCTAATGTAACACACACCCATACAATGCGCACCACCCCGTGATGTTTTTCTCACTCCTATTAGTGAATGTACTGTAACACACACCCATACAATGCGCACCACCCCGTGATGTTTTTCTCACTCCTAATAGTGAATCTAATGTAACACACACCCATACAATGCGCACCACCCCGGGATGTTTTTCTCACTCCTACTAGTGAATCTAATGTAACACACACCCATACAATGCGCACCACCCCGTGATGTTTTTCTCACTCCTACTAGTGAATGTAATGTAACACACACCCATACAATGCGCACCACCCCTTGATGTTTTTCTCACTCCTACTAGTTAATCTAATGTAACACACACCCATACAATGCGCACCACCCCGTGATGTTTTTCTCACTCCTACTAGTGAATCTAATGTAACACACACCCATACAATGCACACCACCCCGCGGTGTTTTTGAGAAACCTATCCTACATTGCCACTGCATGTTCCCTGACCTCCCCATGCTGACCACCCCGCGGTGCTTTTCTCCATCCTACATTGCCACTCACTGCCTATCCTAATTCAGACCCTCCGATTCACACCACCCCGTGATGTTTTTCTCACTCCTACTAGTGAATGTCATGTAACACACACCCATACAATGCGCACCACCCCGTGATGTTTTTCTCACTCCTAGTAGTGAATGTAATGTAACACACACCCATACAATGCGCACCACCCCGTGATGCTTTTCTCACTCCTACTAGTGAATGTAATGTAACACACACCCATACAATGCGCACCACCCCGTGATGTTTTTCTCACTCCTACTAGTGAATCTAATGTAACACACACCCATACAATGCGCACCACCCCGCGATGTTTTTCAGAAACCTATCCTACATTGCCACTGCATGTTCCCTGACCTCCCCATGCTGACCACCCCGCGGTGCTTTTCTCCATCCTACATTACCACTCACTGACTATCCTAATTCAGACCCTCCGATTCACACCACCCCGTGATGTTTTTCTCACTCCTACTAGTGAATGTAATATAACACACACCCATAAAATGCGCACCACCCCGTGATGTTTTTCTCACTCCTACTAGTGAATCTAATGTAACACACACCCATACAATGCGCACCACCCCGTGATGTTTTTCTCACTCCTACTAGTGAATGTAATGTAACACACACCCATACAATGCGCACCACCCCGTGATGTTTTTCTCACTCCTACTAGTGAATCTAATGTAACACACACCCATACAATGCGCACCACCCCGTGATGTTTTTCTCACTCCTACTAGTGAATGTAATGTAACACACACCCATACAATGCGCACCACCCCGTGATGTTTTTCTCACTCCTACTAGTGAATGTAATGTAACACACACCCATACAATGCGCACCACCCCGTGATGTTTTTCTCAATCCTACTAGTGAATGTAATGTAGCACACACCCATACAATGCGCACCACCCCATGATGTTTTTCTCACTGCTACTAGTGAATGTAATGTAACACACACCCATACAATGCGCACCACCCCTTGATGCTTTTCTCACTCCTACTAGTGAATGTAATGTAACGCACACCCATAAAATGCGCACCACCCCGTGATGTTTTTCTCACTCCTACCAGTGAATGTAATGTAACACACACCCATACAATGCGCACCACCCCGTGATGTTTTTCTCACTCCTACCAGTGAATCTAATGTAACACACACCCATACAATGCGCACCACCCCGTGATGTTTTTCTCACTCCTACTAGTGAATCTAATGTAACACACAACCATACAATGCGCACCACCCCGCGATGTTTTTCAGAAACCTATCCTACATTGCCACTGCATGTTCCCTGACCTCCCCATGCTGACCACCGCGCGGTGCTTTTCTCCATCCTACATTGCCACTCACTGCCTATCCTAATTCAGACCCTCCGATTCACACCACCCCGTGATGTTTTTCTCACTCCTACTAGTGAATGTACTATAACACACACCCATACAATGCGCACCACCACGTGATGTTTTTCTCACTCCTACTAGTGAATGTAATGTAACACACACCCATACAATGCGCACCACCCCGCGATGTTTTTCCGAAACCTATCCTACATTGCCACTGCATGTTCCCTGACCTCCACATGCTGACCACCCCGCGGTGCTTTTCTCCATCCTACATTGCCACTCACTGCCTATCCTAATTCAGACCCTCCGATTCACACCACCCCGTGATGTTTTTCTCACTGCTACTAGTGAATGTAATTTAACACACACCCATACATTGCACATAACCCTGCGATGTTTTTTAGAAACCTATCCTACATTGACACTGCATGTTCCCTGACCTCCCCATGCTGACCACCCGGCGGTGCTTTTCTCCATCCTACATTGCCACTCACTGCCTATCCTAATTCAGACCCTCCGATTCACACCACCCCGTGATGTTTTTCTCACTCCTACTAGTGAATGTCATGTAACACACACCCATACAATGCGCACCACCCCGTGATGTTTTTCTCACTCCTACTAGTGAATGTAATGTAACACACACCCATACAATGCGCACCACCCCGTGATGCTTTTCAGAAACCTATCCTACATTGCCACTGCATGTTCCCTGACCTCCCCATGCTGACCACCCCGTGGTGCTTTTTTCCATCCTACATTGCCACTCACTGCCTATCCTAATTCAGACCCACCGATTCACACCACCCCGTGATGTTTTTCTCACTCCTACTAGTGAATGTAATGTAACACACACCCATACAATGCGCCCCACCCCGTGATGTTTTTCTCACTCCTACTAGTGAATGTAATGTAACACACACCCATACAATGCGCACCACCCCGTGATGTTTTTCTCACTCCTACTAGTGAATCTAATGTAACACACACCCATACAATGCGCACCACCCTGTGATGTTTTTCTCACTCCTACTAGTGAATCTAATGTAACACACACCCATACAATGCGCACCACCCCGTGATGTTTTTCTCACTCCTATTAGTGAATGTAATGTAACACACACCCATACAATGCGCACCACCCCGTGATGTTTTTCTCACTCCTAATAGTGAATCTAATGTAACACACACCCATACAATGCGCACCACCCCGGGATGTTTTTTTCACTCCTACTAGTGAATGTAATGTAACACACACCCATACAATGTGCATCACCCCGTGATGTTTTTCTCACTCCTACTAGTGAATCTAATGTAACACACACCCATACAATGCGCACCACCCCATGATGTTTTTCTCACTCCTACTAGTGAATCTAATGTAACACACACCCATACAATGCGCACCACCCCTTGATGTTTTTCTCACTCCTACTAGTGAATCTAATGTAACACACACCCATACAATGCGCACTACCCCGTGATGTTTTTCTCACTCCTACTAGTGAATCTAATGTAACACACACCCATACAATGCACACCACCCCGCGGTGTTTTTGAGAAACCTATCCTACATTGCCACTGCATGTTCCCTGACCTCCCCATGCTGACCACCCCGCGGTGCTTTTCTCCATCCTACATTGCCACTCACTGCCTATCCTAATTCAGACCCTCTGATTCACACCACCCCGTGATGTTTTTCTCACTCCTACTAGTGAATGTCATGTAACACAAACCCATACAATACGCACCACCCCGTGATGTTTTTCTCACTCCGACTAGTGAATGTAATGTAACACACACCCATACAATGCGCAACACACCGTGATGCTTTTCTCACTCCTACTAGTGAATCTAATGTAACACACACCCATACAATGCGCACCACCCCGTGATGTTTTTCTCACTCCTACTAGTGAATCTAATGTAACACACACCCATACAATGCGCACCACCCCGCGATGTTTTTCAGAAACCTATCCTACATTGCCACTGCATGTTCCCTGACCTCCCCATGCTGACCACCCCGCGGTGCTTTTCTCCATCCTACATTACCACTCACTGACTATCCTAATTCAGACCCTCCGATTCACACCACCCCGTGATGTTTTTCTCACTCCTACTAGTGAATGTAATATAACACACACCCATACAATGCGCACCACCCCGTGATGTTTTTCTCACTCCTACTAGTGAATGTAATGTAAAACACACCCATACAATGCGCATCACCCCGCGATGTTTTTCAGAAACCTATCCTACATTTCCACTGCATGTTCCCTGACCTCCCCATGCTGACCACCCCGTGGTGCTTTTCTCCATCCTACATTGCCACTCACTGCCTAACATAATTCAGATCCTCCGATTCACACCACCCCGTGATGTTTTTCAGACTCCTAGTAGTGAATGTAATGTAACACAAACCCATACAATGCGCACCACCCTATGATGTTTTTCTCACTCCTAGTAGTGAAGGTAATGTAACACACACCCATACAATGCCCACCACCCCGTGATGTTTTTCTCACTCCTACTAGTGAATGTCATGTAACACACACCCATAAAATGCGCACCACCCCGTGATGTTTTTCTCACTCCTACTTGTGAATCTAATGTAACACACACCCATACAATGCGGACCACCCCGCGATGTTTTTCAGAAACCTATCCTACATTGCCACTGCATGTTCCCTGACCTCCCCATGCTTACCACCCCGTGTGCTTTTCTCCATCCTACATTGCCACTCACTGCCTAACATAATTCAGATCCTCCGATTCACACCACCCCGTGATGTTTTTCAGACTCCTAGTAGTGAATGTAATGTAACACAAACCCATACAATGCGCACCACCCTATGATGTTTTTCTCACTCCTAGTAGTGAAGGTAATGTAACACACACCCATACAATGCCCACCACCCCGTGATGTTTTTCTCACTCCTACTAGTGAATGTCATGTAACACACACCCATAAAATGCGCACCACCCCGTGATGTTTTTCTCACTCCTACTTGTGAATCTAATGTAACACACACCCATACAATGCGGACCACCCCGCGATGTTTTTCAGAAACCTATCCTACATTGCCACTGCATGTTCCCTGACCTCCCCATGCTTACCACCCCGTGTGCTTTTCTCCATCCTACATTGCCACTCACTGCCTATCCTAATTCAGACGATCCGATTCACACCACCCCGTGATGTTTTTCTCACTCCTCCTAGTGAATGTAATGTAACACACACCCATAAAATGCGCACCACCCCGTGATGTTTTTCTCACTCCTACTTGTGAATCTAATGTAACACACACCCATACAATGCGGACCACCCCGCGATGTTTTTCAGAAACCTATCCTACATTGCCACTGCATGTTCCCTGACCTCCCCATGCTTACCACCCCGTGTGCTTTTCTCCATCCTACATTGCCACTCACTGCCTATCCTAATTCAGACGATCCGATTCACACCACCCCGTGATGTTTTTCTCACTCCTACTAGTGAATCTAATGTAACACACACCCATACAAGGCGCACCACCCCGTGATGTTTTTCTTACTCCTACTAGTGAATCTAATGTAACACACACCCATACAATGCGCACCACCCCTTGATATTTTTCTCACTCCTACTAGTGAATCTAATGTAACACACACCCATACAATGCGCACCACCCCGAGGATGTTTTTCTCTCTCCTACTAGTGAATCTCATGTAACACACACCCATACAATGCACACCACCCCGCGGTGTTTTTCAGAAACCTATCCTACATTGCCACTGCATGTTCCCTGACCTCCCCATGCTGACCACCCCGCGGTGCTTTTCTCCATCCTACATTGCCACTCACTGCCTATCCTAATTCAGACCCTCCGATTCACACCACCCCGTGATGTTTTTCTCACTCCTACTAGTGAATGTCATGTAACACACACCCATACAATGCGCACCACCCCGTGTTGTTTTTCTCACTCCTACTAGTGAATCTAATGTAACACACACCCATACAATGCGCACCACCCCCTGATGCTTTTCTCACTCCTACTAGTGTATGTAATGTAACACACACCCATACAATGCGCACCACCCCGTGATGTTTTTCTCACTCCTACTAGTGAATGTAATGTAACACACACCCATACAATGCGCACCACCCCGTGATGTTTTTCTCACTCCTACTAGTGAATCTAATGTAACACACACCCATAGAATGCGCACCACCCCGTGATGTTTTTCTCACTCCTACTAGTGAATCTAATGTAACACACACCCATACAATGCGCACCACCCCGTGATGTTTTTCTCACTCCTACTTGTGAATCTAATGTAACACACACCCATACAATTCGGACCACCCCGCGAGGTTTTTCAGAAACCTATCCTACATTGCCACTGCATGTTCCCTGACCTCCCCATGCTTACCACCCCGTGGTTCTTTTCTCCATCCTACATTGCCACTCACTGCCTATCCTAATTCAGACCATGCAATTCACACCACCCCGTGATGTTTTTCTCACTCCTACTAGTGAATGTAATGTAACACACACCCATACAATGCGCACCACCCCGTGATGTTTTTCTCACTCCTACTAGTGAATGTAATGTAACACACACCCATACAATGCGCACCACCCCGTGATGTTTTTCTCACTCCTACTAGTGAATGTAATCTAACACACACCCACACAATGCGCACCACCCTGTGATGTTTTTCTCACTCCTACTAGTGAATGTAATGTAACACACACCCATACAATGCGCACCACCCCGTGATGTTTTTCTCACTCCTATTAGTGAATGTAATGTAACACACACCCATACAATGCGCACCACCCCGTGATGTTTTTCTCACTCCTACTAGTGTATGTAATGTAACACACACCCATACAATGCGCACCACCCCGTGATGTTTTTCTCACTCCTACTAGTGAATCTAATGTAACACACACCCATACAATGCGCACCACCCCGTGATGTTTTTCTCACTCCTACTAGTGAATGTAATGTAACACACACCCATACAATGCGCACCACCCCTTGATGTTTTTCTCACTCCTACTAGTGAATCTAATGTAACACACACCCATACAATGCGCACCACCCCGTGATGTTTTTCTCACTCCTACTAGTGAATCTAATGGAACACACACCCATACAATGCACACCACCCCGCGGTGTTTTTCAGAAACCTATCCTACATTGCCACTGCATGTTCCCTGACCTCCCCATGCTGACCACCCCGCGGTGCTTTTCTCCATCCTATATTGCCACTCACTGCCTATCCTAATTCAGACCCACCGATTCACACCACCCCGTGATGTTTTTCTCACTCCTACTAGTGAATGTAATGTAACACACACCCATACAATGCGCCCCACCCCGTGATGTTTTTCTCACTCCTACTAGTGAATGTAATGTAACACACACCCATACAATGCGCACCACCCCGTGATGTTTTTCTCACTCCTACTAGTGAATCTAATGTAACACACACCCATACAATGCGCACCACCCTGTGATGTTTTTCTCACTCCTACTAGTGAATCTAATGTAACACACACCCATACAATGCGCACCACCCCGTGATGTTTTTCTCACTCCTATTAGTGAATGTAATGTAACACACACCCATACAATGCGCACCACCCCGTGATGTTTTTCTCACTCCTAATAGTGAATCTAATGTAACACACACCCATACAATGCGCACCACCCCGGGATGTTTTTTTCACTCCTACTAGTGAATGTAATGTAACACACACCCATACAATGTGCATCACCCCGTGATGTTTTTCTCACTCCTACTAGTGAATCTAATGTAACACACACCCATACAATGCGCACCACCCCGTGATGTTTTTCTCACTCCTACTAGTGAATCTAATGTAACACACACCCATACAATGCGCACCACCCCGTGATGTTTTTCTCACTCCTACTAGTGAATGTAATGTAACACACACCCATACAATGCGCACCACCCCTTGATGTTTTTCTCACTCCTACTAGTGAATCTAATGTAACACACACCCATACAATGCGCACTACCCCGTGATGTTTTTCTCACTCCTACTAGTGAATCTAATGTAACACACACCCATACAATGCGCACCACCCCTTGATGTTTTTCTCACTCCTACTAGTGAATCTAATGTAACACACACCCATACAATGCACACCACCCCGCGGTGTTTTTGAGAAACCTATCCTACATTGCCACTGCATGTTCCCTGACCTCCCCATGCTGACCACCCCGCGGTGCTTTTCTCCATCCTACATTGCCACTCACTGCCTATCCTAATTCAGACCCTCCGATTCACAACACCCCGTGATGTTTTTCTCACTCCTACTAGTGAATGTCATGTAACACACACCCATACAATACGCACCACCCCGTGATGTTTTTCTCACTCCGACTAGTGAATGTAATGTAACACACACCCATACAATGCGCAACACCCCGTGATGCTTTTCTCACTCCTACTAGTGAATCTAATGTAACACACACCCATACAATGCGCACCACCCCGTGATGTTTTTCTCACTCCTACTAGTGAATCTAATGTAACACACACCCATACAATGCGCACCACCCCGCGATGTTTTTCAGAAACCTATCCTACATTGCCACTGCATGTTCCCTGACCTCCCCATGCTGACCACCCCGCGGTGCTTTTCTCCATCCTACATTACCACTCACTGACTATCCTAATTCAGACCCTCCGATTCACACCACCCCGTGATGTTTTTCTCACTCCTACTAGTGAATGTAATATAACACACACCCATACAATGCGCACCACCCCGTGATGTTTTTCTCACTCCTACTAGTGAATGTAATGTAAAACACACCCATACAATGCGCATCACCCCGCGATGTTTTTCAGAAACCTATCCTACATTTCCACTGCATGTTCCCTGACCTCCCCATGCTGACCACCCCGTGGTGCTTTTCTCCATCCTACATTGCCACTCACTGCCTAACATAATTCAGATCCTCCGATTCACACCACCCCGTGATGTTTTTCAGACTCCTAGTAGTGAATGTAATGTAACACACACCCATACAATGCGCACCACCCTATGATGTTTTTCTCACTCCTAGTAGTGAAGGTAATGTAACACACACCCATACAATGCCCACCACCCCGTGATGTTTTTCTCACTCCTACTAGTGAATGTCATGTAACACACACCCATAAAATGCGCACCACCCCGTGATGTTTTTCTCACTCCTACTTGTGAATCTAATGTAACACACACCCATACAATGCGGACCACCCCGCGATGTTTTTCAGAAACCTATCCTACATTGCCACTGCATGTTCCCTGACCTCCCCATGCTTACCACCCCGTGTGCTTTTCTCCATCCTACATTGCCACTCACTGCCTATCCTAATTCAGACGATCCGATTCACACCACCCCGTGATGTTTTTCTCACTCCTACTAGTGAATGTAATGTAACACACACCCATACAATGCGCACCACCCCGTGATGTTTTTCTCACTCCTACTAGTGAATGTAATGTAACACACACCCATACAATGCGCACCACCCCATGATGTTTTTCTCACTCCTACTAGTGAATGTAATCTAACACACACCCACACAATGCGCACCACCCTGTGATGTTTTTCTCACTCCTACTAGTGAATGTAATGTAACACACACCCATACAATGCGCACCACCCCGTGATGTTTTTCTCACTCCTATTAGTGAATGTAATGTAACACACACCCATACAATGCGCACCACCCCGTGATGTTTTTCTCACTCCTACTAGTGAATCTAATGTAACACACACCCATACAATGCGCACCACCCCGTGATGTTTTTCTCACTCCTACTAGTGAATCTAATGTAACACACACCCATACAAGGCGCACCACCCCGTGATGTTTTTCTCACTCCTACTAGTGAATCTAATGTAACACACACCCATACAATGCGCACCACCCCTTGATATTTTTCTCACTCCTACTAGTGAATCTAATGTAACACACATCCATACAATGCGCACCACCCCGAGGATGTTTTTCTCTCTCCTACTAGTGAATCTCATGTAACACACACCCATACAATGCACACCACCCCGCGGTGTTTTTCAGAAACCTATCCTACATTGCCACTGCATGTTCCCTGACCTCCCCATGCTGACCACCCCGCGGTGCTTTTCTCCATCCTACATTGCCACTCACTGCCTATCCTAATTCAGACCCTCCGATTCACACCACCCCGTGATGTTTTTCTCACTCCTACTAGTGAATGTCATGTAACACACACCCATACAATGCGCACCACCCCGTGATGTTTTTCTCACTCCTACTAGTGAATCTAATGTAACACACACCCATACAATGCGCACCACCCCGTGATGCTTTTCTCACTCCTACTAGTGTATGTAATGTAACACACACCCATACAATGCGCACCACCCCGTGATGTTTTTCTCACTCCTACTAGTGAATGTAATGTAACACACACCCATACAATGCGCACCACCCCGTGATGTTTTTCTCACTCCTACTAGTGAATCTAATGTAACACACACCCATACAATGCGCACCACCCCGTGATGTTTTTCTCACTCCTACTAGTGAATCTAATGTAACACACACCCATACAATGCGCACCACCCCGTGATGTTTTTCTCACTCCTACTTGTGAATCTAATGTAACACACACCCATACAATTCGGACCACCCCGCGAGGTTTTTCAGAAACCTATCCTACATTGCCACTGCATGTTCCCTGACCTCCCCATGCTTACCACCCCGTGGTTCTTTTCTCCATCCTACATTGCCACTCACTGCCTATCCTAATTCAGACCATGCGATTCACACCACCCCGTGATGTTTTTCTCACTCCTACTAGTGAATGTAATGTAACACACACCCATACAATGCGCACCAACCCGTGTTGTTTTTCTCACTCCTACTAGTGAATGTAATGTAACACACACCCATACAATGCGCACCACCCCGTGATGTTTTTCTCACTCCTACTAGTGAATGTAATCTAACACACACCCACACAATGCGCACCACCCTGTGATGTTTTTCTCACTCCTACTAGTGAATGTAATGTAACACACACCCATACAATGCGCACCACCCCGTGATGTTTTTCTCACTCCTACTAGTGAATGTAATGTAACACACACCCACACAATGCGCACCACCCTGTGATGTTTTTCTCACTCCTACTAGTGAATGTAATGTAACACACACCCATACAATGCACACCACCCCGCGGTGTTTTTCAGAAACCTATCCTACATTGCCACTGCATGTTCCCTGACCTCCCCATGCTGACCACCCCGCGGTGCTTTTCTCCATCCTACATTGCCACTCACTGCCTATCCTAATTCAGACCCTCCGATTCACACCACCCCGTGATGTTTTTCTCACTCCTACTAGTGAATGTCATGTAACACACACCTATACAATGCACACCACCCCGTGATGTTTTTCTCACTCCTACTAGTGAATCTAATGTAACACACACCCATACAATGCGCACCACCCCGTGATGCTTTTCTCACTCCTACTAGTGAATCTAATGTAACACGCACCCATACAATGCGGACCACCCCGTGATGTTTTTCTCACTCCTACTAGTGAATGTAATGTAACACACACCCATACAATGCGCACCACCCCGTGATGTTTTTCTCACTCCAACTAGTGAATCTAATGTAACACACACCCATACAATGCGCACCACCCCGTGATGTTTTTCTCACTCCTACTCGTGAATCTAATGTAACACACACCCATACAATGCGCACCACCCCGTGATGTTTTTCTCACTCCTACTATTGAATGTAATGTAACACACACCCATACAATGCGCATCACCCCGTGATGTTTTTCTCACTCCTACTAGTGAATCTAATGTAACACACACCCATACAATGCGCACCACCCCGTGATGTTTTTCTCACTCCTACTTGTGAATCTAATGTAACACACACCCATACAATGGACACCACCCCGCGATGTTTTTCAGAAACCTATCCTACATTGCCACTGCATGTTCCCTGACCTCCCCATGCTGACCACCCCGCGGTGCTTTTCTCCATCCTACATTGCCACTCACTGCCTATCCTAATTCAGACCCTGCCATTCACACCACCCCCTGATGTTTTTCTCACTCCTAGTAGTGAATGTTATGTAACACACACCCATACAATGCGCACCAACCCGTGATGTTTTTCTCACTCCTACTAGTGAATGTAATGTAACACACACCCATACAATGCGCACCACCCCGTGATGTTTTTCTCACTCCTACTAGTGAATCTAATGTAACACACACCCATACAATGCGCACCACCCCGTGATGTTTTTCTCACTCCTACTAGTGAATCTAATGTAACACACACCCGTACAATGCGCACAACCCCGTGATGTTTTTCTCACTCCTAGTGTATCTAACGTAACACACACCTGTACAATGCGCAACACCCCGTGATGTTTTTCTCACTCCTACTAGTGAATCTAACGTAACACACACCCATACAATGCGCAACACCCCGTGATGTTTTTCTCACTCCTACTAGTGAATGTAATGTAACACACACCCATACAATGCGCACCACCCCGTGATGTTTTTCTCACTCCTACTAGTGAATGTAATGTAACACACACCCATACAATGCGCACCACCCCGTGATGTTTTTCTCACTCCTACTAGTGAATGTAATGTAACACACACCCATACAATGCGCACCACCCCGTGATGTTTTTCTCACTCCTACTAGTGAATGTAATGTAACACACACCCATACAATGCGCACCACCCCGTGATGTTTTTCTCACTCCTACTAGTGAATGTAATGTAACACACAGCCATACAATGCGCACCACCCCGTGATGTTTTTCTCACTCCTACTAGTGAATGTAATGTAACACACACCCATACAATGCGCACCACCCCGTGATGTTTTTCTCACTCCTACTAGTGAATGTAATGTAACACACACCCATACAATGCGCACCACCCCGTGATGTTTTTCTCACTGCTACTAGTGAATGTAATGTAACACACACCCATACAATGCGCACCACCCTGTGATGTTTTTCTCACTCCTACTAGTGAATGTAATGTAACACACACCCATACAACGCGCACCACCCCGTGATGTTTTTCTCACTCCTACTAGTGAATGTAATGTAACACACACCCATACAATGCGCACCACCCCGTGATGTTTTTCTCACTCCTACTAGTGAATGTAATGTAACACACACCCATACAATGCGCACCACCCCGTGATGTTTTTCTCACTCCTACTAGTGAATGTAATGTAACACACACCCATACAATGCGCACCACCCCGTGATGTTTTTCTCACTCCTACTAGTGAATGTAATGTAACACACACCCATACAATGCGCACCACCCCGTGATGTTTTTCTCACTCCTACTAGTGAATGTAATGTAACACACACCCATACAATGCGCACCACCCCGTGATGTTTTTCTCACTCCTACTAGTGAATGTAATGTAACACACACCCATACAATGCGCACCACCCCGTGATGTTTTTCTCACTCCTACTAGTGAATGTAATGTAACACACACCCATACAATGCGCACCACCCCGTGATGTTTTTCTCACTCCTACTAGTGAATGTAATGTAACACACACCCATACAATGCGCACCACCCCGTGATGTTTTTCTCACTCCTACTAGTGAATGTAATGTAACACACACCCATACAATGCGCACCACCCCGTGATGTTTTTCTCACTGCTACTAGTGAATGTAATGTAACACACACCCATACAATGCGCACCACCCTGTGATGTTTTTCTCACTCCTACTAGTGAATGTAATGTAACACACACCCATACAACGCGCACCACCCCGTGATGTTTTTCTCACTCCTACTAGTGAATCTAATATAACACACACCCATACAATGCGCACCACCCCGCGATGTTTTTCAGAAACCTATCCCACATTGCCACTGCACACACACCCATACAATGCGCACCACCCCGTGATGTTTTTCTCACTCCTACTAGTGAATGTAATGTAACACACACCCATACAATGCGCACCACCCCTTGATGCTTTTCTCACTCCTACTAGTGAATGTAATGTAACACACACCCATACAATGCGCACAACCCCGTGATGTTTTTCTCATTCCTACTAGTGAATGTAATGCAACACACACCCATACAATGCGCATCACCCCGTGATGGTTTTCTCACTCCTACTAGTGAATGTAATGTAACACACACCCATACAATGCGCACCACACCGTGATGTTTTTCTCACTCCTACTAGTGAATCTAATGTAACACACACCCATACAATGCGCACCACCCCGTGATGTATTTCTCACTCCTACTAGTGAATGTAATGTAACACACACCCATACAATGCGCACCACCCCGTGATGTTTTTCTCACTCCTACTAGTGAATCTAATGTAACACACACCCATACAATGCGCACCACCCCGTGATGTTTTTCTCACTCCTACTAGTGAATCTAATATAACACACACCCATACAATGCGCACCACCCCGCGATGTTTTTCAGAAACCTATCCCACATTGCCACTGCATGTTCCATGACCTCCACATGCTGACCACCCCGCGGTGCTTTTCTCCATCCTACATTACCACTCACTGCCTATCCTAATTCAGACCCTCCGATTCAAACCACCCCGTGATGTTTTTCTCACTCCTACTAGTGAATGTAATATAACACACACCCATACAATGCGCACCACCCCGTGATGTTTTTCTCACTCCTACTAGTGAATGTAATGTAACACACACCCATACAATGCGCACCACCCCGCGATGTTTTTCAGATACCTATCCTACATTGCCACTGCATGTTCCCTGACCTCCCCATGCTGACCACCCCGCGGTGCTTTACTCCATCCTACATTGCCACTCACTGCCTAACCTAATTCAGACCCTCCGATTCACACCACCCCGTGATGTTTTTCTCACTGCTACTAGTGAATGTAATGTAACACACACCCATACAATGCGCACCACCCTGTGATGTTGTTCTCACTCCTAGTAGTGAAGGTAATGTAACACACACCCATACAATGCGCACCACCCCGTGATGTTTTTCTCACTCCTACTAGTGAATGTAATGTAACACACACCCATACAATACGCACCACCCCGTGATGTTTTTCTCACTCCTACTAGTGAATGTAATGTAACTCACACCCAAACAATGCGCACCACCCCGTGATGTTTTTCTCACTCCTACTAGTGAATGTAATGTAACACACACCCATACAATGCGCACCACCCCGTGATGTTTTCCTTACTCCTACTAGTGTATCTAATGTAACACACACCCATACAATGCGCACCACCTCGTGATGTTTTTCTCACTCTTAGTAGTGAATGTAATGTAACACACATCCATACAATTCGCACCACCCCGTGATGTTTTTCTCACTCCTACTAGTGAATGTAATGTAACACACACCCGTACAATGTGCACCACCCCGTGATGTTTTTCTCACTCCTACTAGTGAATGTAATGTAACACACACCCATACAATGCGCACCACCCCGTGATGTTTTTCTCACTCCTACTAGTGAATGTAATGTAACACACACCCATACAATGCGCACAACCCCGTGATGTTTTTCTCACTCCTACTAGTGAATCTAATGTAACACACACCCATACAATGCGCACCACCCCGTGATGTTTTTTTTACTCCTACTATTGAATGTAATGTAACACACACCCATACAATGAGCACCACCCCGTGATGTTTTTCTCACTCCTACTAGTGAATGTAATGTAACACACACCCATACAATGCGCACCACCCCGTGATGTTTTTCTCACTCCTACTAGTGAATCTAATGTAACACACACCCATACAATGCGCACCACCCCGCGATGTTTTTCAGAAACCTATCCTACATTGCCACTGCATGTTCCCTGACCTCCCCATGCTGACAACCCCGCGGTGCTTTTCTCCATCCTACATTGCCACTCACTGCCTATCCTAATTCAGACCCTCCGATTCACACCACCCCGTGATGTTTTTCTCACTCCTACTAGTGAATGTAATATAACACACACCCATACAATGCGCACCACCCCATGATGTTTTTCTCACTCCTACTAGTGAATGTAATGTAACACACACCCATACAATGCGCACCACCCCGCGATGTTTTTCAGAAACTTATCCTACATTGCCACTGCATGTTCCCTGAAATCCCCATGCTGACCACCCCGCGGTGCTTTTCTCCATCCTACATTGCCACTCACTGCCTATCCTAATTCAGACCCTCCGATTCACACCACCCCGTGATGTTTTTCTCACTGCTACTAGTGAATGTAATGTAACACACACCCATACAATGCGCATCACCCCGCGATGTTTTTCAGAAACCTATCCTACATTGCCACTGCATGTTCCCAGACCTCCCCATGCTGACCACCCCGCCGTGCTTTTCTCCATCCTACATTGCCACTCACTGCCTATCCTAATTCAGACCCTCCGATTCACACCACCCCGTGATGTTTTTCTCACTCCTACTAGTGAATGTAATGTAACACACACCCATACAATGCGCACCTCCCCGTGATGTTTTTCACACTCCTACTAGTGCATGTAATGTAACACACACCCATACAATGCGCACCACCCCGCGATGTTTTTCAGAAACCTATCCTACATTTCCACTGCATGTTCTCTGACCTTCCCATGCTGACCACCCCGTGGTGCTTTTCTCCATCCTACATTGCCACTCACTGCCTATCCTAATTCAGACCCTCCGATTCACACCACCCCGTGATGTTTTTCTCACTCCTAGTAGTGAATGTAATGTAACACACACCCATACAATGCGCACCACCCTGTGATGTTTTTCTCACTCCTAGTAGTGAAGGTAATGTAACACACACCCATACAATGCGCACCACCCCGTGATGTTTTTCTCACTGCTTCTAGTGAATGTAATGTAACACACACCCATACAATGCGCACCACCCCGTGTTTTTCTCACTCCTACTAGTGAATGTAATGTGACTCACACCCATACAATGTGCACCACCCCGTGATGTTTTTCTCACTCCTACTAGTGAATATAATGTAACACACACCCATACAATGCTCACCACCCCGTGATGTTTTTCTCACTCCTACTAGTGAATGTAATGTAACACACACCCATACAATGCGCACCACCCCGTGATGTTTTTCTCACTCCTACTAGTGAATCTAAGGTAACACACACCCATACAATGCGCACCACCCCGTGATGTTTTTCTCACTCCTACTAGTGAATGTAATGTAACACACACCCATACAATGCGCACCACCCCGTGATGTTTTTCTCACTCCTACTAGTGAATGTAGTGTAACACACACCCATACAATGCGCACCACCCCGTGATGTTTTTCTTACTCCTACTAGTGAATCTAATGTAACACACACCCATACAATGCGCACCACCTCGTGATGTTTTTCTCACTCTTAGTAGTGAATGTAATGTAACACACATCCATACAATTCGCACCACCCCGTGATGTTTTTCTCACTCCTAATAGTGAATGTAATGTAACACACACCCGTACAATGCGCACCACCCCGTGATGTTTTTCTCACTCCTACTAGTGAATGTAATGTAACACACACCCATACAATGCGCACCACCCCGTGATGTTTTTCTCACTCCTACTAGTGAATGTAATGTAACACACACCCATACAATGCGCACAACCCCGTGATGTTTTTCTCACTCCTACTAGTGAATGTAATGTAACACACACCCATACAATGCGCACCACCCCGTGATGTTTTTCTCACTCCTACTTGTGAATCTAATGTAACACCCACCCATACAATGCGGACCACCCCGCGATGTTTTTCTCACTCCTACTAGTGAATGTAATGTAACACACACCCATACAATGCGCACCACCCCGTGATGTTTTTCTCACACCTATTAGTGAATGTAATGTATCACACACCTATACAATGCGCACCACCCCGTGATGTTTTTCTCACTCCTACTAGTGAATGTAATGTAACACACACCCATACAATGCGCACCACCCCGTGATGTTTTTCTCACTCCTACTACTGAAAGTAATGTAACACACAGCCATACAATGCGCACCACCCCGTGATGTTTTTCTCACTCCTACTAGTGAATGTAATGTAACACACACCCATACAATGCGCACCACCCCGTGATGTTTTTCTCACTCCTACTAGTGAATGTAATGTAACACACACCCATACAATGCGCACCACCCCATGATGTTTTTCTCACTCCTACTAGTGAATGTAATGTATCACACACCCATACAATGCTCACCACCCCGTGATGTTTTTCTCACTCCTACTAGTGAATGTAATGTAACACACACCCATACAATGCGCACCACCCCGTGATGTTTTTCTCACTCCTACTAGTGAATGTAATGTAACACACACCAATACAATGCGCACCACCCCGTGATGTTTTTCTCACTCCTACTAGTGAATGTAATGTAACACACACCCATACAATGCGCACCACCCCGTGATGTTTTTCTCACTCCTACTAGTGAATCTAATGTAACACACACCCATACAATGCGCACCACCCCGTGATGTTTTTCTCACTACTACTAGTGTATGTAATGTAACACACACCCATACAATGCGCACCACCCCGTGATGTTTTTCTCACTCCTACTAGTGAATGTAATGTAACACACACCCATACAATGCGCACCACCCCGTGATGGTTTTCTCACTCCTACTAGTGAATGTAATGTAACACACACCCATACAATGCGCACCACCCCGTGATGTTTTTCTCACTCCTACTAGTGAATGTAATGTAACACACACCCATACAATGCGCACCACCCCGTGATGTTTTTCTCACTCCTACTAGTGAATGTAATGTAACACACACCCGTACAATGCGCACCACCCCGTGATGTTTTTCTCACTCCTACTAGTGAATGTAATGTAACACACACCCATACAATGCGCACCACCCCGTGATGTTTTTCTCACTCCTACTAGTGAATGTAATGTAACACACACCCATACAATGCGCACCATCCCGAGATGTTTTTCTCACTCCTACTAGTGAATGTAATGTAACACACACCCATACAATGCGCACCACCCCGTGATGTTTTTCTCACTCCTACTAGTGAATCTAATGTAACACACACCCATACAATGAGCACTACCCCGTGATGTTTTTCTCACTCCTACTAGTGAATGTAATGTAACACACACCCATACAATGCGCACCACCCCGTGATGTTTTTCTCACTCCTACTAGTGAATGTAATGTAACACACACCCATACAATGCGCACCTCCCCGTGATGTTTTTCACACTCCTACTAGTGCATGTAATGTAACACACAACCATACAATGCGCACCACCCCGCGATGTTTTTCAGAAAACAATCCTACATTTCCACTGCATGTTCCCTGACCTTCCCATGCTGACCACCCCGTGGTGCTTTTCTCCATCCTACATTGCCACTCACTGCCTATCCTAATTCAGACCCTCCGATTCACCCCACCCCGTGATGTTTTTCTCACTCCTAGTAGTGAATGTAATGTAACACACACCCATACAATGCGCACCACCCCGTGATGTTTTTCTCACTCCTAGTAGTGAAGGTAATGTAACACACACCCATACAATGCGCACCACCCCGTGATGTTTTTCTCACTGCTACTAGTGAATGTAATGTAATACACACCCATACAATGCGCACCACCCCGTGATGTTTTTCTCACTCCTACTAGTGAATGTAATGTGACTCACACCCATACAATGCGCACCACCCCGTGATGTTTTTCTCACTCCTACTAGTGAATATAATGTAACACACACCCATACAATGCTCACCACCCCGTGATGTTTTTCTCACTCCTACTAGTGAATGTAATGTAACACACACCCATACAATGCGCACCACCCCGTGATGTTTTTCTCACTCCTACTAGTGAATCTAATGTAACAAACACCCATACAATGCGCACCACCCCATGATGTTTTTCTCACTCCTACTAGTGAATGTAATGTAACACACACCCATACAATGCGCACCACCCCGTGATGTTTTTCTCACTCCTACTAGTGAATGTAGTGTAACACACACCCATACAATGCGCACCACCCCGTGATGTTTTTCTTACTCCTACTAGTGAATCTAATGTAACACACACCCATACAATGCGCACCACCTCGTGATGTTTTTCTCACTCTTAGTAGTGAATGTAATGTAACACACATCCATACAATTCGCACCACCCCATGATGTTTTTCTCACTCCTAATAGTGAATGTAATGTAACACACACCCGTACAATGCGCACCACCCCGTGATGTTTTTCTCACTCCTACTAGTGAATGTAATGTAACACACACCCATACAATGCGCACCACCCCGTGATGTTTTTCTCACTCCTACTAGTGAATGTAATGTAACACACACCCATACAATGCGCACCACCCCGTGATATTTTTCTCACTCCTACTTGTGAATCTAATGTAACACCCACCCATACAATGCGGACCACCCCGCGATGTTTTTCTCACTCCTACTAGTGAATGTAATGTAACACACACCCATACAATGCGCACCACCCCGTGATGTTTTTCTCACACCTATTAGTGAACGTAATGTAACACACACCCATACAATGCGCACCACCCCGTGATGTTTTTCTCACTCCTACTAGTGAATGTAATGTAACACACACCCATACAATGCGCACCACCCCGTGATGTTTTTCTCACTCCTACTACTGAAAGTAATGTAACACACAGCCATACAATGCGCACCACCCCGTGATGTTTTTCTCACTCCTACTAGTGAATGTAACGTAACACACACCCATACAATGCGCACCACCCCGTGATGTTTTTCTCACTCCTACTAGTGAATGTAATGTAACACACACCCATACAATGCGCACCACCCCATGATGTTTTTCTCACTCCTACTAGTGAATGTAATGTATCACACACCCATACAATGCTCACCACCCCGTGATGTTTTTCTCACTCCTACTAGTGAATGTAATGTAACACACACCCATACAATGCGCACCACCCCGTGATGTTTTTCTCACTCCTACTAGTGAATGTAATGTAACACACACCCATACAATGCGCACCACCCCGTGATGTTTTTCTCACTCCTACTAGTGAATGTAATGTAACACACACCCATAAAATGCGCACCACCCCGTGATGTTTTTCTCACTCCTACTAGTGAATGTAATGTAACACACACCCATAAAATGCGCACCACCCCGTGATGTTTTTCTCACTCCTACTAGTGAATGTAATGTAACACACACCCATACAATGCGCACCACCCCGTGATGTTTTTCTCACACCTATTAGTGAATGTAATGTAACACACACCCATACAATGCGCACCACCCCGTGATGTTTTTCTCACTCCTACTAGTGAATCTAATGTAACACACACCCATACAATGCGCACCACCCCGTGATGTTTTTCTCACTCCTACTAGTGAATGTAATGTAACACAAACCCATACAATGCGCACCTCCCCGTGATGTTTTTCACACTCCTACTAGTGCATGTAATGTAACACACACCCATACAATGCGCACCACCCCGCGATGTTTTTCAGAAACCTATCCTACATTTCCACTGCATGTTCCCTGACCTCCCCATGCTGACCACCCCGTGGTGCTTTTCTCCATCCTACATTGCCACTCACTGCCTATCCTAATTCAGACACTCCGATTCACACCACCCCGTGATGTTTTTCTCACTCCTAGTAGTGAATGTAATGTAACACACACCCATACAATGCGCACCACCCTGTGATGTTTTTCTCACTCCTAGTAGTGAAGGTAATGTAACACACACCCATACAATGCGCACCACCCCGTGATGTTTTTCTCACTGCTTCTAGTGAATGTAATGTAACACACACCCATACAATGCGCACCACCCCGTGTTTTTCTCACTCCTACTAGTGAATGTAATGTGACTCACACCCATACAATGTGCACCACCCCGTGATGTTTTTCTCACTCCTACTAGTGAATATAATGTAACACACACCCATACAATGCTCACCACCCCGTGATGTTTTTCTCACTCCTACTAGTGAATGTAATGTAACACACACCCATACAATGCGCACCACCCCGTGATGTTTTTCTCACTCCTACTAGTGAATCTAATGTAACACACACCCATACAATGCGCACCACCCCGTGATGTTTTTCTCACTCCTACTAGTGAATGTAATGTAACACACACCCATACAATGCGCACCACCCCGTGATGTTTTTCTCACTCCTACTAGTGAATGTAGTGTAACACACACCCATACAATGCGCACCACCCCGTGATGTTTTTCTTACTCCTACTAGTGAATCTAATGTAACACACACCCATACAATGCGCACCACCTCGTGATGTTTTTCTCACTCTTAGTAGTGAATGTAATGTAACACACATCCATACAATTCGCACCACCCCGTGATGTTTTTCTCACTCCTAATAGTGAATGTAATGTAACACACACCCGTACAATGCGCACCACCCCGTGATGTTTTTCTCACTCCTACTAGTGAATGTAATGTAACACACACCCATACAATGCGCACCACCCCGTGATGTTTTTCTCACTCCTACTAGTGAATGTAATGTAACACACACCCATACAATGCGCACAACCCCGTGATGTTTTTCTCACTCCTACTAGTGAATGGAATGTAACACACACCCATACAATGCGCACCACCCCGTGATGTTTTTCTCACTCCTACTTGTGAATCTAATGTAACACCCACCCATACAATGCGGACCACCCCGCGATGTTTTTCTCACTCCTACTAGTGAATGTAATGTAACACACACCCATACAATGCGCACCACCCCGTGATGTTTTTCTCACTCCTACTAGTGAATGTAATGTAACACACACCCATACAATGCGCACCACCCCGTGATGTTTTTCTCACTCCTACTAGTGAATGTAATGTAACACACACCCATACAATGCGCACCACCCCGTGATGTTTTTCTCACTGCTACTAGTGAATGTAATGTAACACACACCCATACAATGCGCACCACCCTGTGATGTTTTTCTCACTCCTACTAGTGAATGTAATGTAACACACACCCATACAACGCGCACCACCCCGTGATGTTTTTCTCACTCCTACTAGTGAATGTAATGTAACACACACCCATACAATGCGCACCACCCCGTGATGTTTTTCTCACTCCTACTAGTGAATGTAATGTAACACACACCCATACAATGCGCACCACCCCGTGATGTTTTTCTCACTCCTACTAGTGAATGTAATGTAACACACACCCATACAATGCGCACCACCCCTTGATGCTTTTCTCACTCCTACTAGTGAATGTAATGTAACACACACCCATACAATGCGCACAACCCCGTGATGTTTTTCTCATTCCTACTAGTGAATGTAATGCAACACACACCCATACAATGCGCATCACCCCGTGATGGTTTTCTCACTCCTACTAGTGAATGTAATGTAACACACACCCATACAATGCGCACCACACCGTGATGTTTTTCTCACTCCTACTAGTGAATCTAATGTAACACACACCTATACAATGCGCACCACCCCGTGATGTATTTCTCACTCCTACTAGTGAATGTAATGTAACACACACCCATACAATGCGCACCACCCCGTGATGTTTTTCTCACTCCTACTAGTGAATCTAATGTAACACACACCCATACAATGCGCACCACCCCGTGATGTTTTTCTCACTCCTACTAGTGAATCTAATATAACACACACCCATACAATGCGCACCACCCCGCGATGTTTTTCAGAAACCTATCCCACATTGCCACTGCATGTTCCATGACCTCCACATGCTGACCACCCCGCGGTGCTTTTCTCCATCCTACATTACCACTCACTGCCTATCCTAATTCAGACCCTCCGATTCAAACCACCCCGTGATGTTTTTCTCACTCCTACTAGTGAATGTAATATAACACACACCCATACAATGCGCACCACCCCGTGATGTTTTTCTCACTCCTACTAGTGAATGTAATGTAACACACACCCATACAATGCGCACCACCCCGCGATGTTTTTCAGAAACCTATCCTACATTGCCACTGCATGTTCCCTGACCTCCCCATGCTGACCACCCCGCGGTGCTTTTCTCCATCCTACATTGCCACTCACTGCCTAACCTAATTCAGACCCTCCGATTCACACCACCCCGTGATGTTTTTCTCACTGCTACTAGTGAATGTAATGTAACACACACCCATACAATGCGCACCACCCTGTGATGTTGTTCTCACTCCTAGTAGTGAAGGTAATGTAACACACACCCATACAATGCGCACCACCCCGTGATGTTTTTCTCACTCCTACTAGTGAATGTAATGTAACACACACCCATACAATACGCACCACCCCGTGATGTTTTTCTCACTCCTACTAGTGAATGTAATGTAACTCACACCCAAACAATGCGCACCACCCCGTGATGTTTTTCTCACTCCTACTAGTGAATGTAATGTAACACACACCCATACAATGCGCACCACCCCGTGATGTTTTCCTTACTCCTACTAGTGAAACTAATGTAACACACACCCATACAATGCGCACCACCTCGTGATGTTTTTCTCACTCTTAGTAGTGAATGTAATGTAACACACATCCATACAATTCGCACCACCCCGTGATGTTTTTCTCACTCCTACTAGTGAATGTAATGTAACACACACCCGTACAATGTGCACCACCCCGTGATGTTTTTCTCACTCCTACTAGTGAATGTAATGTAAAACACACCCATACAATGCGCACCACCCCGTGATGTTTTTCTCACTCCTACTAGTGAATGTAATGTAACACACACCCATACAATGCGCACAACCCCGTGATGTTTTTCTCACTCCTACTAGTGAATCTAATGTAACACACACCCATACAATGCGCACCACCCCGTGATGTTTTTTTCACTCCTACTATTGAATGTAATGTAACACACACCCATACAATGAGCACCACCCCGTGATGTTTTTCTCACTCCTACTAGTGAATGTAATGTAACACACACCCATACAATGCGCACCACCCCGTGATGTTTTTCTCACTCCTACTAGTGAATCTAATGTAACACACACCCATACAATGCGCACCACCCCGCGATGTTTTTCAGAAACCTATCCTACATTGCCACTGCATGTTCCCTGACCTCCCCATGCTGACAACCCCGCGGTGCTTTTCTCCATCCTACATTGCCACTCACTGCCTATCCTAATTCAGACCCTCCGATTCACACCACCCCGTGATGTTTTTCTCACTCCTACTAGTGAATGTAATATAACACACACCCATACAATGCGCACCACCCCGTGATGTTTTTCTCACTCCTACTAGTGAATGTAATGTAACACACACCCATACAATGTGCACCACCCCGCGATGTTTTTCAGAAACTTATCCTACATTGCCACTGCATGTTCCCTGAAATCCCCATGCTGACCACCCCGCGGTGCTTTTCTCCATCCTACATTGCCACTCACTGCCTATCCTATTTCAGACCCTCCGATTCACACCACCCCGTGATGTTTTTCTCACTGCTACTAGTGAATGTAATGTAACACACACCCATACAATGCGCATCACCCCGCGATGTTTTTCAGAAACCTATCCTACATTGCCACTGCATGTTCCCAGACCTCCCCATGCTGACCACCCCGCCGTGCTTTTCTCCATCCTACATTGCCACTCACTGCCTATCCTAATTCAGACCCTCCGATTCACACCACCCCGTGATGTTTTTCTCACTCCTACTAGTGAATGTAATGTAACACACACCCATACAATGCGCACCTCCCCGTGATGTTTTTCACACTCCTACTAGTGCATGTAATGTAACACACACCCATACAATGCGCACCACCCCGCGATGTTTTTCAGAAACCTATCCTACATTTCCACTGCATGTTCCCTGACCTTCCCATGCTGACCACCCCGTGGTGCTTTTCTCCATCCTACATTGCCACTCACTGCCTATCCTAATTCAGACCCTCCGATTCACACCACCCCGTGATGTTTTTCTCACTCCTAGTAGTGAATGTAATGTAACACACACCCATACAATGCGCACCACCCTGTGATGTTTTTCTCACTCCTAGTAGTGAAGGTAATGTAACACACACCCATACAATGCGCACCACCCCGTGATGTTTTTCTCACTGCTTCTAGTGAATGTAATGTAACACACACCCATACAATGCGCACCACCCCGTGTTTTTCTCACTCCTACTAGTGAATGTAATGTGACTCACACCCATACAATGTGCACCACCCCGTGATGTTTTTCTCACTCCTACTAGTGAATATAATGTAACACACACCCATACAATGCTCACCACCCCGTAATGTTTTTCTCACTCCTACTAGTGAATGTAATGTAACACACACCCATACAATGCGCACCACCCCGTGATGTTTTTCTCACTCCTACTAGTGAATCTAATGTAACACACACCCATACAATGCGCACCACCCCGTGATGTTTTTCTCACTCCTACTAGTGAATGTAATGTAACACACACCCATACAATGCGCACCACCCCGTGATGTTTTTCTCACTCCAACTAGTGAATGTAGTGTAACACACACCCATACAATGCGCACCACCCCGTGATGTTTTTCTTACTCCTACTAGTGAATCTAATGTAACACACACCCATACAATGCGCACCACCTCGTGATGTTTTTCTCACTCTTAGTAGTGAATGTAATGTAACACACATCCATACAATTCGCACAACCCCGTGATGTTTTTCTCACTCCTAATAGTGAATGTAATGTAACACACACCCGTACAATGCGCACCACCCCGTGATGTTTTTCTCACTCCTACTAGTGAATGTAATGTAACACACACCCATACAATGCGCACCACCCCGTGATGTTTTTCTCACTCCTACTAGTGAATGTAATGTAACACACACCCATACAATGCGCACAACCCCGTGATGTTTTTCTCACTCCTACTAGTGAATGTAATGTAACACACACCCATACAATGCGCACCACCCCGTGATGTTTTTCTCACTCCTACTTGTGAATCTAATGTAACACCCACCCATACAATGCGGACCACCCCGCGATGTTTTTCTCACTCCTACTAGTGAATGTAATGTAACACACACCCATACAATGCGCACCACCCCGTGATGTTTTTCTCACACCTATTAGTGAATGTAATGTATCACACACCTATACAATGCGCACCACCCCGTGATGTTTTTCTCACTCCTACTAGTGAATGTAATGTAACACACACCCATACAATGCGCACCACCCCGTGATGTTTTTCTCACTCCTACTACTGAAAGTAATGTAACACACAGCCATACAATGCGCACCACCCCGTGATGTTTTTCTCACTCCTACTAGTGAATGTAATGTAACACACACCCATACAATGCGCACCACCCCGTGATGTTTTTCTCACTCCTACTAGTGAATGTAATGTAACACACACCCATACAATGCGCACCACCCCATGATGTTTTTCTCACTCCTACTAGTGAATGTAATGTATCACACACCCATACAATGCTCACCACCCCGTGATGTTTTTCTCACTCCTACTAGTGAATGTAATGTAACACACACCCATACAATGCGCACCACCCCGTGATGTTTTTCTCACTCCTACTAGTGAATGTAATGTAACACACACCAATACAATGCGCACCACCCCGTGATGTTTTTCTCACTCCTACTAGTGAATGTAATGTAACACACACCCATACAATGCGCACCACCCCGTGATGTTTTTCTCACTCCTACTAGTGAATCTAATGTAACACACACCCATACAATGCGCACCACCCCGTGATGTTTTTCTCACTCCTACTAGTGTATGTAATGTAACACACACCCATACAATGCGCACCACCCCGTGATGTTTTTCTCACTCCTACTAGTGAATGTAATGTAACACACACCGATACAATGCGCACCACCCCGTGATGGTTTTCTCACTCCTACTAGTGAATGTAATGTAACACACACCCATACAATGCGCACCACCCCGTGATGTTTTTCTCACTCCTACTAGTGAATGTAATGTAACACACACCCATACAATGCGCACCACCCCGTGATGTTTTTCTCACTCCTACTAGTGAATGTAATGTAACACACACCCGTACAATGCGCACCACCCCGTGATGTTTTTCTCACTCCTACTAGTGAATGTAATGTAACACACACCCATACAATGCGCACCACCCCGAGATGTTTTTCTCACTCCTACTAGTGAATGTAATGTAACAGACACCCATACAATGCGCACCACCCCGTGATGTTTTTCTCACTCCTACTAGTGAATCTAATGTAACACACACCCATACAATGAGCACCACCCCGTGATGTTTTTCTCACTCCTACTAGTGAATGTAATGTAACACACACCCATACAATGCGCACCACCCCGTGATGTTTTTCTCACTCCTACTAGTGAATGTAATGTAACACACCCCCATACAATGCGCACCTCCCCGTGATGTTTTTCACACTCCTACTAGTGCATGTAATGTAACACACACCCATACAATGCGCACCACCCCGCGATGTTTTTCAGAAACCAATCCTACATTTCCACTGCATGTTCCCTGACCTTCCCATGCTGACCACCCCGTGGTGCTTTTCTCCATCCTACATTGCCACTCACTGCCTATCCTAATTCAGACCCTCCGATTCACCCCACCCCGTGATGTTTTTCTCACTCCTAGTAGTGAATGTAATGTAACACACACCCATACAATGCGCACCACCCCGTGATGTTTTTCTCACTCCTACTAGTGAATGTAATGTGACTCACACCCATACAATGCGCACCACCCCGTGATGTTTTTCTCACTCCTACTAGTGAATATAATGTAACACACACCCATACAATGCTCACCACCCCGTGATGTTTTTCTCACTCCTACTAGTGAATGTAATGTAACACACATCCATACAATGCGCACCACCCCGTGATGTTTTTCTCACTCCTACTAGTGAATCTAATGTAACACACACCCATACAATGCGCACCACCTCGTGATGTTTTTCTCACTCTTAGTAGTGAATGTAATGTAACACACATCCATACAATTCGCACCACCCCATGATGTTTTTCTCACTCCTAATAGTGAATGTAATGTAACACACACCCGTACAATGCGCACCACCCCGTGATGTTTTTCTCACTCCTACTAGTGAATGTAATGTAACACACACCCATACAATGCGCACCACCCCGTGATGTTTTTCTCACTCCTACTAGTGAATGTAATGTAACACACACCCATACAATGCGCACCACCCCGTGATATTTTTCTCACTCCTACTTGTGAATCTAATGTAACACCCACCCATACAATGCGGACCACCCCGCGATGTTTTTCTCACTCCTACTAGTGAATGTAATGTAACACACACCCATACAATGCGCACCACCCCGTGATGTTTTTCTCACACCTATTAGTGAACGTAATGTAACACACACCCATACAATGCGCACCACCCCGTGATGTTTTTCTCACTCCTACTAGTGAATGTAATGTAACACACACCCATACAATGCGCACCACCCCGTGATGTTTTTCTCACTCCTACTAGTGAATCTAATGTAACACACACCCATACAATGCGCACCACCCCGTGATGTTTTTCTCACTCCTACTAGTGAATGTAATGTAACACACACCCATACAATGCGCACCACCCCGTGATGTTTTTCTCACTCCAACTAGTGAATGTAGTGTAACACACACCCATACAATGCGCACCACCCCGTGATGTTTTTCTTACTCCTACTAGTGAATCTAATGTAACACACACCCATACAATGCGCACCACCTCGTGATGTTTTTCTCACTCTTAGTAGTGAATGTAATGTAACACACATCCATACAATTCGCACCACCCCGTGATGTTTTTCTCACTCCTAATAGTGAATGTAATGTAACACACACCCGTACAATGCGCACCACCCCGTGATGTTTTTCTCACTCCTACTAGTGAATGTAATGTAACACACACCCATACAATGCGCACCACCCCGTGATGTTTTTCTCACTCCTACTAGTGAATGTAATGTAACACACACCCATACAATGCGCACAACCCCGTGATGTTTTTCTCACTCCTACTAGTGAATGTAATGTAACACACACCCATACAATGCGCACCACCCCGTGATGTTTTTCTCACTCCTACTTGTGAATCTAATGTAACACCCACCCATACAATGCGGACCACCCCGCGATGTTTTTCTCACTCCTACTAGTGAATGTAATGTAACACACACCCATACAATGCGCACCACCCCGTGATGTTTTTCTCACACCTATTAGTGAATGTAATGTATCACACACCTATACAATGCGCACCACCCCGTGATGTTTTTCTCACTCCTACTAGTGAATGTAATGTAACACACACCCATACAATGCGCACCACCCCGTGATGTTTTTCTCACTCCTACTACTGAAAGTAATGTAACACACAGCCATACAATGCGCACCACCCCGTGATGTTTTTCTCACTCCTACTAGTGAATGTAATGTAACACACACCCATACAATGCGCACCACCCCGTGATGTTTTTCTCACTCCTACTAGTGAATGTAATGTAACACACACCCATACAATGCGCACCACCCCATGATGTTTTTCTCACTCCTACTAGTGAATGTAATGTATCACACACCCATACAATGCTCACCACCCCGTGATGTTTTTCTCACTCCTACTAGTGAATGTAATGTAACACACACCCATACAATGCGCACCACCCCGTGATGTTTTTCTCACTCCTACTAGTGAATGTAATGTAACACACACCAATACAATGCGCACCACCCCGTGATGTTTTTCTCACTCCTACTAGTGAATGTAATGTAACACACACCCATACAATGCGCACCACCCCGTGATGTTTTTCTCACTCCTACTAGTGAATCTAATGTAACACACACCCATACAATGCGCACCACCCCGTGATGTTTTTCTCACTCCTACTAGTGTATGTAATGTAACACACACCCATACAATGCGCACCACCCCGTGATGTTTTTCTCACTCCTACTAGTGAATGTAATGTAACACACACCCATACAATGCGCACCACCCCGTGATGGTTTTCTCACTCCTACTAGTGAATGTAATGTAACACACACCCATACAATGCGCACCACCCCGTGATGTTTTTCTCACTCCTACTAGTGAATGTAATGTAACACACACCCATACAATGCGCACCACCCCGTGATGTTTTTCTCACTCCTACTAGTGAATGTAATGTAACACACACCCGTACAATGCGCACCACCCCGTGATGTTTTTCTCACTCCTACTAGTGAATGTAATGTAACACACACCCATACAATGCGCACCACCCCGAGATGTTTTTCTCACTCCTACTAGTGAATGTAATGTAACACACACCCATACAATGCGCACCACCCCGTGATGTTTTTCTCACTCCTACTAGTGAATCTAATGTAACACACACCCATACAATGAGCACCACCCCGTGATGTTTTTCTCACTCCTACTAGTGAATGTAATGTAACACACACCCATACAATGCGCACCACCCCGTGATGTTTTTCTCACTCCTACTAGTGAATGTAATGTAACACACCCCCATACAATGCGCACCTCCCCGTGATGTTTTTCACACTCCTACTAGTGCATGTAATGTAACACACACCCATACAATGCGCACCACCCCGCGATGTTTTTCAGAAACCAATCCTACATTTCCACTGCATGTTCCCTGACCTTCCCATGCTGACCACCCCGTGGTGCTTTTCTCCATCCTACATTGCCACTCACTGCCTATCCTAATTCAGACCCTCCGATTCACCCCACCCCGTGATGTTTTTCTCACTCCTAGTAGTGAATGTAATGTAACACACACCCATACAATGCGCACCACCCCGTGATGTTTTTCTCACTCCTACTAGTGAATGTAATGTGACTCACACCCATACAATGCGCACCACCCCGTGATGTTTTTCTCACTCCTACTAGTGAATATAATGTAACACACACCCATACAATGCTCACCACCCCGTGATGTTTTTCTCACTCCTACTAGTGAATGTAATGTAACACACACCCATACAATGCGCACCACCCCGTGATGTTTTTCTCACTCCTACTAGTGAATCTAATGTAACACCCACCCATACAATGCGCACCACCCCGTGATGTTTTTCTCACTCCTACTAGTGAATTTAATGTAACACACACCCATACAATGCGCACCACCCCGTGATGTTTTTCTCACTCCTACTAGTGAATGTAGTGTAACACACACCCATACAATGCGCACCACCCCGTGATGTTTTTCTTACTCCTACTAGTGAATCTAATGTAACACACACCCATACAATGCGCACCACCTCGTGATGTTTTTCTCACTCTTAGTAGTGAATGTAATGTAACACACATCCATACAATTCGCACCACCCCATGATGTTTTTCTCACTCCTAATAGTGAATGTAATGTAACACACACCCGTACAATGCGCACCACCCCGTGATGTTTTTCTCACTCCTACTAGTGAATGTAATGTAACACACACCCATACAATGCGCACCACCCCGTGATGTTTTTCTCACTCCTACTAGTGAATGTAATGTAACACACACCCATACAATGCGCACCACCCCGTGATATTTTTCTCACTCCTACTTGTGAATCTAATGTAACACCCACCCATACAATGCGGACCACCCCGCGATGTTTTTCTCACTCCTACTACTGAAAGTAATGTAACACACAGCCATACAATGCGCACCACCCCGTGATGTTTTTCTCACTCCTACTAGTGAATGTAATGTATCACACACCCATACAATGCTCACCACCCCGTGATGTTTTTCTCACTCCTACTAGTGAATGTAATGTAACACACACCCATACAATGCGCACCACCCCGTGATGTTTTTCTCACTCCTACTAGTGAATGTAATGTAACACACACCCATACAATGCGCACCTCCCCGTGATGTTTTTCACACTCCTACTAGTGCATGTAATGTAACACACACCCATACAATGCGCACCACCCCGCGATGTTTTTCAGAAACCTATCCTACATTTCCACTGCATGTTCCCTGACCTTCCCATGCTGACCACCCCGTGGTGCTTTTCTCCATCCTACATTGCCACTCACTGCCTATCCTAATTCAGACACTCCGATTCACACCACCCCGTGATGTTTTTCTCACTCCTAGTAGTGAATGTAATGTAACACACACCCATACAATGCGCACCACCCTGTGATGTTTTTCTCACTCCTAGTAGTGAAGGTAATGTAACACACACCCATACAATGCGCACCACCCCGTGATGTTTTTCTCACTGCTTCTAGTGAATGTAATGTAACACACACCCATACAATGCGCACCACCCCGTGTTTTTCTCACTCCTACTAGTGAATGTAATGTGACTCACACCCATACAATGTGCACCACCCCGTGATGTTTTTCTCACTCCTACTAGTGAATATAATGTAACACACACCCATACAATGCTCACCACCCCGTGATGTTTTTCTCACTCCTACTAGTGAATGTAATGTAACACACACCCATACAATGCGCACCACCCCGTGATGTTTTTCTCACTCCTACTAGTGAATCTAATGTAACACACACCCATACAATGCGCACCACCCCGTGATGTTTTTCTCACTCCTACTAGTGAATGTAATGTAACACACACCCATACAATGCGCACCACCCCGTGATGTTTTTCTCACTCCTACTAGTGAATGTAGTGTAACACACACCCATACAATGCGCACCACCCCGTGATGTTTTTCTTACTCCTACTAGTGAATCTAATGTAACACACACCCATACAATGCGCACCACCTCGTGATGTTTTTCTCACTCTTAGTAGTGAATGTAATGTAACACACATCCATACAATTCGCACCACCCCGTGATGTTTTTCTCACTCCTAATAGTGAATGTAATGTAACACACACCCGTACAATGCGCACCACCCCGTGATGTTTTTCTCACTCCTACTAGTGAATGTAATGTAACACACACCCATACAATGCGCACCACCCCGTGATGTTTTTCTCACTCCTACTAGTGAATGTAATGTAACACACACCCATACAATGCGCACAACCCCGTGATGTTTTTCTCACTCCTACTAGTGAATGTAATGTAACACACACCCATACAATGCGCACCACCCCGTGATGTTTTTCTCACTCCTACTTGTGAATCTAATGTAACACCCACCCATACAATGCGGACCACCCCGCGATGTTTTTCTCACTCCTACTAGTGAATGTAATGTAACACACACCCATACAATGCGCACCACCCCGTGATGTTTTTCTCACACCTATTAGTGAATGTAATGTATCACACACCTATACAATGCGCACCACCCCGTGATGTTTTTCTCACTCCTACTAGTGAATGTAATGTAACACACACCCATACAATGCGCACCACCCCGTGATGTTTTTCTCACTCCTACTACTGAAAGTAATGTAACACACAGCCATACAATGCGCACCACCCCGTGATGTTTTTCTCACTCCTACTAGTGAATGTAATGTAACACACACCCATACAATGCGCACCACCCCGTGATGTTTTTCTCACTCCTACTAGTGAATGTAATGTAACACACACCCATACAATGCGCACCACCCCATGATGTTTTTCTCACTCCTACTAGTGAATGTAATGTATCACACACCCATACAATGCTCACCACCCCGTGATGTTTTTCTCACTCCTACTAGTGAATGTAATGTAACACACACCCATACAATGCGCACCACCCCGTGATGTTTTTCTCACTCCTACTAGTGAATGTAATGTAACACACACCAATACAATGCGCACCACCCCGTGATGTTTTTCTCACTCGTACTAGTGAATGTAATGTAACACACACCCATACAATGCGCCCCACCCCGTGATGTTTTTCTCACTCCTACTAGTGAATCTAATGTAACACACACCCATACAATGTGCACCACCCCGTGATGTTTTTCTCACTCCTACTAGTGTATGTAATGTAACACACACCCATACAATGCGCACCACCCCGTGATGTTTTTCTCACTCCTACTAGTGAATGTAATGTAACACACACCCATACAATGCGCACCACCCCGTGATGTTTTTCTCACTCCTACTAGTGAATGTAATGTAACACACACCCATACAATGCGCACCACCCCGTGATGTTTTTCTCACTCCTACTAGTGAATGTAGTGTAACACACACCCATACAATGCGCACCACCCCGTGATGTTTTTCTTACTCCTACTAGTGAATCTAATGTAACACACACCCATACAATGCGCACCACCTCGTGATGTTTTTCTCACTCTTAGTAGTGAATGTAATGTAACACACATCCATACAATTCGCACCACCCCGTGATGTTTTTCTCACTCCTAATAGTGAATGTAATGTAACACACACCCGTACAATGCGCACCACCCCGTGATGTTTTTCTCACTCCTACTAGTGAATGTAATGTAACACACACCCATACAATGCGCACCACCCCGTGATGTTTTTCTCACTCCTACTAGTGAATGTAATGTAACACACACCCATACAATGCGCACAACCCCGTGATGTTTTTCTCACTCCTACTAGTGAATGTAATGTAACACACACCCATACAATGCGCACCACCCCGTGATGTTTTTCTCACTCCTACTTGTGAATCTAATGTAACACCCACCCATACAATGCGGACCACCCCGCGATGTTTTTCTCACTCCTACTAGTGAATGTAATGTAACACACACCCATACAATGCGCACCACCCCGTGATGTTTTTCTCACACCTATTAGTGAATGTAATGTATCACACACCTATACAATGCGCACCACCCCGTGATGTTTTTCTCACTCCTACTAGTGAATGTAATGTAACACACACCCATACAATGCGCACCACCCCGTGATGTTTTTCTCACTCCTACTACTGAAAGTAATGTAACACACAGCCATACAATGCGCACCACCCCGTGATGTTTTTCTCACTCCTACTAGTGAATGTAATGTAACACACACCCATACAATGCGCACCACCCCGTGATGTTTTTCTCACTCCTACTAGTGAATGTAATGTAACACACACCCATACAATGCGCACCACCCCATGATGTTTTTCTCACTCCTACTAGTGAATGTAATGTATCACACACCCATACAATGCTCACCACCCCGTGATGTTTTTCTCACTCCTACTAGTGAATGTAATGTAACACACACCCATACAATGCGCACCACCCCGTGATGTTTTTCTCACTCCTACTAGTGAATGTAATGTAACACACACCAATACAATGCGCACCACCCCGTGATGTTTTTCTCACTCGTACTAGTGAATGTAATGTAACACACACCCATACAATGCGCCCCACCCCGTGATGTTTTTCTCACTCCTACTAGTGAATCTAATGTAACACACACCCATACAATGTGCACCACCCCGTGATGTTTTTCTCACTCCTACTAGTGTATGTAATGTAACACACACCCATACAATGCGCACCACCCCGTGATGTTTTTCTCACTCCTACTAGTGAATGTAATGTAACACACACCCATACAATGCGCACCACCCCGTGATGGTTTTCTCACTCCTACTAGTGAATGTAATGTAACACACACCCATACAATGCGCACCACCCCGTGATGTTTTTCTCACTCCTACTAGTGAATGTAATGTAACACACACCCATACAATGCGCACCATCCCGAGATGTTTTTCTCACTCCTACTAGTTAATGTAATGTAACACACACCCATACAATGCGCACCACCCCGTGATGTTTTTCTCACTCCTATTAGTGAATCTAATGTAACACACACCCATACAATGAGCACCACCCCGTGATGTTTTTCTCACTCCTACTAGTGAATGTAATGTAACACACACCCATACAATGCGCACCACCCCGTGATGTTTTTCTCACTCCTACTAGTGAATGTAATGTAACACACACCCATACAATGCGCACCTCCCCGTGATGTTTTTCACACTCCTACTAGTGCATGTAATGTAACACACACCCATACAATGCGCACCACCCCGCGATGTTTTTCAGAAACCAATCCTACATTTCCACTGCATGTTCCCTGACCTTCCCATGCTGACCACCCCGTGGTGCTTTTGTCCATCCTACATTGCCACTCACTGCCTATCCTAATTCAGACCCTCCGATTCACACCACCCCGTGATGTTTTTCTCACTCCTACTAGTGAATGTAATGTAACACACACCCATACAATGCGCACCACCTCGTGATGTTTTTCTCACTCTTAGTAGTGAATGTAATGTAACACACATCCATACAATTCGCACCACCCCATGATGTTTTTCTCACTCCTAATAGTGAATGTAATGTAACACACACCCGTACAATGCGCACCACCCCGTGATGTTTTTCTCACTCCTACTAGTGAATGTAATGTAACACACACCCATACAATGCGCACCACCCCGTGATGTTTTTCTCACTCCTACTAGTGAATGTAATGTAACACACACCCATACAATGCGCACCACCCCGTGATATTTTTCTCACTCCTACTTGTGAATCTAATGTAACACCCACCCATACAATGCGGACCACCCCGCGATGTTTTTCTCACTCCTACTAGTGAATGTAATGTAACACACACCCATACAATGCGCACCACCCCGTGATGTTTTTCTCACACCTATTAGTGAACGTAATGTAACACACACCCATACAATGCGCACCACCCCGTGATGTTTTTCTCACTCCTACTAGTGAATGTAATGTAACACACACCCATACAATGCGCACCACCCCGTGATGTTTTTCTCACTCCTACTACTGAAAGTAATGTAACACACAGCCATACAATGCGCACCACCCCGTGATGTTTTTCTCACTCCTACTAGTGAATGTAATGTAACACACACCCATACAATGCGCACCACCCCGTGATGTTTTTCTCACTCCTACTAGTGAATGTAATGTAACACACACCCATACAATGCGCACCACCCCATGATGTTTTTCTCACTCCTACTAGTGAATGTAATGTATCACACACCCATACAATGCTCACCACCCCGTGATGTTTTTCTCACTCCTACTAGTGAATGTAATGTAACACACACCCATACAATGCGCACCACCCCGTGATGTTTTTCTCACTCCTACTAGTGAATGTAATGTAACACACACCCATACAATGCGCACCACCCCGTGATGTTTTTCTCACTCCTACTAGTGAATGTAATGTAACACACACCCATAAAATGCGCACCACCCCGTGATGTTTTTCTCACTCCTACTAGTGAATGTAATGTAACACACACCCATAAAATGCGCACCACCCCGTGATGTTTTTCTCACTCCTACTAGTGAATGTAATGTAACACACACCCATACAATGCGCACCACCCCGTGATGTTTTTCTCACACCTATTAGTGAATGTAATGTAACACACACCCATACAATGCGCACCACCCCGTGATGTTTTTCTCACTCCTACTAGTGAATCTAATGTAACACACACCCATACAATGCGCACCACCCCGTGATGTTTTTCTCACTCCTACTAGTGAATGTAATGTAACACACACCCATACAATGCGCACCTCCCCGTGATGTTTTTCACACTCCTACTAGTGCATGTAATGTAACACACACCCATACAATGCGCACCACCCCGCGATGTTTTTCAGAAACCTATCCTACATTTCCACTGCATGTTCCCTGACCTTCCCATGCTGACCACCCCGTGGTGCTTTTCTCCATCCTACATTGCCACTCACTGCCTATCCTAATTCAGACACTCCGATTCACACCACCCCGTGATGTTTTTCTCACTCCTAGTAGTGAATGTAATGTAACACACACCCATACAATGCGCACCACCCTGTGATGTTTTTCTCACTCCTAGTAGTGAAGGTAATGTAACACACACCCATACAATGCGCACCACCCCGTGATGTTTTTCTCACTGCTTCTAGTGAATGTAATGTAACACACACCCATACAATGCGCACCACCCCGTGTTTTTCTCACTCCTACTAGTGAATGTAATGTGACTCACACCCATACAATGTGCACCACCCCGTGATGTTTTTCTCACTCCTACTAGTGAATATAATGTAACACACACCCATACAATGCTCACCACCCCGTGATGTTTTTCTCACTCCTACTAGTGAATGTAATGTAACACACACCCATACAATGCGCACCACCCCGTGATGTTTTTCTCACTCCTACTAGTGAATCTAATGTAACACACACCCATACAATGCGCACCACCCCGTGATGTTTTTCTCACTCCTACTAGTGAATGTAATGTAACACACACCCATACAATGCGCACCACCCCGTGATGTTTTTCTCACTCCTACTAGTGAATGTAGTGTAACACACACCCATACAATGCGCACCACCCCGTGATGTTTTTCTTACTCCTACTAGTGAATCTAATGTAACACACACCCATACAATGCGCACCACCTCGTGATGTTTTTCTCACTCTTAGTAGTGAATGTAATGTAACACACATCCATACAATTCGCACCACCCCGTGATGTTTTTCTCACTCCTAATAGTGAATGTAATGTAACACACACCCGTACAATGCGCACCACCCCGTGATGTTTTTCTCACTCCTACTAGTGAATGTAATGTAACACACACCCATACAATGCGCACCACCCCGTGATGTTTTTCTCACTCCTACTAGTGAATGTAATGTAACACACACCCATACAATGCGCACAACCCCGTGATGTTTTTCTCACTCCTACTAGTGAATGTAATGTAACACACACCCATACAATGCGCACCACCCCGTGATGTTTTTCTCACTCCTACTTGTGAATCTAATGTAACACCCACCCATACAATGCGGACCACCCCGCGATGTTTTTCTCACTCCTACTAGTGAATGTAATGTAACACACACCCATACAATGCGCACCACCCCGTGATGTTTTTCTCACACCTATTAGTGAATGTAATGTATCACACACCTATACAATGCGCACCACCCCGTGATGTTTTTCTCACTCCTACTAGTGAATGTAATGTAACACACACCCATACAATGCGCACCACCCCGTGATGTTTTTCTCACTCCTACTACTGAAAGTAATGTAACACACAGCCATACAATGCGCACCACCCCGTGATGTTTTTCTCACTCCTACTAGTGAATGTAATGTAACACACACCCATACAATGCGCACCACCCCGTGATGTTTTTCTCACTCCTACTAGTGAATGTAATGTAACACACACCCATACAATGCGCACCACCCCATGATGTTTTTCTCACTCCTACTAGTGAATGTAATGTATCACACACCCATACAATGCTCACCACCCCGTGATGTTTTTCTCACTCCTACTAGTGAATGTAATGTAACACACACCCATACAATGCGCACCACCCCGTGATGTTTTTCTCACTCCTACTAGTGAATGTAATGTAACACACACCAATACAATGCGCACCACCCCGTGATGTTTTTCTCACTCGTACTAGTGAATGTAATGTAACACACACCCATACAATGCGCCCCACCCCGTGATGTTTTTCTCACTCCTACTAGTGAATCTAATGTAACACACACCCATACAATGTGCACCACCCCGTGATGTTTTTCTCACTCCTACTAGTGTATGTAATGTAACACACACCCATACAATGCGCACCACCCCGTGATGTTTTTCTCACTCCTACTAGTGAATGTAATGTAACACACACCCATACAATGCGCACCACCCCGTGATGTTTTTCTCACTCCTACTAGTGAATGTAATGTAACACACACCCATACAATGCGCACCACCCCGTGATGTTTTTCTCACTCCTACTAGTGAATGTAGTGTAACACACACCCATACAATGCGCACCACCCCGTGATGTTTTTCTTACTCCTACTAGTGAATCTAATGTAACACACACCCATACAATGCGCACCACCTCGTGATGTTTTTCTCACTCTTAGTAGTGAATGTAATGTAACACACATCCATACAATTCGCACCACCCCGTGATGTTTTTCTCACTCCTAATAGTGAATGTAATGTAACACACACCCGTACAATGCGCACCACCCCGTGATGTTTTTCTCACTCCTACTAGTGAATGTAATGTAACACACACCCATACAATGCGCACCACCCCGTGATGTTTTTCTCACTCCTACTAGTGAATGTAATGTAACACACACCCATACAATGCGCACAACCCCGTGATGTTTTTCTCACTCCTACTAGTGAATGTAATGTAACACACACCCATACAATGCGCACCACCCCGTGATGTTTTTCTCACTCCTACTTGTGAATCTAATGTAACACCCACCCATACAATGCGGACCACCCCGCGATGTTTTTCTCACTCCTACTAGTGAATGTAATGTAACACACACCCATACAATGCGCACCACCCCGTGATGTTTTTCTCACACCTATTAGTGAATGTAATGTATCACACACCTATACAATGCGCACCACCCCGTGATGTTTTTCTCACTCCTACTAGTGAATGTAATGTAACACACACCCATACAATGCGCACCACCCCGTGATGTTTTTCTCACTCCTACTACTGAAAGTAATGTAACACACAGCCATACAATGCGCACCACCCCGTGATGTTTTTCTCACTCCTACTAGTGAATGTAATGTAACACACACCCATACAATGCGCACCACCCCGTGATGTTTTTCTCACTCCTACTAGTGAATGTAATGTAACACACACCCATACAATGCGCACCACCCCATGATGTTTTTCTCACTCCTACTAGTGAATGTAATGTATCACACACCCATACAATGCTCACCACCCCGTGATGTTTTTCTCACTCCTACTAGTGAATGTAATGTAACACACACCCATACAATGCGCACCACCCCGTGATGTTTTTCTCACTCCTACTAGTGAATGTAATGTAACACACACCAATACAATGCGCACCACCCCGTGATGTTTTTCTCACTCGTACTAGTGAATGTAATGTAACACACACCCATACAATGCGCCCCACCCCGTGATGTTTTTCTCACTCCTACTAGTGAATCTAATGTAACACACACCCATACAATGTGCACCACCCCGTGATGTTTTTCTCACTCCTACTAGTGTATGTAATGTAACACACACCCATACAATGCGCACCACCCCGTGATGTTTTTCTCACTCCTACTAGTGAATGTAATGTAACACACACCCATACAATGCGCACCACCCCGTGATGGTTTTCTCACTCCTACTAGTGAATGTAATGTAACACACACCCATACAATGCGCACCACCCCGTGATGTTTTTCTCACTCCTACTAGTGAATGTAATGTAACACACACCCATACAATGCGCACCATCCCGAGATGTTTTTCTCACTCCTACTAGTTAATGTAATGTAACACACACCCATACAATGCGCACCACCCCGTGATGTTTTTCTCACTCCTATTAGTGAATCTAATGTAACACACACCCATACAATGAGCACCACCCCGTGATGTTTTTCTCACTCCTACTAGTGAATGTAATGTAACACACACCCATACAATGCGCACCACCCCGTGATGTTTTTCTCACTCCTACTAGTGAATGTAATGTAACACACACCCATACAATGCGCACCTCCCCGTGATGTTTTTCACACTCCTACTAGTGCATGTAATGTAACACACACCCATACAATGCGCACCACCCCGCGATGTTTTTCAGAAACCAATCCTACATTTCCACTGCATGTTCCCTGACCTTCCCATGCTGACCACCCCGTGGTGCTTTTGTCCATCCTACATTGCCACTCACTGCCTATCCTAATTCAGACCCTCCGATTCACACCACCCCGTGATGTTTTTCTCACTCCTAGTAGTGAATGTAATGTAACACACACCCATACAATGCGCACCACCCCGTGATGTTTTTCTCACTCCTAGTAGTGAAGGTAATGTAACACACACCCATACAATGCGCACCACCCCGTCATGTTTTTCTCACTGCTACTAGTGAATGTAATGTAACACACACCCATACAATGCGCACCACCCCGTGATGTTTTTCTCACTCCTACTAGTGAATGTAATGTGACTCACACCCATACAATGCGCACCACCCCGTGATGTTTTTCTCACTCCTACTAGTGAATATAATGTAACACACACCCATACAATGCTCACCACCCCGTGATGTTTTTCTCACTCCTACTAGTGAATGTAATGTAACACACACCCATACAATGCGCACCACCCCGTGATGTTTTTCTCACTCCTACTAGTGAATCTAATGTAACACACACCCATACAATGCGCACCACCCCATGATGTTTTTCTCACTCCTACTAGTGAATGTAATGTAACACACACCCATACAATGCGCACCACCCCGTGATGTTTTTCTCACTCCTACTAGTGAATGTAGTGTAACACACACCCATACAATGCGCACCACCCCGTGATGTTTTTCTTACTCCTACTAGTGAATCTAATGTAACACACACCCATACAATGCGCACCACCTCGTGATGTTTTTCTCACTCTTAGTAGTGAATGTAATGTAACACACATCCATACAATTCGCACCACCCCGTGATGTTTTTCTCACTCCTAATAGTGAATGTAATGTAACACACACCCGTACAATGCCCACCACCCCGTGATGTTTTTCTCACTCCTACTAGTGAATGTAATGTAACACACACCCATACAATGCGCACCACCCCGTGATGTTTTTCTCACTCCTACTACTGAAAGTAATGTAACACACAGCCATACAATGCGCACCACCCCGTGATGTTTTTCTCACTCCTACTAGTGAATGTAATGTAACACACACCCATACAATGCGCACCACCCCGTGATGTTTTTCTCACTCCTACTAGTGAATGTAATGTAACACACACCCATACAATGCGCACCACCCCATGATGTTTTTCTCACTCCTACTAGTGAATGTAATGTATCACACACCCATACAATGCTCACCACCCCGTGATGTTTTTCTAACTCCTACTAGTGAATGTAATGTAACACACACCCATACAATGCGCACCACCCCGTGATGTTTTTCTCACTCCTACTAGTGAATGTAATGTAACACACACCCATACAATGCGCACCACCCCGTGATGTTTTTCTCACTCCTACTAGTGAATGTAATGTAACACACACCCATAAAATGCGCACCACCCCGTGATGTTTTTCTCACTCCTACTAGTGAATGTAATGTAACACACACCCATAAAATGCGCACCACCCCGTGATGTTTTTCTCACTCCTACTAGTGAATGTAATGTAACACACACCCATACAATGCGCACCACCCTGTGATGTTTTTCTCACACCTATTAGTGAATGTAATGTAACACACACCCATACAATGCGCACCACCCCGTGATGTTTTTCTCACTCCTACTAGTGAATCTAATGTAACACACACCCATACAATGCGCACCACCTCGTGATGTTTTTCTCACTCTTAGTAGTGAATGTAATGTAACACACATCCATACAATTCGCACCACCCCGTGATGTTTTTCTCACTCCTACATGTGAATGTAATGTAACACACACCCGTACAATGCGCACCACCCCGTGATGTTTTTCTCACTCCTACTAGTGAATGTAATGTAACACACACCCATACAATGCGCACCACCCCGTGATGTTTTTCTCACTCCTACTAGTGAATGTAATGTAACACACACCCATACAATGCGCACAACCCCGTGATATTTTTCTCACTCCTACTAGTGAATCTAATGTAACACACACCCATACAATGCGCACCACCCCGTTATGTTTTTCTCACTCCTACTAGTGAATGTAATGTAACACACACCCATACAATGAGCACCACCCCGTGATGTTTTTCTCACTCCTACTAGTGAATCTAATGTAACACACACCCATACAATGCGCACCACCCCGCGATGTTTTTCAGAAACCTATCCTACATTGCCACTGCATATTCCCTGACCTCCCCATGCTGACCACCCCGCGGTGCTTTTCTCCATCCTACATTGCCACTCACTGCCTATCCTAATTCAGACCCTCCGATTCACACCACCCCGTGATGTTTTTCTCACTCCTACTAGTGAATGTAATGTAACACACACCCATACAATGCGCACCACCCCGTGATGTTTTTCTCACTCCTACTAGTGAATGTAATGTAACACACACCCATACAATGCGCACCATCCCGAGATGTTTTTCTCACTCCTACTAGTGAATGTAATGTAACACACACCCATACAATGCGCACCACCCCGTGATGTTTTTCTCACTCCTACTAGTGAATCTAATGTAACACACACCCATACAATGCGCACCACCCCGTGATGTTTTTCTCACTCCTACTAGTGAATCTAATGTAACACACACCCATACAATGCGCACCACCCCGTGATGTTTTTCTCACTCCTACTAGTGAATCTAATGTAACACACACCCATACAATGCGCACCACCCCGTGATGTTTTTCTCACTCCTACTAGTGAATCTAATGTAACACACACCCATACAATGCACCCCACCCCGCAATGTTTTTCAGAAACCTATCCTACATTGCCACTGCATGTTCCCTGACCTCCCCATGCTGACCACCCCGGGGTGCTTTTCTCCATCCTACATTGCCACTCACTGCCTATCCTAATTCAGACCCTCCGATTCACACCACCCCGTGATGTTTTTCTCACTCCTAGTAGTGAATGTAATGTAACACACACCCAAACAATGCGCACCACCCCGTGATGTTTTTCTCACTCCTACTAGTGAATGTAATGTAACACACACCTATACAATGCGCACCACCCCGTGATGCTTTTCTCACTCCTACTAGTGAATCTAATGTAACACACACCCATACAATGCGCACCACCCCGTGATGTTTTTCTCACTCCTACTAGTGAATGTAATGTAACACACACCCATACAATGCGCACCACCCCGTGATGTTTTTCTCACTCCTACTAGTGAATGTAATGTAACACACACCCATACAATGCGCACAACCCCGTGATGTTTTTCTCACTCCTACTAGTGAATCTAATGTAACACACACCCATACAATGCGCACCACCCCGTGATGTTTTTTTCACTCCTACTATTGAATGTAATGTAACACACACCCATACAATGAGCACCACCCCGTGATGTTTTTCTCACTCCTACTAGTGAATCTAATGTAACACACACCCATACAATGCGCACCACCCCGCGATGTTTTTCAGAAACCTATCCTACATTGCCACTGCATATTCCCTGACCTCCCCATGCTGACCACCCCGCGGTGCTTTTCTCCATCCTACATTGCCACTCACTGCCTATCCTAATTCAGACCCTCCGATTCACACCACCCCGTGATGTTTTTCTCACTCCTACTAGTGAATGTAATATAACACACACCCATACAATGCGCACCACCCCGTGATGTTTTTCTCACTCCTACTAGTGAATGTAATGTAACACACACCCATACAATGCGCACCACCCCGCGATGTTTTTCAGAAACCTATCCTACTTTGCCACTGCATGTTCCCTGACCTCCCCATGCTGACCACCCCGCGGTGCTTTTCTCCATCCTACATTGCCACTCACTGCCTATCCTAATTCAGACCCTCCGATTCACACCACCCCGTGATGTTTTTCTCACTGCTACTAGTGAATGTAATGTAACACACACCCATACAATGCGCATCACCCCGCGATGTTTTTCCGAAACCTATCCTACATTGCCACTGCATGTTCCCAGACCTCCCCATGCTGACCACCCCGCCGTGCTTTTCTCCATCCTACATTGCCACTCACTGCCTATCCTAATTCAGACCCCCGATTCACACCACCCCGTGATGTTTTTCTCACTCCTACTAGTGAATCTAATGTAACACACACCCATACAATGCGCACCACCCCGTGATGTTTTTCTCACTCCTACTAGTGAATCTAATGTAACACACACCCATACAATGCGCACCACCCCGTGATGTTTTTCTCACTCCTACTAGTGAATGTAATGTAACACACACCCATACAATGCGCACGACCCCGTGATGTTTTTCTCACTCCTACTAGTGAATGTAATGTAACACACACAGATACAATGCGCACCACCCCGTGATGGTTTTCTCACTCCTACTAGTGAATGTAATGTAACACACACCCATACAATGCGCACCACCCCGTGATGTTTTTCTCACTCCTACTAGTGAATGTAATGTAACACACACCCATACAATGCGCACCACCCCTTGATGTTTTTCTCACTCCTACTAGTGAATGTAATGTAACACACACCCATACAATGCGCACCACTCCGTGATGTTTTTCTCACTCCTACTAGTGAATGTAATGTAACACACACCCATACAATGCGCACCACCCCGTGATGTTTTTCTCACTCCTACTAGTGAATGTAATGTAACACACACCCATACAATGCGCACCACCCCGTGATGTTTTTCTCACTCCTACTAGTGAATGTAATGTAACACACACCCATACAATGCGCACCATCCCGAGATGTTTTTCTCACTCCTACTAGTGAATGTAATGTAACACACACCCATACAATGCGCACCACCCCGTGATGTTTTTCTCACTCCTACTAGTGAATCTAATGTAACACACACCCATACAATGCGCACCACCCCGTGATGTTTTTCTCACTCCTACTAGTGAATCTAATGTAACACACACCCATACAATGCGCACCACCACGTGATGTTTTTCTCACTCCTACTAGTGAATCTAATGTAACACACACCCATACAATGCGCACCACCCCGTGATGTTTTTCTCACTCCTACTAGTGAATCTAATGTAACACACACCCATACAATGCACCCCACCCCGCGATGTTTTTCAGAAACCTATCCTACATTGCCACTGCATGTTCCCTGACCTCCCCATGCTGACCACCCCGCGGTGCTTTTCTCCATCCTACATTGCCCCTCACTGCCTATCCTAATTCAGACCCTCCGATTCACACCACCCCGTGATGTTTTTCTCACTCCTAGTAGTGAATGTAATGTAACACACACCCATACAATGCGCACCACCCCGTGATGTTTTTCTCACTCCTACTAGTGAATGTAATGTAACACACACCCATACAATGCGCACCACCCCGTGATGCTTTTCTCACTCCTACTAGTGAATCTAATGTAACACACACCCATACAATGCGCACCACCCCGTGATGTTTTTCTCACTCCTACTAGTGAATGTAATGTAACACACACCCATACAATGCGCACCACCCCGTGATGTTTTTCTCACTCCTACTAGTGAATGTAATGTAACACACACCCATACAATGCGCACAACCCCGTGATGTTTTTCTCACTCCTACTAGTGAATCTAAAGTAACACACACCCATACAATGCGCACCACCCCGTGATGTTTTTTTCACTCCTACTATTGAATGTAATGTAACACACACCCGTACAATGAGCACCACCCCGTGATGTTTTTCTCACTCCTACTAGTGAATCTAATGTAACACACACCCATACAATGCGCACCACCCCGCGATGTTTTTCAGAAACCTATCCTACATTGCCACTGCATATTCCCTGACCTCCCCATGCTGACCACCCCGCGGTGCTTTTCTCCATCCTACATTGCCACTCACTGCCTATCCTAATTCAGACCCTCCGATTCACACCACCCCGTGATGTTTTTCTCACTCCTACTAGTGAATGTAATATAACACACACCCATAAAATGTGCACCACCCCGTGATGTTTTTCTCACTCCTACTAGTGAATGTAATGTAACACACACCCATACAATGCGCACCACCCCGCGATGTTTTTCAGAAACCTATCCTACATTGCCACTGCATGTTCCCTGACCTCCCCATGCTGACCACCCCGCGGTGCTTTTCTCCATCCTACATTGCCACTCACTGCCTATCCTAATTCAGACCCTCCGATTCACACCACCCCGTGATGTTTTTCTCACTGCTACTAGTGAATGTAATGTAACACACACCCATACAATGCGCATCACCCCGCGATGTTTTTCCGAAACCTATCCTACATTGCCACTGCATGTTCCCAGACCTCCCCATGCTGACCACCCCGCCGTACTTTTCTCCATCCTACATTGCCACTCACTGCCTATCCTAATTCAGACCCTCCGATTCACACCACCCCGTGATGTTTTTCTCACTCCTACTAGTGAATGTAATGTAACACACACCCATACAATGCGCACCTCCCCGTGATGTTTTTCACACTCCTACTAGTGCATGTAATGTAACACACACCCATACAATGCGCACCACCCCGCGATGTTTTTCAGAAACCTATCCTACATTTCCACTGCATGTTCCCTCACCTTCCCATGCTGACCACCCCGTGGTGCTTTTCTCCATCCTACATTGCCACTCACTGCCTATCCTAATTCAGACCCTCCGATTCACACCACCCCGTGATGTTTTTCTCACTCCTAGTAGTGAATGTAATGTAACACACACCCATACAATGCGCACCACCCTGTGATGTTTTTCTCACTCCTAGTAGTGAAGGTAATGTAACACACACCCATAAAATTCGCACCACCCCGTGATGTTTTTCTCACTCCTACTAGTGAATGTAATGTAACACACACCCATACAATGCGCACCACCCCGTGATGTTTTTCTCACTCCTACTAGTGAATGTAATGTGACTCACACCCATACAATGCGCACCACCCCGTGATGTTTTTCTCACTCCTACTAGTGAATATAATGTAACACACACCCATACAATGCTCACCACCCAGTGATGTTTTTCTCACTCCTACTAGTGAATGTAATGTAACACACACCCATACAATGCGCACCACCCCGTGATGTTTTTCTCACTCCTACTAGTGAATGTAATGTAACACACACCCATACAATGCGCACCACCCCGTGATGTTTTTCTCACTCCTACTAGTGAATGTAATGTAACACACACCCATACAATGCACACCACCCCGTGATGTTTTTCTCACTCCTACTAGTGAATGTAACACACACCGATACAATGCGCACCACCCCGTGATGTTTTTCTTACTCCTACTAGTGAATCTAATGTAACACACACCCATACAATGCGCACCACCTCCTGATGTTTTTCTCACTCTTAGTAGTGAATGTAATGTAACACACATCCATACAATTCGCACCACCCCGTGATGTTTTTCTCACTCCTACTAGTGAATGTAATGTAACACACACCCGTACAATGCGCACCACCCCGTGATGTTTTTCTCACTCCTACTAGTGAATGTAATGTAACACACACCCATACAATGCGCACCACCCCGTGATGTTTTTCTCACTCCTACTAGTGAATGTAATGTAACACACACCCATACAATGCGCACAACCCCGTGATGTTTTTCTCACTCCTACTAGTGAATCTAATGTAACACACACCCATACAATGCGCAACACCCCGTGATGTTTTTCTCACTCCTACTAGTGAATGTAATGTAACACACACCCATACAATGCGCACCACCCCGTGATGTTTTTCTCACTCCTACTTGTGAATCTAATGTAACACCCACCCATAAAATGCGGACCACCCCGCGATGTTTTTCTCACTCCTAGTAGTGAATGTAATGTAACACACACCCATACAATGCGCACCACCCCGTGATGTTTTTCTCACACCTATTAGTGAATGTAATGTAACACACACCCATACAATGCGCACCACCCCATGATGTTTTTCTCACTCCTACTAGTGAATGTAATGTAACACACACCCATACAATGCGCACCACCCCGTGATGTTTTTCTCACTCCTACTACTGAAAGTAATGTAACACACACCCATACAATGCGCACCACCCCGTGATGTTTTTCTCACTCCTACTAGTGAATGTAATGTAACACACACCCATACAATGCGCACCACCCCGTGATGTTTTTCTCACTCCTACTAGTGAATGTAATGTAACACACACCCATACAATGCGCACCACCCCATGATGTTTTTCTCACTCCTACTAGTGAATGTAATGTAACACACACCCATACAATGCTCACCACCCCGTGATGTTTTTCTCACTCCTACTAGTGAATTTATGTAACACACACCCATACAATGCGCACCACCCCGTGATGTTTTTCTCACTCCTACTAGTGAATGTATTGTAACACACACCCATACAATGCGCACCACCCCGTGATATTTTTCTCACTCCTACTAGTGAATGTAATGTAACACACACCCATAAAATGCGCACCACCCCGTGATGTTTTTCTCACTCCTACTAGTGAATGTAATGTAACACACACCCATACAATGCGCACCACCCCGTGATGTTTTTCTCACTCCTACTAGTGAATGTAATGTAACACACACCCATACAATGCGCACCACCCCGTGATGTTTTTCTCACACCTATTAGTGAATGTAATGTAACACACACCCATACAATGCGCACCACCCCGTGATGTTTTTCTCACTCCTACTAGTGAATCTAATGTAACAAACACCCATACAATGCGCACCACCTCGTGATGTTTTTGTCACTCTTAGTAGTGAATGTAATGTAACACACATCCATACATTTCGCACCACCCCGTGATGTTTTTCTCACTCCTACTAGTGAATGTAATGTAACACACACCCGTACAATGCGCACCACCCCGTGATGTTTTTCTCACTCCTACTAGTGAATGTAATGTAACACACACCCATACAATGCGCACAACCCCGTGATATTTTTCTCACTCCTACTAGTGAATCTAATGTAACACACACCCATACAATGCGCACCACCCCATTATGTTTTTCTCACTCCTACTAGTGAATGTAATGTAACACACACCCATACAATGAGCACCACCCCGTGATGTTTTTCTCAATCCTACTAGTGAATGTAATGTAACACACACCCATACAATGCGCACCACCCCGTGATGTTTTTCTCACTCCTACTTGTGAATCTAATGTAACACCCACCCATACAATGCGGACCACCCCGCGATGTTTTTCAGAAACCTATCCTACATTGAGACTGCATGTTCCCTGACCTCCCCATGCTTACCACCCCGTGGTGCTTTTCTCCATCCTACATTGCCACTCACTGCCTATCCTAATTCAGACCATCCGATTCACACCACCCCGTGATGTTTTTCTCACTCCTACTAGTGAATGTAATGTAACACACACCCATACAATGCGCACCACCCCGTGATGTTTTTCTCACTCCTTCTAGTGAATGTAATGTAACACACACCCATACAATGCGCACCACCCCGTGATGTTTTTCTCACTCCTACTAGTGAATGTAATCTAACACACACCCACACAATGCGCACCACCCCGTGATGTTTTTCTCACTCCTACTAGTGAATGTAATGTAACACACACCCATACAATGCGCACCACCCCGTGATGTTTTTCTCACTCCTATTAGTGAATGTAATGTAACACACACATATAAAATACGCACCACCCCGTGATGTTTTTCTCACTCCTACTAGTGAATCTAATGTAACACACACCCATAAAATGCGCACCACCCCGTGATGTTTTTCTCACTCCTACTAGTGAATCTAATGTAACACACACCCATACAATGCGCACCACCCCGTGATGTTTTTCTCACTCCTAATAGTGAATCTAATGTAACACACACCCATACAATGCGCACCACCCCGTGATGTTTTTCTCACTCCTACTAGTGAATCTAATGTAACACACACCCATACAATGCGCACCACACCGTGATGTTTTTCTTACTCCTACTAGTGAATGTAATGTAACACACACCCATACAGTGCGCACAACCCGTCATGTTTTTCTCACTCCTACTAGTGAATGTAATGTAACACACACCCATACAATGCGCACCACCCCGTGATGTTTTTCTCACTCCTACTAGTGAATGTAATGTAACACACATCCATACAATGCGCACCACCCCGTGATGTTTTTCTCACTCCTACTAGTGAATCTAATGTAACACACACCCATACAATTCGCACCACCCCGTGATGTTTTTTTCACTCCTACTAGTGAATGTAATGTATCACACACCCATACAATGCGCACCACCCCGTGATGTTTTTCTCACTCCTACTAGTGAATGTAATGTAACACACACCCATACAATGCGCACCACCCCGTGATGTTTTTCTCACTCCTACTTGTGAATCTAATGTAACACGCACCCATACAATGCGGACCACCCCGCGATGTTTTTCTCACTCCTACTAGTGAATGTAATGTAACACACACCCATACAATGCGCACCACCCCGTGATGTTTTTCTCACACCTATTAGTGAATGTAATGTATCACACACCTATACAATGCGCACCACCCCGTGATGTTTTTCTCACTCCTACTAGTGAATGTAATGTAACACACACCCATACAATGCGCACCACCCCGTGATGTTTTTCTCACTCCTACTACTGAAAGTAATGTAACACACAGCCATACAATGCGCACCACCCCGTGATGTTTTTCTCACTCCTACTAGTGAATGTAATGTAACACACACCCATACAATGCGCACCACCCCGTGATGTTTTTCTCACTCCTACTAGTGAATGTAATGTAACACACACCCATACAATGCGCACCACCCCATGATGTTTTTCTCACTCCTACTAGTGAATGTAATGTATCACACACCCATACAATGCTCACCACCCCGTGATGTTTTTCTCACTCCTACTAGTGAATGTAATGTAACACACACCCATACAATGCGCACCACCCCGTGATGTTTTTCTCACTCCTACTAGTGAATGTAATGTAACACACACCAATACAATGCGCACCACCCCGTGATGTTTTTCTCACTCGTACTAGTGAATGTAATGTAACACACACCCATACAATGCGCCCCACCCCGTGATGTTTTTCTCACTCCTACTAGTGAATCTAATGTAACACACACCCATACAATGCGCACCACCCCGTGATGTTTTTCTCACTCCTACTAGTGTATGTAATGTAACACACACCCATACAATGCGCACCACACCGTGATGTTTTTCTCACTCCTACTAGTGAATGTAATGTAACACACACCCATACAATGCGCACCACCCCGTGATGGTTTTCTCACTCCTACTAGTGAATGTAATGTAACACACACCCATACAATGCGCACCACCCCGTGATGTTTTTCTCACTCCTACTAGTGAATGTAATGTAACACACACCCATACAATGCGCACCACCCCGTGATGTTTTTCTCACTCCTACTAGTGAATGTAATGTAACACACACCCGTACAATGCGCACCACCCCGTGATGTTTTTCTCACTCCTACTAGTGAATGTAATGTAACACACACCCATACAATGCGCACCACCCCGTGATGTTTTTCTCACTCCTACTAGTGAATGTAATGTAACACACACCCATACAATGCGCACCATCCCGAGATGTTTTTCTCACTCCTACTAGTGAATGTAATGTAACACACACCCATACAATGCGCACCACCCCGTGATGTTTTTCTCACTCCTACTAGTGAATCTAATGTAACACACACCCATACAATGAGCACCACCCCGTGATGTTTTTCTCACTCCTACTAGTGAATGTAATGTAACACACACCCATACAATGCGCACCACCCCGTGATGTTTTTCTCACTCCTACTAGTGAATGTAATGTAACACACACCCATACAATGCGCACCTCCCCGTGATGTTTTTCACACTCCTACTAGTGCATGTAATGTAACACACACCCATACAATGCGCACCACCCCGCGATGTTTTTCAGAAACCAATCCTACATTTCCACTGCATGTTCCCTGACCTTCCCATGCTGACCACCCCGTGGTGCTTTTGTCCATCCTACATTGCCACTCACTGCCTATCCTAATTCAGACCCTCCGATTCACACCACCCCGTGATGTTTTTCTCACTCCTAGTAGTGAATGTAATGTAACACACACCCATACAATGCGCACCACCCCGTGATGTTTTTCTCACTCCTAGTAGTGAAGGTAATGTAACACACACCCATACAATGCGCACCACCCCGTGATGTTTTTCTCACTCCTACTAGTGAATATAATGTAACACACACCCATACAATGCGCACCACCCCGTGATGTTTTTCTCACTCCTACTAGTGAATGTAATGTGACTCACACCCATACAATGCGCACCACCCCGTGATGTTTTTCTCACTCCTACTAGTGAATATAATGTAACACACACCCATACAATGCTCACCACCCCGTGATGTTTTTCTCACTCCTACTAGTGAATGTAATGTAACACACACCCATACAATGCGCACCACCCCGTGATGTTTTTCTCACTCCTACTAGTGAATCTAATGTAACACACACCCATACAATGCGCACCACCCCATGATGTTTTTCTCACTCCTACTAGTGAATGTAATGTAACACACACCCATACAATGCGCACCACCCCGTGATGTTTTTCTCACTCCTACTAGTGAATGTAGTGTAACACACACCCATACAATGCGCACCACCCCGTGATGTTTTTCTTACTCCTACTAGTGAATCTAATGTAACACACACCCATACAATGCGCACCACCTCGTGATGTTTTTCTCACTCTTAGTAGTGAATGTAATGTAACACACATCCATACAATTCGCACCACCCCGTGATGTTTTTCTCACTCCTAATAGTGAATGTAATGTAACACACACCCGTACAATGCCCACCACCCCGTGATGTTTTTCTCACTCCTACTAGTGAATGTAATGTAACACACACCCATACAATGCGCACCACCCCGTGATGTTTTTCTCACTCCTACTAGTGAATGTAATGTAACACACACCGATACAATGCGCACCACCCCGTGATATTTTTCTCACTCCTACTTGTGAATCTAATGTAACACCCACCCATACAATGCGGACCACCCCGCGATGTTTTTCTCACTCCTACTAGTGAATGTAATGTAACACACACCCATACAATGCGCACCACCCCGTGATGTTTTTCTCACACCTATTAGTGAACGTAATGTAACACACACCCATACAATGCGCACCACCCCGTGATGTTTTTCTCACTCCTACTAGTGAATGTAATGTAACACACACCCATACAATGCGCACCACCCCGTGATGTTTTTCTCACTCCTACTACTGAAAGTAATGTAACACACAGCCATACAATGCGCACCACCCCGTGATGTTTTTCTCACTCCTACTAGTGAATGTAATGTAACACACACCCATACAATGCGCACCACCCCGTGATGTTTTTCTCACTCCTACTAGTGAATGTAATGTAACACACACCCATACAATGCGCACCACCCCATGATGTTTTTCTCACTCCTACTAGTGAATGTAATGTATCACACACCGATACAATGCTCACCACCCCGTGATGTTTTTCTCACTCCTACTAGTGAATGTAATGTAACACACACCCATAAAATGCGCACCACCCCGTGATGTTTTTCTCACTCCTACTAGTGAATGTAATGTAACACACACCCATACAATGCGCACCACCCTGTGATGTTTTTCTCACACCTATTAGTGAATGTAATGTAACACACACCCATACAATGCGCACCACCCCGTGATGTTTTTCTCACTCCTACTAGTGAATCTAATGTAACACACACCCATACAATGCGCACCACCTCGTGATGTTTTTCTCACTCTTAGTAGTGAATGTAATGTAACACACATCCATACAATTCGCACCACCCCGTGATGTTTTTCTCACTCCTACATGTGAATGTAATGTAACACACACCCGTACAATGCGCACCACCCCGTGATGTTTTTCTCACTCCTACTAGTGAATGTAATGTAACACACACCCATACAATGCGCACCACCCCGTGATGTTTTTCTCACTCCTACTAGTGAATGTAATGTAACACACACCCATACAATGCGCACAACCCCGTGATATTTTTCTCACTCCTACTAGTGAATCTAATGTAACACACACCCATACAATGCGCACCACCCCGTTATGTTTTTCTCACTCCTACTAGTGAATGTAATGTAACACACACCCATACAATGAGCACCACCCCGTGATGTTTTTCTCACTCCTACTAGTGAATCTAATGTAACACACACCCATACAATGCGCACCACCCCGCGATGTTTTTCAGAAACCTATCCTACATTGCCACTGCATATTCCCTGACCTCCCCATGCTGACCACCCCGCGGTGCTTTTCTCCATCCTACATTGCCACTCACTGCCTATCCTAATTCAGACCCTCCGATTCACACCACCCCGTGATGTTTTTCTCACTCCTACTAGTGAATGAAATATAACACACACCCATACAATGTGCACCACCCCGTGATGTTTTTCTCACTCCTACTAGTGAATGTAATGTAACACACACCCATACAATGCGCACCACCCCGCGATGTTTTTCAGAAACCTATCCTACATTGCCACTGCATGTTCCCTGACCTCCCCATGCTGACCACCCCGCGGTGCTTTTCTCCATCCTACATTGCCACTCACTGCCTATCCTAATTCAGACCCTCCGATTCACACCACCCCGTGATGTTTTTCTCACTGCTACTAGTGAATGTAATGTAACACACACACATACAATGCGCATCACCCCGCGATGTTTTTCCGAAACCTATCCTACATTGCCACTGCATGTTCCCAGACCTCCCCATGCTGACCACCCCGCCGTGCTTTTCTCCATCCTACATTGCCACTCACTGCCTATCCTAATTCAGACCCTCCGATTCACACCACCCCGTGATGTTTTTCTCACTCCTACTAGTGAATCTAATGTAACACACACCCATACAATGCGCACCACCCCGTGATGTTTTTCTCACTCCTACTAGTGAATCTAATGTAACACACACCCATACAATGCGCACCACTCCGTGATGTTTTTCTCACTCCTACTAGTGAATGTAATGTAACACACACCCATACAATGCGCACCACCCTGTGATGTTTTTCTCACTCCTACTAGTGAATGTAATGTAACACACACCCATACAATGCGCACCACCCCGTGATGGTTTTCTCACTCCTACTAGTGAATGTAATGTAACACACACCCATACAATGCGCACCACCCCGTGATGTTTTTCTCACTCCTACTAGTGAATGTAATGTAACACACACCCATACAATGCGCACCACCCCGTGATGTTTTTCTCACTCCTACTAGTGAATGTAATGTAACACACACCCATACAATGCGCACCACCCCGTGATGTTTTTCTCACTCCTACTAGTGAATGTAATGTAACACACACCCATACAATGCGCACCACCCCGTGATGTTTTTCTCACTCCTACTAGTGAATGTAATGTAACACACACCCATACAATGCGCACCACCCCGTGATGTTTTTCTCACTCCTACTAGTGAATGTAATGTAACACACACCCATACAATGCGCACCATCCCGAGATGTTTTTCTCACTCCTACTAGTGAATGTAATGTAACACACACCCATACAATGCGCACCACCCCGTGATGTTTTTCTCACTCCTACTAGTGAATCTAATGTAACACACACCCATACAATGCGCACCACCCCGTGATGTTTTTCTCACTCCTACTAGTGAATCTAATGTAACACACACCCATACAATGCGCACCACCCCGTGATGTTTTTCTCACTCCTACTAGTGAATCTAATGTAACACACACCCATACAATGCGCACCACCCCGTGATGTTTTTCTCACTCCTACTAGTGAATCTAATGTAACACACACCCATACAATGCACCCCACCCCGCAATGTTTTTCAGAAACCTATCCTACATTGCCACTGCATGTTCCCTGACCTCCCCATGCTGACCACCCCGGGGTGCTTTTCTCCATCCTACATTGCCACTCACTGCCTATCCTAATTCAGACCCTCCGATTCACACCACCCCGTGATGTTTTTCTCACTCCTAGTAGTGAATGTAATGTAACACACACCCATACAATGCGCACCACCCCGTGATGTTTTTCTCACTCCTACTAGTGAATGTAATGTAACACACACCTATACAATGCGCACCACCCCGTGATGCTTTTCTCACTCCTACTAGTGAATCTAATGTAACACACACCCATACAATGCGCACCACCCCGTGATGTTTTTCTCACTCCTACTAGTGAATGTAATGTAACACACACCCATACAATGCGCACCACCCCGTGATGTTTTTCTCACTCCTACTAGTGAATGTAATGTAACACACACCCATACAATGCGCACAACCCCGTGATGTTTTTCTCACTCCTACTAGTGAATCTAATGTAACACACACCCATACAATGCGCACCACCCCGTGATGTTTTTTTCACTCCTACTATTGAATGTAATGTAACACACACCCATACAATGAGCACCACCCCGTGATGTTTTTCTCACTCCTACTAGTGAATCTAATGTAACACACACCCATACAATGCGCACCACCCCGCGATGTTTTTCAGAAACCTATCCTACATTGCCACTGCATATTCCCTAACCTCCCCATGCTGACCACCCCGCGGTGCTTTTCTCCATCCTACATTGCCACTCACTGCCTATCCTAATTCAGACCCTCCGATTCACACCACCCCGTGATGTTTTTCTCACTCCTACTAGTGAATGTAATATAACACACACCCATACAATGCGCACCACCCCGTGATGTTTTTCTCACTCCTACTAGTGAATGTAATGTAACACACACCCATACAATGCGCACCACCCCGCGATGTTTTTCAGAAACCTATCCTACATTGCAACTGCATGTTCCCTGACCTCCCCATGCTGACCACCCCGCGGTGCTTTTCTCCATCCTACATTGCCACTCACTGCCTATCCTAATTCAGACCCTCCGATTCACACCACCCCGTGATGTTTTTCTCACTGCTACTAGTGAATGTAATGTAACACACACCCATACAATGCGCATCACCCCGCGATGTTTTTCCGAAACCTATCCTACATTGCCACTGCATGTTCCCAGACCTCCCCATGCTGACCACCCCGCCGTGCTTTTCTCCATCTTACATTGCCACTCACTGCCTATCCTAATTCAGACCCCCGATTCACACCACCCCGTGATGTTTTTCTCACTCCTACTAGTGAATCTAATGTAACACACACCCATACAATGCGCACCACCCCGTGATGTTTTTCTACTCCTACTAGTGAATCTAATGTAACACACACCCATACAATGCGCACCACCCCGTGATGTTTTTCTCACTCCTACTAGTGAATGTAATGTAACACACACCCATACAATGCGCACGACCCCGTGATGTTTTTCTCACTCCTACTAGTGAATGTAATGTAACACACACCCATACAATGCGCACCACCCCGTGATGGTTTTCTCACTCCTACTAGTGAATGTAATGTAACACACACCCATACAATGCGCACCACCCCGTGATGTTTTTCTCACTCCTACTAGTGAATGTAATGTAACACACACCCATACAATGCGCACCACCCCTTGATGTTTTTCTCACTCCTACTAGTGAATGTAATGTAACACACACCCATACAATGCGCACCACTCCGTGATGTTTTTCTCACTCCTACTAGTGAATGTAATGTAACACACACCCATACAATGCGCACCACCCCGTGATGTTTTTCTCACTCCTACTAGTGAATGTAATGTAACACACACCCATACAATGCGCACCACCCCGTGATGTTTTTCTCACTCCTACTAGTGAATGTAATGTAACACACACCCATACAATGCGCACCATCCCGAGATGTTTTTCTCACTCCTACTAGTGAATGTAATGTAACACACACCCATACAATGCGCACCACCCCGTGATGTTTTTCTCACTCCTACTAGTGAATCTAATGTAACACACACCCATACAATGCGCACCACCCCGTGATGTTTTTCTCACTCCTACTAGTGAATCTAATGTAACACACACCCATACAATGCGCACCACCACGTGATGTTTTTCTCACTCCTACTAGTGAATCTAATGTAACACACACCCATACAATGCGCACCACCCCGTGATGTTTTTCTCACTCCTACTAGTGAATCTAATGTAACACACACCCATACAATGCACCCCACCCCGCGATGTTTTTCAGAAACCTATCCTACATTGCCACTGCATGTTCCCTGACCTCCCCATGCTGACCACCCCGCGGTGCTTTTCTCCATCCTACATTGCCCCTCACTGCCTATCCTAATTCAGACCCTCCGATTCACACCACCCCGTGATGTTTTTCTCACTCCTAGTAGTGAATGTAATGTAACACACACCCATACAATGCGCACCACCCCGTGATGTTTTTCTCACTCCTACTAGTGAATGTAATGTAACACACACCCATACAATGCGCACCACCCCGTGATGCTTTTCTCACTCCTACTAGTGAATCTAATGTAACACACACCCGTACAATGCGCACCACCCCGTGATGTTTTTCTCACTCCTACTAGTGAATGTAATGTAACACACACCCATACAATGCGCACCACCCCGTGATGTTTTTCTCACTCCTACTAGTGAATGTAATGTAACACACACCCATACAATGCGCACAACCCCGTGATGTTTTTCTCACTCCTACTAGTGAATCTAATGTAACACACACCCATACAATGCGCACCACCCCGTGATGTTTTTTTCACTCCTACTATTGAATGTAATGTAACACACACCCATACAATGAGCACCACCCCGTGATGTTTTTCTCACTCCTACTAGTGAATCTAATGTAACACACACCCATACAATGCGCACCACCCCGCGATGTTTTTCAGAAACCTATCCTACATTGCCACTGCATATTCCCTGACCTCCCCATGCTGACCACCCCGCGGTGCTTTTCTCCATCCTACATTGCCACTCACTGCCTATCCTAATTCAGACCCTCCGATTCACACCACCCCGTGATGTTTTTCTCACTCCTACTAGTGAATGTAATATAACACACACCCATACAATGCGCACCACCCCGTGATGTTTTTCTCACTCCTACTAGTGAATGTAATGTAACACACACCCATACAATGCGCACCACCCCGCGATGTTTTTCAGAAACCTATCCTACATTGCCACTGCATGTTCCCTGACCTCCCCATGCTGACCACCCCGCGGTGCTTTTCTCCATCCTACATTGCCACTCACTGCCTATCCTAATTCAGACCCTCCGATTCACACCACCCCGTGATGTTTTTCTCACTGCTACTAGTGAATGTAATGTAACACACACCCATACAATGCGCATCACCCCGCGATGTTTTTCCGAAACCTATCCTACATTGCCACTGCATGTTCCCAGACCTCCCCATGCTGACCACCCCGCCGTACTTTTCTCCATCCTACATTGCCACTCACTGCCTATCCTAATTCAGACCCTCCGATTCACACCACCCCGTGATGTTTTTCTCACTCCTACTAGTGAATGTAATGTAACACACACCCATACAATGCGCACCACCCCGTGATGTTTTTCTCACTCCTACTAGTGAATGTAATGTGACTCACACCCATACAATGCGCACCACCCCGTGATGTTTTTCTCACTCCTACTAGTGAATATAATGTAACACACACCCATACAATGCTCACCACCCAGTGATGTTTTTCTCACTCCTACTAGTGAATGTAATGTAACACACACCCATACAATGCGCACCACACGGTGATGTTTTTCTCACTCCTACTAGTGAATGTAATGTAACACACACCCATACAATGCGCACCACCCCGTGATGTTTTTCTCACTCCTACTAGTGAATGTAATGTAACACACACCCATACAATGCACACCACCCCGTGATGTTTTTCTCACTCCTACTAGTGAATGTAACACACACCGATACAATGCGCACCACCCCGTGATGTTTTTCTTACTCCTACTAGTGAATCTAATGTAACACACACCCATACAATGCGCACCACCTCCTGATGTTTTTCTCACTCTTAGTAGTGAATGTAATGTAACACACATCCATACAATTCGCACCACCCCGTGATGTTTTTCTCACTCCTACTAGTGAATGTAATGTAACACACACCCGTACAATGCGCACCACCCCGTGATGTTTTTCTCACTCCTACTAGTGAATGTAATGTAACACACACCCATACAATGCGCACCACCCCGTGATGTTTTTCTCACTCCTACTAGTGAATGTAATGTAACACACACCCATACAATGCGCACAACCCCGTGATGTTTTTCTCACTCCTACTAGTGAATCTAATGTAACACACACCCATACAATGCGCAACACCCCGTGATGTTTTTCTCACTCCTACTAGTGAATGTAATGTAACACACACCCATACAATGCGCACCACCCCGTGATGTTTTTCTCACTCCTACTTGTGAATCTAATGTAACACCCACCCATAAAATGCGGACCACCCCGCGATGTTTTTCTCACTCCTAGTAGTGAATGTAATGTAACACACACCCATACAATGCGCACCACCCCGTGATGTTTTTCTCACACCTATTAGTGAATGTAATGTAACACACACCCATACAATGCGCACCACCCCATGATGTTTTTCTCACTCCTACTAGTGAATGTAATGTAACACACACCCATACAATGCGCACCACCCCGTGATGTTTTTCTCACTCCTACTACTGAAAGTAATGTAACACACACCCATACAATGCGCACCACCCCGTGATGTTTTTCTCACTCCTACTAGTGAATGTAATGTAACACACACCCATACAATGCGCACCACCCCGTGATGTTTTTCTCACTCCTACTAGTGAATGTAATGTAACACACACCCATACAATGCGCACCACCCCATGATGTTTTTCTCACTCCTACTAGTGAATGTAATGTAACACACACCCATACAATGCTCACCACCCCGTGATGTTTTTCTCACTCCTACTAGTGAATTTATGTAACACACACCCATACAATGCGCACCACCCCGTGATGTTTTTCTCACTCCTACTAGTGAATGTATTGTAACACACACCCATACAATGCGCACCACCCCGTGATATTTTTCTCACTCCTACTAGTGAATGTAATGTAACACACACCCATAAAATGCGCACCACCCCGTGATGTTTTTCTCACTCCTACTAGTGAATGTAATGTAACACACACCCATACAATGCGCACCACCCCGTGATGTTTTTCTCACTCCTACTAGTGAATGTAATGTAACACACACCCATACAATGCGCACCACCCCGTGATGTTTTTCTCACACCTATTAGTGAATGTAATGTAACACACACCCATACAATGCGCACCACCCCGTGATGTTTTTCTCACTCCTACTAGTGAATCTAATGTAACAAACACCCATACAATGCGCACCACCTCGTGATGTTTTTCTCACTCTTAGTAGTGAATGTAATGTAACACACATCCATACATTTCGCACCACCCCGTGATGTTTTTCTCACTCCTACTAGTGAATGTAATGTAACACACACCCGTACAATGCGCACCACCCCGTGATGTTTTTCTCACTCCTACTAGTGAATGTAATGTAACACACACCCATACAATGCGCACAACCCCGTGATATTTTTCTCACTCCTACTAGTGAATCTAATGTAACACACCCCCATACAATGCGCACCACCCCATTATGTTTTTCTCACTCCTACTAGTGAATGTAATGTAACACACACCCATACAATGAGCACCACCCCGTGATGTTTTTCTCAATCCTACTAGTGAATGTAATGTAACACACACCCATACAATGCGCACCACCCCGTGATGTTTTTCTCACTCCTACTTGTGAATCTAATGTAACACCCACCCATACAATGCGGACCACCCCGCGATGTTTTTCAGAAACCTATCCTACATTGAGACTGCATGTTCCCTGACCTCCCCATGCTTACCACCCCGTGGTGCTTTTCTCCATCCTACATTGCCACTCACTGCCTATCCTAATTCAGACCATCCGATTCACACCACCCCGTGATGTTTTTCTCACTCCTACTAGTGAATGTAATGTAACACACACCCATACAATGCGCACCACCCCGTGATGTTTTTCTCACTCCTACTAGTGAATGTAATGTAACACACACCCATACAATGCGCACCACCCCGTGATGTTTTTCTCACTCCTACTAGTGAATGTAATTTAACACACACCCACACAATGCGCACCACCCCATGATGTTTTTCTCACTCCTACTAGTGAATGTAATGTAACACACACCCATACAATGCGCACCACCCCGTGATGTTTTTCTCACTCCTATTAGTGAATGTAATGTAACACACACATATAAAATACGCACCACCCCGTGATGTTTTTCTCACTCCTACTAGTGAATCTAATGTAACACACACCCATAAAATGCGCACCACCCCGTGATGTTTTTCTCACTCCTACTAGTGAATCTAATGTAACACACACCCATACAATGCGCACCACCCCGTGATGTTTTTCTCACTCCTAATAGTGAATCTAATGTAACACACACCCATACAATGCGCACCACCCCGTGATGTTTTTCTCACTCCTACTAGTGAATCTAATGTAACACACACCCATACAATGCGCACCACACCGTGATGTTTTTCTTACTCCTACTAGTGAATGTAATGTAACACACACCCATACAATGCGCACAACCCGTCATGTTTTTCTCACTCCTACTAGTGAATGTAATGTAACACACACCCATACAATGCGCACCACCCGTGATGTTTTTCTCACTCCTACTAGTGAATGTAATGTAACACACATCCATACAATGCGCACCACCCCGTGATGTTTTTCTCACTCCTACTAGTGAATCTAATGTAACACACACCCATACAATGCGCACCACCCCGTGATGTTTTTTTCACTCCTACTAGTGAATGTAATGTAACACTCACCCATACAATGCGCAAGACCCCGTGATGTTTTTCTCACTCCTACTAGTGAATGTAATGTAACACACACCCATACAATGCGCACCACCCCATGATGTTTTTCTCACTCCTACTAGTGAATGTAATGTAACACACACCCATACAATGCGCACAACCCCGTGATATTTTTCTCACTCCTACTAGTGAATCTAATGTAACACACACCCATACAATGCGCACCACCCCATTATGTTTTTCTCACTCCTACTAGTGAATGTAATGTAACACACACCCATACAATGAGCACCACCCCGTGATGTTTTTCTCACTCCTACTAGTGAATGTAATGTAACACACACCCATACAATGCGCACCACCCCGTGATGTTTTTCTCACTCCTACTTGTGAATCTAATGTAACACCCACCCATACAATGCGGACCACCCCGCGATGTTTTTCAGAAACCTATCCTACATTGAGACTGCATGTTCCCTGACCTCCCCAGGCTTACCACCCCGTGGTGCTTTTCTCCATCCTACATTGCCACTCACTGCCTATCCTAATTCAGACCATCCGATTCACACCACCCCGTGATGTTTTTCTCACTCCTACTAGTGAATGTAATGTAACACACACCCATACAATGCGCACCACCCCGTGATGTTTTTCTCACTCCTTCTAGTGAATGTAATGTAACACACACCCATACAATGCGCACCACCCCGTGATGTTTTTCTCACTCCTACTAGTGAATGTAATCTAACACACACCCACACAATGCGCACCACCCCGTGATGTTTTTCTCACTCCTACTAGTGAATGTAATGTAACACACACCCATACAATGCGCACCACCCCCTGATGTTTTTCTCACTCCTATTAGTGAATGTAATGTAACACACACATATAAAATACGCACCACCCCGTGATGTTTTTCTCACTCCTACTAGTGAATCTAATGTAACACACACCCATAAAATGCGCACCACCCCGTGATGTTTTTCTCACTCCTACTAGTGAATCTAATGTAACACACACCCATACAATGCGCACCACCCCGTGATGTTTTTCTCACTCCTAATAGTGAATCTAATGTCACACACACCCATACAATGCGCACCACCCCGTGATGTTTTTCTCACTCCTACTAGTGAATCTAATGTAACACACACCCATACAATGCGCACCACACCGTGATGTTTTTCTTACTCCTACTAGTGAATGTAATGTAACACACACCCATACAATGCGCACAACCCGTCATGTTTTTCTCACTCCTACTAGTGAATGTAATGTAAAACACACCCATACAATGCGCACCACCCCGTGATGTTTTTCTCACTCCTACTAGTGAATGTAATGTAACACACATCCATACAATGCGCACCACCCCGTGATGTTTTTCTCACTCCTACTAGTGAATCTAATGTAACACACACCCATACAATGCGCACCACCCCGTGATGTTTTTTTCACTCCTACTAGTGAATGTAATGTAACACTCACCCATACAATGCGCAAGACCCCGTGATGTTTTTCTCACTCCTACTACTGAATGTAATGTAACACACACCCATACAATGCGCACCACCCCAAGATGTTTTTCTCACTCCTACTAGTGAATGTAATGTAACACACACCCATACAATGCGCACCACCCCGTGATGTTTTTCTCACTCCTACTAGTGAATGTAATGTAACACACACCCATACAATGCGCACAACCCCGTAATGTTTTTCTCACTCCTACTAGTGAATCTAATGTAACACACACCCATACACTGCTCACCACCCCGTGATGTTTTTCTCACTCCTACAAGTGAAGGTAATGTAACACACACCCATACAATGCGCACCACCCCGTGATGTTTTTCTCACTCCTACTAGTGAATCTAATGTAACACACACCCATACAATGCGCACCAACCCGTGATGTTTTTCTCACTCTTATTAGTGAATGTAATGTAACACACACCCATACAATGCGCACCACCCCGTGATGTTTTTCTCACTCCTACTAGTGAATGTAATGTAACACACACCCATACAATGCGCACCACCCCGTGATGGTTTTCTCACTCCTACTAGTGAATGTAATGTAACACACACCCATACAATGCGCACCACCCCGTGATGTTTTTCTCACTCCTACTAGTGAATGTAATGTAACACACACCCATACAATGCGCACCACCCCGTGATGTTTTTCTCACTCCTACTAGTGAATGTAATGTAACACACACCCATACAAGGCGCACCACCCCGTGATGTTTTTCTCACTCCTACTAGTGAATGTAATGTAACACACACCCATACAATGCGAAACACCCCGTGATGTTTTTCTCACTCCTACTAGTGAATGTAATGTAACACACACCCATACAATGCGCACCACCCCGTGATGTTTTTCTCACTCCTACTAGTGAATGTAATGTAACACACACCCATACAATGCGCACCACCCCGTGGTGCTTTTCTCACTCCTACTAGTGAATGTAATGTAACACACACCCATACAATGCGCACCACCCCGTGATGTTTTTCTCACTCCTACTAGTGAATGTAATATAACAAACACCCATACAATGCGCACCACCCCGTGATGTTTTTCTCACTCCTACTAGTGAATGTAATGTAACACACACCCATACAATGCGCACCAGGCGGGATGATTTCTCACTCCTACTAGTGAGTGTAATGTAACACACACCCATACAATGCGCACCACCCCGTGAAGTTTTTCTCACTCCTACTAGTGAATCTAATGTAACACACACCCATACAATGCGCCCCACCCCGTGATGTTTTTCTCACTCCTACTAGTGAATGTAATGTAACACACACCCATACAATGCGCACCACCCCGTGATGTTTTTCTCACTCCTACTAGTGAATGTAATGTAACACTCACCCATACAATGCGCACCACACAGTGACGTTTTTCTCACTCCTACTAGTGAATCTAATATAACACACACCCATGCAATGCGCACCACCCCGTGATGTTTTTCTCACTCCTACTAGGGAATCTAATGTAACACACACCGATACAATGCGCACCACCCCGCGATGTTTTTCAGAAACCTATCCTACATTGCCACTGCATGTTCCCTGACCTCCCCATCCTGACCACCCCGCGGTGCTTTTCTCCATGCTACATTGCCACTCACTGCCTATCCTAATTCAGACCCTCCGATTCACACCACCCCGTGATGTTTTTCTCACTCCTATTAGTGAATGTAATGTAACACACACCCATACAATGCGCACCACCCCGTGATGTTTTTCTAACTCCTACTAGTGAATGTAATGTAACACACATCCATACAATGCGCACCACCCCGTGATGTTTTTCTCACTCCTATTAGTGAATGTAATGTAACACACACCCATACAATGCGCACCACCCCGTGATGTTTTTCTCACTCCTACTAGTGAATGTAATGTAACACACACCCATACAATGCGCACCACCCCGTGATGTTTTTCTCACTGCTACTAGTGAATGTAATGTAACACACACCCATACAATGCGCACCACCCCGTGATGATTTTCTCACTCTTACTAGTGAATCTAATGTAACACAGACCCATACAATGCGCACCACCCCGTGATGTTTTTCTCACACCTACTAGTGAATGTAATGTAACACACACCCAAACAATGTGCACCACCCCGTGATGTTTTTCTCACTCCTACTAGTGAATGTAATGTAACACACACCCATACAATGCGCACCACCCCGTGATGTTTTTCTCACTCCTACTAGTGAGTGTAATGTAACACACACCCATACAATGCGCACCACCCCGTGAAGTTTTTCTCACTCCTACTAGTGAATCTAATGTAACACACACCCATACAATGCGCACCACCCCGTGATGCTTTTCTCACTCCTACTAGTGAATCTAATGTAACACACACCCATACAATGCGCACCACCCCGCGATGTTTTTCAGAAACCTATCCTACATTGCCACTGCATGTTCCCTGACCTCCCCATGCTGACCAACCCGCGGTGCTTTTCTCCATGCTATTGCCACTCACTGCCTATCCTAAATCAGACCCTCCGATTCACACGACCCCGTGATGTTTTTCTCACTCCTACTAGTGAATGTAATGTAGCACACACCCATACAATGCGCACCACCCCGTGATGTTTTTCTCACTCCTACTAGTGAATGTAATGTAACACACTCCCATACAATTCGCACCACCCTGTGATGTTTTTCTCACTCCTACTAGTGAATGTAATGTAACACAGACCCATACAATGCGCACCAGCCCGTGATGATTTCTCACTTCTACTAGTGAGTGTAATGTAACACACACCCATACAATGCGCACCACCCCGTGGTGCTTTTCTCACTCCTACTAGTGAATGTAATGTAACACACACCCATACAATGCGCCGCAACCCGTGATGTTTTTCTCACTCCTACTAGTGAATGTAATGTAACACACACCCATACAATGCGCACCACCTCGTGATGTTTTTCTCACTCCTACTAGTGAATGTAATGTAACACACACCCATACAATGCGCACCACCCCGTGATGTTTTTCTCACTCCTACTAGTGACTCTAATATAACACACACCCATACAATGCGCACCACCCCGTGATGTTTTTCTCACTCCTACTAGTGAATGTAATGTAACACACACCCATACAATGCGCACCACCTCGTGATGTTTTTCTCACTCCTACTAGTGAATGTAATGTAACACACACCCATACAATGCGCACCACCCCGTGATGTTTTTCTCACTCCTAATAGTGAATCTAATATAACACACACCCATACAATGTGCACCACCCCGTGATGTTTTTCTCACTCCTACTAGTGAATGTAATGTAACACACACCCATAAAATGCGCACCACCCCGTGATGTTTTTCTCACTCCTACTAGTGAATGTAATGTAACACACACCCATACAATGCGCACCACCCCGTGATGTTTTTCTCACTCCTAGTAGTGAATGTAATGTAACACACACCCATACAATGCGCACCACCCCGTGATGTTTTTCTCACTCCTACTAGTGAATCTAATGTAACACACACCCATACAATGCGCACCAACCCGTGATGTTTTTCTCACTCCTACTAGTGAATCTAATGTAACACACACCCATACAATGCGCACCACCCCGCGATGTTTTTCAGAAACCCATCCTACATTGCCACTGCATGTTCCCTGACCTCCCCATGCTGACCACCCCGCGGTGCTTTTCTCCATCCTACATTGCCAATCACTGCCTATCCTAATTCAGACCCTCCGATTCACACCATCCCGTGATGTTTTTCTCACTCCTAATAGTGAATGTAATGTAACACACACCCATACAATGCGCACCACCCCGTGATGTTTTTCTCACTCCTACTAGTGAATGTAATGTAACACACACCCATACAATGCGCACCACCCCGTGATGTTTTTCTCACTCCTACTAGTGAATGTAATGTAACACACACCCATACAATGCGCACCACCCCGTGATGATTTTCTCACTCCTACTAGTGAATCTAATGTAACACAGACCCATACAATGCACACCACCCCGTGATGTTTTTCTCACACCTACTAGTGAATGTAATGTAACACACACCCAAACAATGCGCACCACCCCGTGATGTTTTTCTCACTCCTACTAGTCAATGTAATGTAACACACACCCATACAATGCGCACCACCCCGTGATGTTTTTCTCACTCCTACTAGTGAATGTAATGTAACACACACCCATACAATGCGCACCACCCCGTGATGTTTTTCTCACTCCTACTAGTGAATGTAATGTAACACACACCCATACAATGCGCACCAGGCGGGATGATTTCTCACTCCTACTAGTGAATGTAATGTAACACACACCCAAACAATGCGCACCACCCCGTGATGTTTTTCTCACTCCTACTAGTGGATGTAATGTAACACACACCCATACAATGCGCACCACCCCGTGATGATTTTCTCACTCTTACTAGTGAATCTAATGTAACACAGACCCATACAATGCGCACCACCCCGTGATGTTTTTCTCACACCTACTAGTGAATGTAATGTAACACACACCCAAACAATGTGCACCACCCCGTGATGTTTTTCTCACTCCTACTAGTGAATGTAATGTAACACACACCCATACAATGCGCACCACCCCGTGATGTTTTTCTCACTTCTACTAGTGAGTGTAATGTAACACACACCCATACAATGCGCACCACCCCGTGAAGTTTTTCTCACTCCTACTAGTGAATCTAATGTAACACACACCCATACAATGCGCACCACCCCGTGATGCTTTTCTCACTCCTACTAGTGAATCTAATGTAACACACACCCATACAATGCGCACCACCCCGCGATGTTTTTCAGAAACCTATCCTACATTGCCACTGCATGTTCCCTGACCTCCCCATGCTGACCAACCCGCGGTGCTTTTCTCCATGCTATTGCCACTCACTGCCTATCCTAAATCAGACCCTCCGATTCACACGACCCCGTGATGTTTTTCTCACTCCTACTAGTGAATGTAATGTAACACACACCCATGCAATGCGCACCACCCCGTGATGTTTTTCTCACTCCTACTAGTGAATGTAATGTAACACACTCCCATACAATGCGCACCACCCTGTGATGTTTTTCTCACTCCTACTAGTGAATGTAATGTAACACAGACCCATACAATGCGCACCAGCCCGTGATGATTTCTCACTTCTACTAGTGAGTGTAATGTAACACACACCCATACAATGCGCACCACCCCGTGATGTTTTTCTCACTCCTACTAGTGAATCTAATGTAACACACACCCATACAATGCGCCGCAACCCGTGATGTTTTTCTCACTCCTACTAGTGAATGTAATGTAACGCACACCCATACAATGCGCACCACCCCGTGATGTTTTTCTCACTCCTACTAGTGAATGTAATGTAACACACACCCATACAATGCACACCACCTCGTGATGTTTTTCTCACTCCTACTAGTGAATGTAATGTAACACACACCCATACAATGCGCACCACCCCGTGATGTTTTTCTCACTCCTAATAGTGAATCTAATATAACACACACCCATACAATGTGCACCACCCCGTGATGTTTTTCTCACTCCTACTAGTGAATGTAATGTAACACACACCCATAAAATGCGCACCACCCCGTGATGTTTTTCTCACTCCTACTAGTGAATGTAATGTAACACACACCCATACAATGCGCACCACCCCGTGATGTTTTTCTCACTCCTAGTAGTGAATGTAATGTAACACACACCCATACAATGCGCACCACCCCGTGATGTTTTTCTCACTCCTACTAGTGAATCTAATGTAACACACACCCATACAATGCGCACCAACCCGTGATGTTTTTCTCACTCCTACTAGTGAATGTAATGTAACACACACCCATACAATGCGCACCACCCCGTGATGTTTTTCTCACTCCTACTAGTGAATGTAATGTAACACACACCCATACAATGCGCACCAGGCGGGATGATTTCTCACTCCTACTAGTGAGTGTAATGTAACACACACCCATACAATGCGCACCACCCCGTGATGTTTTTCTCACTCCTACTAGTGAATCTAATGTAACACACACCCATACAATGCGCCCCACCCCGTGATGTTTTTCTCACTCCTACTAGTGAATGTAATGTAACACACACCCATACAATGCGCACCACCCCGTGATGTTTTTCTCACTCCTACTAGTGAATGTAATGTAACACTCACCCATACAATGCGCACCACACCGTGACGTTTTTCTCACTCCTACTAGTGAATCTAATATAACACACACCCATACAATGCGCACCACCCCGTGATGTTTTTCTCACTCCTACTAGGGAATCTAATGTAACACACACCGATACAATGCGCACCACCCCGCGATGTTTTTCAGAAACCTATCCTACATTGCCACTGCATGTTCCCTGACCTCCCCATCCTGACCACCCCGCGGTGCTTTTCTCCATGCTACATTGCCACTCACTGCCTATCCTAATTCAGACCCTCCGATTCACACCACCCCGTGATGTTTTTCTCACTCCTATTAGTGAATGTAATGTAACACACACCCATACAATGCGCACCACCCCGTGATGTTTTTCTCACTCCTACTAGTGAATGTAATGTAACACACATCCATACAATGCGCACCACCCCGTGATGTTTTTCTCACTCCTACTAGTGAATGTAATGTAACACACACCCATACAATGCGCACCACCCCGTGATCTTTTTCTCACTCCTACTCGTGAATGTAATGTAACACACACCCATACAATGCGCACCACCCCGTGATGATTTCTCACTCCTACTAGTGAATCTAATGTAACACACACCCATACAATGCGCACCACCCCGTGATGTTTTTCTCACTCCTACTAGTGTATCTAATATAACACACACCCATACAATGCGCACCACCCCGTGATGTTTTTCTCACTCCTTCTAGTGAATGTAATGTAACACACACCCATACAATGCGCACCACCCCGTGATGTTTTTCTCACTCCTACTAGTGAATGTAATCTAACACACACCCACACAATGCGCACCACCCCGTGATGTTTTTCTCACTCCTACTAGTGAATGTAATGTAACACACACCCATACAATGCGCACCAACCCGTGATGTTTTTCTCACTCCTATTAGTGAATGTAATGTAACACACACATATAAAATACGCACCACCCCGTGATGTTTTTCTCACTCTTACTAGTGAATCTAATGTAACACACACCCATAAAATGCGCACCACCCCGTGATGTTTTTCTCACTCCTACTAGTGAATCTAATGTAACACACACCCATACAATGCGCACCACCCCGTGATGTTTTTCTCACTCCTAATAGTGAATCTAATGTAACACACACCCATACAATGCGCACCACCCCGTGATGTTTTTCTCACTCCTACTAGTGAATCTAATGTAACACACACCCATACAATGCGCACCACACCGTGATGTTTTTCTTACTCCTACTAGTGAATGTAATGTAACACACACCCATACAATGCGCACAACCCGTCATGTTTTTCTCACTCCTACTAGTGAATGTAATGTAACACACACCCATACAATGCGCACCACCCCGTGATGTTTTTCTCACTCCTACTAGTGAATGTAATGTAACACACATCCATACAATGCGCACCACCCCGTGATGTTTTTCTCACTCCTACTAGTGAATCTAATGTAACACACACCCATACAATGCGCACCACCCCGTGATGTTTTTTTCACTCCTACTAGTGAATGTAATGTAACACTCACCCATACAATGCGCAAGACCCCGTGATGTTTTTCTCACTCCTACTAGTGAATGTAATGTAACACACACCCATACAATGCGCACCACCCCATGATGTTTTTCTCACTCCTACTAGTGAATGTAATGTAACACACACCCATACAATGCGCACAACCCCGTGATATTTTTCTCACTCCTACTAGTGAATCTAATGTAACACACACCCATACAATGCGCACCACCCCATTATGTTTTTCTCACTCCTACTAGTGAATGTAATGTAACACACACCCATACAATGAGCACCACCCCGTGATGTATTTCTCAATCCTACTAGTGAATGTAATGTAACACACACCCATACAATGCGCACCACCCCGTGATGTTTTTCTCACTCCTACTTGTGAATCTAATGTAACACCCACCCATACAATGCGGACCACCCCGCGATGTTTTTCAGAAACCTATCCTACATTGAGACTGCATGTTCCCTGACCTCCCCATGCTTACCACCCCGTGGTGCTTTTCTCCATCCTACATTGCCACTCACTGCCTATCCTAATTCAGACCATCCGATTCACACCACCCCGTGATGTTTTTCTCACTCCTACTAGTGAATGTAATGTAACACACACCCATACAATGCGCACCACCCCGTGATGTTTTTCTCACTCCTTCTAGTGAATGTAATGTAACACACACCCATACAATGCGCACCACCCCGTGATGTTTTTCTCACTCCTACTAGTGAATGTAATCTAACACACACCCACACAATGCGCACCACCCCGTGATGTTTTTCTCACTCCTACTAGTGAATGTAATGTAACACACACCCATACAATGCGCACCACCCCGTGATGTTTTTCTCACTCCTATTAGTGAATGTAATGTAACACACACATATAAAATACGCACCACCCCGTGATGTTTTTCTCACTCCTACTAGTGAATCTAATGTAACACACACCCATAAAATGCGCACCACCCCGTGATGTTTTTCTCACTCCTACTAGTGAATCTAATGTAACACACACCCATACAATGCGCACCACCCCGTGATGTTTTTCTCACTCCTAATAGTGAATCTAATGTAACACACACCCATACAATGCGCACCACCCCGTGATGTTTTTCTCACTCCTACTAGTGAATCTAATGTAACACACACCCATACAATGCGCACCACACCGTGATGTTTTTCTCACTCCTACTAGTGAATCTAATGTAACACACACCCATACAATGCGCACCACCCCGTGATGTTTTTCTCACTCCTACTAGTGAATGTACTGTAACACACACCCATACAATGCGCACCACCCCGTGATGTTTTTCTCACTCCTACTAGTGAATCTAATGTAACACACACCCATACAATGCGCACCACCCCGTGATGTTTTTCTCACTCCTATTAGTGAATGTAATGTAACACACACCCATACAATGCGCACCACCCCGTGATGTTTTTCTCACTCCTACTAGTGAATGTAATGTAACACACACCCATACAATGCGCACCACCCCGTGATGGTTTTCTCACTCCTACTAGTGAATGTAATGTAACACACACCCATACAATGCGCACCACCCCGTGATGTTTTTCTCACTCCTACTAGTGAATGTAATGTAACACACACCCATACAATGCGCACCACCCCGTGATGTTTTTCTCACTCCTACTAGTGAATGTAATGTAACACACACCCATACAAGGCGCACCACCCCGTGATGTTTTTCTCACTCCTACTAGTGAATGTAATGTAACACACACCCATACAATGCGAAACACCCCGTGATGTTTTTCTCACTCCTACTAGTGAATGTAATGTAACACACACCCATACAATGCGCACCACCCCGTGATGTTTTTCTCACTCCTACTAGTGAATGTAATGTAACACACACCCATACAATGCGCACCACCCCGTGATGTTTTTCTCACTCCTACTAGTGAATCTAATGTAACACACACCCATACAATGCGCACCACCCCGTGATGTTTTTCTCACTCCTACTAGTGAATGTAATGTAACACACACCCATACAATGCGCACCATCCCGTGATGTTTTTCTCACTCCTACTAGTGAATCTAATGTAACACACACCCATACAATGCGCACCACCCCGTGATGTTTTTCTCACTCCTATTAGTGAATGTAATGTAACACACACCCATACAATGCGCACCACCCCGTGATGTTTTTCTCACTCCTACTAGTGAATGTAATGTAACACACACCCATACAATGCGCACCACCCCGTGATGTTTTTCTCACTCCTACTAGTGAATGTAATGTAACACACACCCATACAATGCGCACCACCCCGTGATGTTTTTCTCACTCCTACTAGTGAATCTAATGTAACACACACCCATACAATGCGCACCACCCCGTGATGTTTTTCTCACTCCTACTAGTGAATGTAATGTAACACACACCCATACAATGCGCACCATCCCGTGATGTTTTTCTCACTCCTACTAGTGAATCTAATGTAACACACACCCATACAATGCGCACCACCCCGTGATGTTTTTCTCACTCCTACTAGTGAATGTAATGTAACACACACCCATACAATGCGCACCACCCCGTGATGTTTTTCTCACTCCTACTAGTGAATGTAATGTAACACACACCCATACAATGCGCACCACCCCGTGATGTTTTTCTCACTCCTACTAGTGAATGTAATGTAACACACACCCATACAATGCGCACCACCCCGTGATGTTTTTCTCACTCCTACTAGTGAATGTAATGTAACACACACCCATACAATGCGAAACACCCCGTGATGTTTTTCTCACTCCTACTAGTGAATGTAATGTAACACACACCCATACAATGCGCACCACCCCGTGATGTTTTTCTCACTCCTACTAGTGAATGTAATGTAACACACACCCATACAATGCGCAACACCCCGTGGTGCTTTTCTCACTCCTACTAGTGAATGTAATGTAACACACACCCATACAATGCGCACCACCCCGTGATGTTTTTCTCATTCCTACTAGTGAATGTAATGTAAGACACACCCATACAATGCGCATCTCCCCGTGATGTTTTTCTCACTCCTACTAGTGAATGTAATGTAACACACACCCATACAATGCGCAACACCCCGTGATGTTTTTCTCACTCCTACTAGTGAATCTAATGTAACACACACCCATACAATGCGCACCACCCCGTGATGTTTTTCTCACTCCTACTAGTGAATGTAATGTAACACACACCCATACAATGCGCACCACCCCGTGATGTTTTTCTCACTCCTACTAGTGAATCTAATGTAACACACACCCATACAATGCGCACCACCCCGTGATGTTTTTCTCACTCCTACTAGTGAATCTAATGTAACACACACCCATACAATGCACCCCACCCCGCGATGTTTTTCAGAAACCTATCCTACATTGCCACTGCATGTTCCCTGACCTCCCCATGCTGACCACCACGCGGTGCTTTTCTCCATCCTACATTGCCACTCACTGCCTATCCTAATTCAGACCCTCCGATTCACACCACCCCGTGATGTTTTTCTCACTCCTAGTAGTGAATGTAATGTAACACACACCCATACAATGCGCACCACCCCGTGATGTTTTTCTCACTCCTACTAGTGAATGTAATGTAACACACACCCATACAATGCGCACCACCCCGTGATGCTTTTCTCACTCCTACTAGTGAATCTAATGTAACACACACCCATACAATGCGCACCACCCCGTGATGTTTTTCTCACTCCTACTAGTGAATGTAATGTAACACACACCCATACAATGCGCACCACCCCGTGATGTTTTTCTCACTCCTACTAGTGAATCTAATGTAACACACACCCATACAATGCGCACCACCCCGTGATGTTTTTCAGAAACCTATCCTACATTGCCACTGCATGTTCCCTGACCTCCCCATGCTGACCACCACGCGGTGCTTTTCTCCATCCTACATTGCCACTCACTGCCTATCCTAATTCAGACCCTCCGATTCACACCACCCCGTGATGTTTTTCTCACTCCTACTAGTGAATGTAATGTAACACACACCCATACAATGCGCACCTCCCCGTGATGTTTTTCACACTCCTACTAGTGCATGTAATGTAACACACACCCATACAATGCGCACCACCCCGCGATGTTTTTCAGAAACCTATCCTACATTTCCACTGCATGATCCCTGACATTCCCATGCTGACCACCCCGTGGTGCTTTTCTCCATCCTACATTGCCACTCACTGCCTATCCTAATTCAGACCCTCCGATTCACACCACCCCGTGATGTTTTTCTCACTCCTAGTAGTGAATGTAATGTAACACACACCCATACAATGCGCACCACCCTGTGATGTTTTTCTCACTCCTAGTAGTGAAGGTAATGTAACACACACCCATAAAATGTGCACCACCCCGTGATGTTTTTCTCACTCCTACTAGTGAATGTAATGTAACACACACCCATACAATGCGCACCACCCCGTGATGTTTTTCTCACTCCTACTAGTGAATGTAATGTGACTCACACCCATACAATGCGCACCACCCCGTGATGTTTTTCTCACTCCTACTAGTGAATGTAATGTATCACACACCCTTACAATGCTCACAACCCCGTGATGTTTTTCTCACTCCTACTAGTGAATGTAATGTAACACACACCCATACAATGCGCACCACCCCGTGATGTTTTTCTCACTCCTACTAGTGAATGTAATGTAACACACACCCATACAATGCGCACCACCCCGTGATGTTTTTCTCACTCCTACTAGTGAATGTAATGTAACACACACCCATAAAATGCGCACCACCCCGTGATGTTTTTCTCACTCCTACTAGTGAATGTAATGTAACACACACCCATAAAATGCGCACCACCCCGTGATGTTTTTTTCACTCCTACTAGTGAATGTAATGTAACACACACCCATACAATGCGCACCACCCCGTGATGTTTTTCTCACACCTATTAGTGAATGTAATGTAACACACACCCATACAATGCGCACCACCCCGTGATGTTTTTCTCACTCCTACTAGTGAATCTAATGTAACACACACCCATACAATGCGCACCACCTCGTGATGTTTTTCTCACTCTTAGTAGTGAATGTAATGTAACACACATCCATACAATTCGCACCACCCCGTGATGTTTTTGTCACTCCTACATGTGAATGTAATGTAACACACACCCATACAATGCGCACCACCCCGTGATGTTTTTCTCACTCCTACTAGTGAATGTAATGTAACACACACCCATACAATGCGCACCACCCCGTGATGTTTTTCTCACTCCTACTAGTGAATGTAATGTAACACACACCCATACAATGCGCACCACCCCGTGATGTTTTTCTCACTCCTACTAGTGAATGTAATGTAACACACACCCATACAATGCGCACCACCCCGTGATGTTTTTCTCACTCCTACTAGTGAATCTAATGTAACACACACCCATACAATGCGCACCACCCCGTGATGTTTTTCTCACTCCTACTAGTGAATCTAATGTAACACACACCCATACAATGCGCACCACCCCGTGATATTTTTCTCACTCCTACTAGTGAATGTAATGTAACACACACCCATACAATGCGCACCACCCCGTGATGTTTTTCTCACTCCTACTAGTGAATGTAATGTAACACACACCCATACAATGCGCACCACCCCGTGATGGTTTTCTCACTCCTACTAGTGAATCTAATGTAACACACACCCATACAATGCGCACAACCCCGTGATGTTTTTCTCACTCCTACTAGTGAATCTAATGTAACACACACCCATACAATGCGCACCACCCCGTGATGTTTTTTTCACTCCTACTATTGAATGTAATGTAACACACACCCATACAATGAACACCACCCCGTGATGTTTTTCTCACTCCTACTAGTGAATCTAATGTAACACACACCCATACAATGCGCACCACCCCGCGATGTTTTTCAGAAACCTATCCTACATTGCCACTGCATATTCCCTGACCTCCCCATGCTGACCACACCGCGGTGCTTTTCTCCATCCTACATTGCCACTCACTGCCTATCCTAATTCAGACCCTCCGATTCACACCACCCCGTGATGTTTTTCTCACTCCTACTAGTGAATGTAATATAACACACACCCATACAATGCGCACCACCCCGTGATGTTTTTCTCACTCCTACTAGTGAATGTAATGTAACACACACCCATACAATGCGCACCACCCCGCGATGTTTTTCAGAAACCTATCCTACATTGCCACTGCATGTTCCCTGACCTCCCCATGCTGACCACCCCGCGGTGCTTTTCTCCATCCTACATTGCCACTCACTGCCTATCCTAATTCAGACCCTCCGATTCACACCACCCCGTGATGTTTTTCTCACTGCTACTAGTGAATGTAATGTAACACACACCCATACAATGCGCACCTCCCCGTGATGTTTTTCACACTCCTACTAGTGCATGTAATGTAACACACACCCATACAATGCGCACCACCCCGCGATGTTTTTCAGAAACCTATCCTACATTTCCACTGCATGTTCCCTCACCTTCCCATGCTGACCACCCCGTGGTGCTTTTCTCCATCCTACATTGCCACTCACTGCCTATCCTAATTCAGACCCTCCGATTCACACCACCCCGTGATGTTTTTCTCACTCCTAGTAGTGAATGTAATGTAACACACACCCATACAATGCGCACCACCCTGTGATGTTTTTCTCACTCCTAGTAGTGAAGGTAATGTAACACACACCCATAAAATGCGCACCACCCCGTGATGTTTTTCTCACTCCTACTAGTGAATGTAATGTAACACACACCCATACAATGCGCACCACCCCGTGATGTTTTTCTCACTCCTACTAGTGAATGTAATGTGACTCACACCCATACAATGCGCACCACCCCGTGATGTTTTTCTCACTCCTACTAGTGAATATAATGTAACACACACCCATACAATGCTCACCACCCAGTGATGTTTTTCTCACTCCTACTAGTGAATGTAATGTAACACACACCCATACAATGCGCACCACCCCGTGATGTTTTTCTCACTCCTACTAGTGAATGTAATGTAACACACACCCATACAATGGGCACCACCCTGTGATGTTTTTCTCACTCCTACTAGTGAATGTAATGTAACACACACCCATACAATGCACACCACCCCGTGATGTTTTTCTCACTCCTACTAGTGAATGTAACACACACCGATACAATGCGCACCACCCCGTGATGTTTTTCTTACTCCTACTAGTGAATCTAATGTAACACACACCCATACAATGCGCACCACCTCCTGATGTTTTTCTCACTCTTAGTAGTGAATGTAATGTAACACACATCCATACAATTCGCACCACCCCGTGATGTTTTTCTCACTCCTACTAGTGAATGTAATGTAACACACACCCGTACAATGCGCACCACCCCGTGATGTTTTTCTCACTCCTACTAGTGAATGTAATGTAACACACACCCATACAATGCGCACCACCCCGTGATGTTTTTCTCACTCCTACTAGTGAATGTAATGTAACACACACCCATACAATGCGCACAACCCCGTGATGTTTTTCTCACTCCTACTAGTGAATCTAATGTAACACACACCCATACAATGCGCAACACCCCGTGATGTTTTTCTCACTCCTACTAGTGAATCTAATGTAACACACACCCATACAATGCGCACCACCTCGTGATGTTTTTCTCACTCTTAGTAGTGAATGTAATGTAACACACATCCATACAATTCGCACCACCCCGTGATGTTTTTGTCACTCCTACATGTGAATGTAATGTAACACACACCCATACAATGCGCACCACCCCGTGATGTTTTTCTCACTCCTACTAGTGAATGTAATGTAACACACACCCATACAATGCGCACCACCCCGTGATGTTTTTCTCACTCCTACTAGTGAATGTAATGTAACACACACCCATACAATGCGCACCACCCCGTGATGTTTTTCTCACTCCTACTAGTGAATGTAATGTAACACACACCCATACAATGCGCACCACCCCGTGATGTTTTTCTCACTCCTACTAGTGAATCTAATGTAACACACACCCATACAATGCGCACCACCCCGTGATGTTTTTCTCACTCCTACTAGTGAATCTAATGTAACACACACCCATACAATGCGCACCACCCCGTGATGTTTTTCTCACTCCTACTAGTGAATGTAATGTAACACACACCCATACAATGCGCACCACCCCGTGATGTTTTTCTCACTCCTACTAGTGAATGTAATGTAACACACACCCATACAATGCGCACCACCCCGTGATGGTTTTCTCACTCCTACTAGTGAATCTAATGTAACACACACCCATACAATGCGCACAACCCCGTGATGTTTTTCTCACTCCTACTAGTGAATCTAATGTAACACACACCCATACAATGCGCACCACCCCGTGATGTTTTTTTCACTCCTACTATTGAATGTAATGTAACACACACCCATACAATGAGCACCACCCCGTGATGTTTTTCTCACTCCTACTAGTGAATCTAATGTAACACACACCCATACAATGCGCACCACCCCGCGATGTTTTTCAGAAACCTATCCTACATTGCCACTGCATATTCCCTGACCTCCCCATGCTGACCACACCGCGGTGCTTTTCTCCATCCTACATTGCCACTCACTGCCTATCCTAATTCAGACCCTCCGATTCACACCACCCCGTGATGTTTTTCTCACTCCTACTAGTGAATGTAATATAACACACACCCATACAATGCGCACCACCCCGTGATGTTTTTCTCACTCCTACTAGTGAATGTAATGTAACACACACCCATACAATGCGCACCACCCCGCGATGTTTTTCAGAAACCTATCCTACATTGCCACTGCATGTTCCCTGACCTCCCCATGCTGACCACCCCGCGGTGCTTTTCTCCATCCTACATTGCCACTCACTGCCTATCCTAATTCAGACCCTCCGATTCACACCACCCCGTGATGTTTTTCTCACTGCTACTAGTGAATGTAATGTAACACACACCCATACAATGCGCACCTCCCCGTGATGTTTTTCACACTCCTACTAGTGCATGTAATGTAACACACACCCATACAATGCGCACCACCCCGCGATGTTTTTCAGAAACCTATCCTACATTTCCACTGCATGTTCCCTCACCTTCCCATGCTGACCACCCCGTGGTGCTTTTCTCCATCCTACATTGCCACTCACTGCCTATCCTAATTCAGACCCTCCGATTCACACCACCCCGTGATGTTTTTCTCACTCCTAGTAGTGAATGTAATGTAACACACACCCATACAATGCGCACCACCCTGTGATGTTTTTCTCACTCCTAGTAGTGAAGGTAATGTAACACACACCCATAAAATGCGCACCACCCCGTGATGTTTTTCTCACTCCTACTAGTGAATGTAATGTAACACACACCCATACAATGCGCACCACCCCGTGATGTTTTTCTCACTCCTACTAGTGAATGTAATGTGACTCACACCCATACAATGCGCACCACCCCGTGATGTTTTTCTCACTCCTACTAGTGAATATAATGTAACACACACCCATACAATGCTCACCACCCAGTGATGTTTTTCTCACTCCTACTAGTGAATGTAATGTAACACACACCCATACAATGCGCACCACCCCGTGATGTTTTTCTCACTCCTACTAGTGAATGTAATGTAACACACACCCATACAATGCGCACCACCCTGTGATGTTTTTCTCACTCCTACTAGTGAATGTAATGTAACACACACCCATACAATGCACACCACCCCGTGATGTTTTTCTCACTCCTACTAGTGAATGTAACACACACCGATACAATGCGCACCACCCCGTGATGTTTTTCTTACTCCTACTAGTGAATCTAATGTAACACACACCCATACAATGCGCACCACCTCCTGATGTTTTTCTCACTCTTAGTAGTGAATGTAATGTAACACACATCCATACAATTCGCACCACCCCGTGATGTTTTTCTCACTCCTACTAGTGAATGTAATGTAACACACACCCGTACAATGCGCACCACCCCGTGATGTTTTTCTCACTCCTACTAGTGAATGTAATGTAACACACACCCATACAATGCGCACCACCCCGTGATGTTTTTCTCACTCCTACTAGTGAATGTAATGTAACACACACCCATACAATGCGCACAACCCCGTGATGTTTTTCTCACTCCTACTAGTGAATCTAATGTAACACACACCCATACAATGCGCAACACCCCGTGATGTTTTTCTCACTCCTACTAGTGAATCTAATGTAACACACACCCATACAATGCGCACCACCTCGTGATGTTTTTCTCACTCTTAGTAGTGAATGTAATGTAACACACATCCATACAATTCGCACCACCCCGTGATGTTTTTGTCACTCCTACATGTGAATGTAATGTAACACACACCCATACAATGCGCACCACCCCGTGATGTTTTTCTCACTCCTACTATTGAATGTAATGTAACACACACCCATACAATGCGCACCACCCCGTGATGTTTTTCTCACTCCTACTAGTGAATGTAATGTAACACACACCCATACAATGCGCACCACCCCGTGATGTTTTTCTCACTCCTACTAGTGAATGTAATGTAACACACACCCATACAATGCGCACCACCCCGTGATGTTTTTCTCACTCCTACTAGTGAATCTAATGTAACACACACCCATACAATGCGCACCACCCCGTGATGTTTTTCTCACTCCTACTAGTGAATCTAATGTAACACACACCCATACAATGCGCACCACCCCGTGATGTTTTTCTCACTCCTACTAGTGAATGTAATGTAACACACACCCATACAATGCGCACCACCCCGTGATGTTTTTCTCACTCCTACTAGTGAATGTAATGTAACACACACCCATACAATGCGCACCACCCCGTGATGGTTTTCTCACTCCTACTAGTGAATCTAATGTAACACACACCCATACAATGCGCACAACCCCGTGATGTTTTTCTCACTCCTACTAGTGAATCTAATGTAACACACACCCATACAATGCGCACCACCCCGTGATGTTTTTTTCACTCCTACTATTGAATGTAATGTAACACACACCCATACAATGAGCACCACCCCGTGATGTTTTTCTCACTCCTACTAGTGAATCTAATGTAACACACACCCATACAATGCGCACCACCCCGCGATGTTTTTCAGAAACCTATCCTACATTGCCACTGCATATTCCCTGACCTCCCCATGCTGACCACACCGCGGTGCTTTTCTCCATCCTACATTGCCACTCACTGCCTATCCTAATTCAGACCCTCCGATTCACACCACCCCGTGATGTTTTTCTCACTCCTACTAGTGAATGTAATATAACACACACCCATACAATGCGCACCACCCCGTGATGTTTTTCTCACTCCTACTAGTGAATGTAATGTAACACACACCCATACAATGCGCACCACCCCGCGATGTTTTTCAGAAACCTATCCTACATTGCCACTGCATGTTCCCTGACCTCCCCATGCTGACCACCCCGCGGTGCTTTTCTCCATCCTACATTGCCACTCACTGCCTATCCTAATTCAGACCCTCCGATTCACACCACCCCGTGATGTTTTTCTCACTGCTACTAGTGAATGTAATGTAACACACACCCATACAATGCGCACCTCCCCGTGATGTTTTTCACACTCCTACTAGTGCATGTAATGTAACACACACCCATACAATGCGCACCACCCCGCGATGTTTTTCAGAAACCTATCCTACATTTCCACTGCATGTTCCCTCACCTTCCCATGCTGACCACCCCGTGGTGCTTTTCTCCATCCTACATTGCCACTCACTGCCTATCCTAATTCAGACCCTCCGATTCACACCACCCCGTGATGTTTTTCTCACTCCTAGTAGTGAATGTAATGTAACACACACCCATACAATGCGCACCACCCTGTGATGTTTTTCTCACTCCTAGTAGTGAAGGTAATGTAACACACACCCATAAAATGCGCACCACCCCGTGATGTTTTTCTCACTCCTACTAGTGAATGTAATGTAACACACACCCATACAATGCGCACCACCCCGTGATGTTTTTCTCACTCCTACTAGTGAATGTAATGTGACTCACACCCATACAATGCGCACCACCCCGTGATGTTTTTCTCACTCCTACTAGTGAATATAATGTAACACACACCCATACAATGCTCACCACCCAGTGATGTTTTTCTCACTCCTACTAGTGAATGTAATGTAACACACACCCATACAATGCGCACCACCCCGTGATGTTTTTCTCACTCCTACTAGTGAATGTAATGTAACACACACCCATACAATGCGCACCACCCTGTGATGTTTTTCTCACTCCTACTAGTGAATGTAATGTAACACACACCCATACAATGCACACCACCCCGTGATGTTTTTCTCACTCCTACTAGTGAATGTAACACACACCGATACAATGCGCACCACCCCGTGATGTTTTTCTTACTCCTACTAGTGAATCTAATGTAACACACACCCATACAATGCGCACCACCTCCTGATGTTTTTCTCACTCTTAGTAGTGAATGTAATGTAACACACATCCATACAATTCGCACCACCCCGTGATGTTTTTCTCACTCCTACTAGTGAATGTAATGTAACACACACCCGTACAATGCGCACCACCCCGTGATGTTTTTCTCACTCCTACTAGTGAATGTAATGTAACACACACCCATACAATGCGCACCACCCCGTGATGTTTTTCTCACTCCTACTAGTGAATGTAATGTAACACACACCCATACAATGCGCACAACCCCGTGATGTTTTTCTCACTCCTACTAGTGAATCTAATGTAACACACACCCATACAATGCGCAACACCCCGTGATGTTTTTCTCACTCCTACTAGTGAATGTAATGTAACACACACCCATACAATGCGTACCACCCCGTGATGTTTTTCTCACTCCTACTTGTGAATCTAATGTAACACCCACCCATAAAATGCGGACCACCCCGCGATGTTTTTCTCACTCCTACTAGTGAATGTAATGTAACACACACCCATACAATGCGCACCACCCCGTGATGTTTTTCTCACACCTATTAGTGAATATAATGTAACACACACCCATACAATGCGCACCACCCCATGATGTTTTTCTCACTCCTACTAGTGAATGTAATGTAACACACACCCATACAATGCGCACCACCCCGTGATGTTTTTCTCACTCTTAGTAGTGAATGTAATGTAACACACATCCATACAATTCGAACCACCCCGTGATGTTTTTCTCACTCCTATATGTGAATGTAATGTAACACACACCCGTACAATGCGCACCACCCCGTGATGTTTTTCTCACTCCTACTAGTGAATGTAATGTAACACACACCCATACAATGCGCACCACCCCGTGATGTTTTTCTCACTCCTACTAGTGAATGTAATGTAACACACACCCATACAATGCGCACAACCCCCGTGATATTTTTCTCACTCCTACTAGTGAATCTAATGTAACACACACCCATACAATGCGCACCACCCCATTATGTTTTTCTCACTCCTACTAGTGAATGTAATGTAACACACACCCATACAATGAGCACCACCCCGTGATGTTTTTCTCACTCCTACTAGTGAATGTAATGTAACACACACCCATACAATGCGCACCACCCCGTGATGTTTTTCTCACTCCTACTTGTGAATCTAATGTAACAGCCACCCATACAATGCGGACCACCCCGCGATGTTTTTCAGAAACCTATCCTACATTGAGACTGCATGTTCCCTGACCTCCCCATGCTTACCACCCCGTGGTGCTTTTCTCCATCCTACATTGCCACTCACTGCCTATCCCAATTCAGACCATCCGATTCACACCACCCCGTGATGTTTTTCTCACTCCTACTAGTGAATGTAATGTAACACACACCCATACAATGCGCACCACCCCGTGATGTTTTTCTCACTCCTTCTAGTGAATGTAATGTAACACACACCCATACAATGCGCACCACCCCGTGATGTTTTTCTCACTCCTACTAGTGAATGTAATCTAACACACACCCACACAATGCGCACCACCCCGTGATGTTTTTCTCACTCCTACTAGTGAATGTAATGTAACACACACCAATACAATGCGCACCACACCGTGATGTTTTTCTTACTCCTACTAGTGAATGTAATGTAACACACACCCATACAATGCGCACACCCGTCATGTTTTTCTCACTCCTACTAGTGAATGTAATGTAACACACACCCATACAATGCGCACCACCCCGTGATGTTTTTCTCACTCCTACTAGTGAATGTAATGTAACACACATCCATACAATGCGCACCACCCCCGTGATGTTTTTCTCACTCCTACTAGTGAATCTAATGTAACACACACCCATACAATGCGCACCACCCCGTGATGTTTTTTCACTCCTACTAGTGAATGTAATGTAACACTCACCCATACAATGCGCAAGACCCCGTGATGTTTTTCTCACTCCTACTAGTGAATGTAATGTAACACACACCCATACAATGCGCACCACCCCGTGATGTTTTTCTCACTCCTACTAGTGAATGTAATGTAACACACACCCATACAATGCGCACCACCCCGTGATGTTTTTCTCACTCCTACTAGTGAATGTAATGTAACACACACCCATACAATGCGCACAACCCCGTGATGATTTTCTCACTCCTACTAGTGAATCTAATGTAACACACACCCATACACTGCGCACCACCCCGTGATGTTTTTCTCACTCCTACTAGTGAAGGTAATGTAACACACACCCATACAATGCGCACCACCCCGTGATGTTTTTCTCACTCCTACTAGTGAATGTAATGTAACACACACCCATACAATGCGCACCACCCCGTGATGTTTTTCTCATTCCTACTAGTGAATGTAATGTAACACACACCCATACAATGCGCATCTCCCCGTGATGTTTTTCTCACTCCTACTAGTGAATGTAATGTAACACACACCCATACAATGCGCATCTCCCCGTGATGTTTTTCTCACTCCTACTAGTGAATGTAATGTAACACACACCCATACAATGCGCACCACCCCGTGATGTTTTTCTCACTCCTACTAGTGAATCTAATGTAACACACACCCATACAATGCGCACCACCCCGTGATGTTTTTCTCACTCCTACTAGTGAATGTAATGTAACACACACCCATACAATGCGCACCACCCCGTGATGTTTTTCTCACTCCTACTAGTGAATCTAATGTAACACACACCCATACAATGCGCACCACCCCGTGATGGTTTTCTCACTCCTACTAGTGAATGTAATGTAACACACACCCATACAATGCGCACCACCCCGAGATGTTTTTCTCACTCCTACTAGTGAATGTAATGTAACACACACCCATACAATGCGCACCACCCCGTGATGTTTTTCTCACTCCTACTAGTGAATGTAATGTAACACACACCCATACAATGCGCACCACCCCGTGATGTTTTTCTCACTCCTACTAGTGAATGTAATGTAACACACACCCATACAATGCGAAACACCCCGTGATGTTTTTCTCACTCCTACTAGTGAATGTAATGTAACACACACCCATACAATGCGCACCACCCCGTGATGTTTTTCTCACTCCTACTAGTGAATGTAATGTAACACACACCCATACAATGCGCAACACCCCGTGGTGCTTTTCTCACTCCTACTAGTGAATGTAATGTAACACACACCCATACAATGCGCACCACCCCGTGATGTTTTTCTCATTCCTACTAGTGAATGTAATGTAACACACACCCATACAATGCGCATCTCCCCGTGATGTTTTTCTCACTCCTACTAGTGAATGTAATGTAACACACACCCATACAATGCGCAACACCCCGTGATGTTTTTCTCACTCCTACTAGTGAATCTAATGTAACACACACCCATACAATGCGCACCACCCCGTGATGTTTTTCTCACTCCTACTAGTGAATGTAATGTAACACACACCCATACAATGCGCACCACCCCGTGATGTTTTTCTCACTCCTACTAGTGAATCTAATGTAACACACACCCATACAATGCGCACCACCCCGTGATGTTTTTCTCACTCCTACTAGTGAATCTAATGTAACACACACCCATACAATGCACCCCACCCCGCGATGTTTTTCAGAAACCTATCCTACATTGCCACTGCATGTTCCCTGACCTCCCCATGCTGACCACCACGCGGTGCTTTTCTCCATCCTACATTGCCACTCACTGCCTATCCTAATTCAGACCCTCCGATTCACACCACCCCGTGATGTTTTTCTCACTCCTAGTAGTGAATGTAATGTAACACACACCCATACAATGCGCACCACCCCGTGATGTTTTTCTCACTCCTACTAGTGAATGTAATGTAACACACACCCATACAATGCGCACCACCCCGTGATGCTTTTCTCACTCCTACTAGTGAATCTAATGTAACACACACCCATACAATGCGCACCACCCCGTGATGTTTTTCTCACTCCTACTAGTGAATGTAATGTAACACACACCCATACAATGCGCACCACCCCGTGATGTTTTTCTCACTCCTACTAGTGAATCTAATGTAACACACACCCATACAATGCGCACCACCCCGTGATGTTTTTCAGAAACCTATCCTACATTGCCACTGCATGTTCCCTGACCTCCCCATGCTGACCACCACGCGGTGCTTTTCTCCATCCTACATTGCCACTCACTGCCTATCCTAATTCAGACCCTCCGATTCACACCACCCCGTGATGTTTTTCTCACTCCTACTAGTGAATGTAATGTAACACACACCCATACAATGCGCACCTCCCCGTGATGTTTTTCACACTCCTACTAGTGCATGTAATGTAACACACACCCATACAATGCGCACCACCCCGCGATGTTTTTCAGAAACCTATCCTACATTTCCACTGCATGATCCCTGACATTCCCATGCTGACCACCCCGTGGTGCTTTTCTCCATCCTACATTGCCACTCACTGCCTATCCTAATTCAGACCCTCCGATTCACACCACCCCGTGATGTTTTTCTCACTCCTAGTAGTGAATGTAATGTAACACACACCCATACAATGCGCACCACCCTGTGATGTTTTTCTCACTCCTAGTAGTGAAGGTAATGTAACACACACCCATAAAATGTGCACCACCCCGTGATGTTTTTCTCACTCCTACTAGTGAATGTAATGTAACACACACCCATACAATGCGCACCACCCCGTGATGTTTTTCTCACTCCTACTAGTGAATGTAATGTGACTCACACCCATACAATGCGCACCACCCCGTGATGTTTTTCTCACTCCTACTAGTGAATGTAATGTATCACACACCCTTACAATGCTCACAACCCCGTGATGTTTTTCTCACTCCTACTAGTGAATGTAATGTAACACACACCCATACAATGCGCACCACCCCGTGATGTTTTTCTCACTCCTACTAGTGAATGTAATGTAACACACACCCATACAATGCGCACCACCCCGTGATGTTTTTCTCACTCCTACTAGTGAATGTAATGTAACACACACCCATAAAATGCGCACCACCCCGTGATGTTTTTCTCACTCCTACTAGTGAATGTAATGTAACACACACCCATAAAATGCGCACCACCCCGTGATGTTTTTTTCACTCCTACTAGTGAATGTAATGTAACACACACCCATACAATGCGCACCACCCCGTGATGTTTTTCTCACACCTATTAGTGAATGTAATGTAACACACACCCATACAATGCGCACCACCCCGTGATGTTTTTCTCACTCCTACTAGTGAATCTAATGTAACACACACCCATACAATGCGCACCACCTCGTGATGTTTTTCTCACTCTTAGTAGTGAATGTAATGTAACACACATCCATACAATTCGCACCACCCCGTGATGTTTTTGTCACTCCTACATGTGAATGTAATGTAACACACACCCATACAATGCGCACCACCCCGTGATGTTTTTCTCACTCCTACTAGTGAATGTAATGTAACACACACCCATACAATGCGCACCACCCCGTGATGTTTTTCTCACTCCTACTAGTGAATGTAATGTAACACACACCCATACAATGCGCACCACCCCGTGATGTTTTTCTCACTCCTACTAGTGAATGTAATGTAACACACACCCATACAATGCGCACCACCCCGTGATGTTTTTCTCACTCCTACTAGTGAATCTAATGTAACACACACCCATACAATGCGCACCACCCCGTGATGTTTTTCTCACTCCTACTAGTGAATCTAATGTAACACACACCCATACAATGCGCACCACCCCGTGATGTTTTTCTCACTCCTACTAGTGAATGTAATGTAACACACACCCATACAATGCGCACCACCCCGTGATGTTTTTCTCACTCCTACTAGTGAATGTAATGTAACACACACCCATACAATGCGCACCACCCCGTGATGGTTTTCTCACTCCTACTAGTGAATCTAATGTAACACACACCCATACAATGCGCACAACCCCGTGATGTTTTTCTCACTCCTACTAGTGAATCTAATGTAACACACACCCATACAATGCGCACCACCCCGTGATGTTTTTTTCACTCCTACTATTGAATGTAATGTAACACACACCCATACAATGAACACCACCCCGTGATGTTTTTCTCACTCCTACTAGTGAATCTAATGTAACACACACCCATACAATGCGCACCACCCCGCGATGTTTTTCAGAAACCTATCCTACATTGCCACTGCATATTCCCTGACCTCCCCATGCTGACCACACCGCGGTGCTTTTCTCCATCCTACATTGCCACTCACTGCCTATCCTAATTCAGACCCTCCGATTCACACCACCCCGTGATGTTTTTCTCACTCCTACTAGTGAATGTAATATAACACACACCCATACAATGCGCACCACCCCGTGATGTTTTTCTCACTCCTACTAGTGAATGTAATGTAACACACACCCATACAATGCGCACCACCCCGCGATGTTTTTCAGAAACCTATCCTACATTGCCACTGCATGTTCCCTGACCTCCCCATGCTGACCACCCCGCGGTGCTTTTCTCCATCCTACATTGCCACTCACTGCCTATCCTAATTCAGACCCTCCGATTCACACCACCCCGTGATGTTTTTCTCACTGCTACTAGTGAATGTAATGTAACACACACCCATACAATGCGCACCTCCCCGTGATGTTTTTCACACTCCTACTAGTGCATGTAATGTAACACACACCCATACAATGCGCACCACCCCGCGATGTTTTTCAGAAACCTATCCTACATTTCCACTGCATGTTCCCTCACCTTCCCATGCTGACCACCCCGTGGTGCTTTTCTCCATCCTACATTGCCACTCACTGCCTATCCTAATTCAGACCCTCCGATTCACACCACCCCGTGATGTTTTTCTCACTCCTAGTAGTGAATGTAATGTAACACACACCCATACAATGCGCACCACCCTGTGATGTTTTTCTCACTCCTAGTAGTGAAGGTAATGTAACACACACCCATAAAATGCGCACCACCCCGTGATGTTTTTCTCACTCCTACTAGTGAATGTAATGTAACACACACCCATACAATGCGCACCACCCCGTGATGTTTTTCTCACTCCTACTAGTGAATGTAATGTGACTCACACCCATACAATGCGCACCACCCCGTGATGTTTTTCTCACTCCTACTAGTGAATATAATGTAACACACACCCATACAATGCTCACCACCCAGTGATGTTTTTCTCACTCCTACTAGTGAATGTAATGTAACACACACCCATACAATGCGCACCACCCCGTGATGTTTTTCTCACTCCTACTAGTGAATGTAATGTAACACACACCCATAAAATGCGCACCACCCTGTGATGTTTTTCTCACTCCTACTAGTGAATGTAATGTAACACACACCCATACAATGCACACCACCCCGTGATGTTTTTCTCACTCCTACTAGTGAATGTAACACACACCGATACAATGCGCACCACCCCGTGATGTTTTTCTTACTCCTACTAGTGAATCTAATGTAACACACACCCATACAATGCGCACCACCTCCTGATGTTTTTCTCACTCTTAGTAGTGAATGTAATGTAACACACATCCATACAATTCGCACCACCCCGTGATGTTTTTCTCACTCCTACTAGTGAATGTAATGTAACACACACCCGTACAATGCGCACCACCCCGTGATGTTTTTCTCACTCCTACTAGTGAATGTAATGTAACACACACCCATACAATGCGCACCACCCCGTGATGTTTTTCTCACTCCTACTAGTGAATGTAATGTAACACACACCCATACAATGCGCACAACCCCGTGATGTTTTTCTCACTCCTACTAGTGAATCTAATGTAACACACACCCATACAATGCGCAACACCCCGTGATGTTTTTCTCACTCCTACTAGTGAATCTAATGTAACACACACCCATACAATGCGCACCACCTCGTGATGTTTTTCTCACTCTTAGTAGTGAATGTAATGTAACACACATCCATACAATTCGCACCACCCCGTGATGTTTTTGTCACTCCTACATGTGAATGTAATGTAACACACACCCATACAATGCGCACCACCCCGTGATGTTTTTCTCACTCCTACTAGTGAATGTAATGTAACACACACCCATACAATGCGCACCACCCCGTGATGTTTTTCTCACTCCTACTAGTGAATGTAATGTAACACACACCCATACAATGCGCACCACCCCGTGATGTTTTTCTCACTCCTACTAGTGAATGTAATGTAACACACACCCATACAATGCGCACCACCCCGTGATGTTTTTCTCACTCCTACTAGTGAATCTAATGTAACACACACCCATACAATGCGCACCACCCCGTGATGTTTTTCTCACTCCTACTAGTGAATCTAATGTAACACACACCCATACAATGCGCACCACCCCGTGATGTTTTTCTCACTCCTACTAGTGAATGTAATGTAACACACACCCATACAATGCGCACCACCCCGTGATGTTTTTCTCACTCCTACTAGTGAATGTAATGTAACACACACCCATACAATGCGCACCACCCCGTGATGGTTTTCTCACTCCTACTAGTGAATCTAATGTAACACACACCCATACAATGCGCACAACCCCGTGATGTTTTTCTCACTCCTACTAGTGAATCTAATGTAACACACACCCATACAATGCGCACCACCCCGTGATGTTTTTTTCACTCCTACTATTGAATGTAATGTAACACACACCCATACAATGAGCACCACCCCGTGATGTTTTTCTCACTCCTACTAGTGAATCTAATGTAACACACACCCATACAATGCGCACCACCCCGCGATGTTTTTCAGAAACCTATCCTACATTGCCACTGCATATTCCCTGACCTCCCCATGCTGACCACACCGCGGTGCTTTTCTCCATCCTACATTGCCACTCACTGCCTATCCTAATTCAGACCCTCCGATTCACACCACCCCGTGATGTTTTTCTCACTCCTACTAGTGAATGTAATATAACACACACCCATACAATGCGCACCACCCCGTGATGTTTTTCTCACTCCTACTAGTGAATGTAATGTAACACACACCCATACAATGCGCACCACCCCGCGATGTTTTTCAGAAACCTATCCTACATTGCCACTGCATGTTCCCTGACCTCCCCATGCTGACCACCCCGCGGTGCTTTTCTCCATCCTACATTGCCACTCACTGCCTATCCTAATTCAGACCCTCCGATTCACACCACCCCGTGATGTTTTTCTCACTGCTACTAGTGAATGTAATGTAACACACACCCATACAATGCGCACCTCCCCGTGATGTTTTTCACACTCCTACTAGTGCATGTAATGTAACACACACCCATACAATGCGCACCACCCCGCGATGTTTTTCAGAAACCTATCCTACATTTCCACTGCATGTTCCCTCACCTTCCCATGCTGACCACCCCGTGGTGCTTTTCTCCATCCTACATTGCCACTCACTGCCTATCCTAATTCAGACCCTCCGATTCACACCACCCCGTGATGTTTTTCTCACTCCTAGTAGTGAATGTAATGTAACACACACCCATACAATGCGCACCACCCTGTGATGTTTTTCTCACTCCTAGTAGTGAAGGTAATGTAACACACACCCATAAAATGCGCACCACCCCGTGATGTTTTTCTCACTCCTACTAGTGAATGTAATGTAACACACACCCATACAATGCGCACCACCTTTGATGTTTTTCTCACTCCTACTAGTGAATGTAATGTGACTCACACCCATACAATGCGCACCACCCCGTGATGTTTTTCTCACTCCTACTAGTGAATATAATGTAACACACACCCATACAATGCTCACCACCCAGTGATGTTTTTCTCACTCCTACTAGTGAATGTAATGTAACACACACCCATACAATGCGCACCACCCCGTGATGTTTTTCTCACTCCTACTAGTGAATGTAATGTAACACACACCCATACAATGCGCACCACCCTGTGATGTTTTTCTCACTCCTACTAGTGAATGTAATGTAACACACACCCATACAATGCACACCACCCCGTGATGTTTTTCTCACTCCTACTAGTGAATGTAACACACACCGATACAATGCGCACCACCCCGTGATGTTTTTCTTACTCCTACTAGTGAATCTAATGTAACACACACCCATACAATGCGCACCACCTCCTGATGTTTTTCTCACTCTTAGTAGTGAATGTAATGTAACACACATCCATACAATTCGCACCACCCCGTGATGTTTTTCTCACTCCTACTAGTGAATGTAATGTAACACACACCCGTACAATGCGCACCACCCCGTGATGTTTTTCTCACTCCTACTAGTGAATGTAATGTAACACACACCCATACAATGCGCACCACCCCGTGATGTTTTTCTCACTCCTACTAGTGAATGTAATGTAACACACACCCATACAATGCGCACAACCCCGTGATGTTTTTCTCACTCCTACTAGTGAATCTAATGTAACACACACCCATACAATGCGCAACACCCCGTGATGTTTTTCTCACTCCTACTAGTGAATCTAATGTAACACACACCCATACAATGCGCACCACCTCGTGATGTTTTTCTCACTCTTAGTAGTGAATGTAATGTAACACACATCCATACAATTCGCACCACCCCGTGATGTTTTTGTCACTCCTACATGTGAATGTAATGTAACACACACCCATACAATGCGCACCACCCCGTGATGTTTTTCTCACTCCTACTAGTGAATGTAATGTAACACACACCCATACAATGCGCACCACCCCGTGATGTTTTTCTCACTCCTACTAGTGAATGTAATGTAACACACACCCATACAATGCGCACCACCCCGTGATGTTTTTCTCACTCCTACTAGTGAATGTAATGTAACACACACCCATACAATGCGCACCACCCCGTGATGTTTTTCTCACTCCTACTAGTGAATCTAATGTAACACACACCCATACAATGCGCACCACCCCGTGATGTTTTTCTCACTCCTACTAGTGAATCTAATGTAACACACACCCATACAATGCGCACCACCCCGTGATGTTTTTCTCACTCCTACTAGTGAATGTAATGTAACACACACCCATACAATGCGCACCACCCCGTGATGTTTTTCTCACTCCTACTAGTGAATGTAATGTAACACACACCCATACAATGCGCACCACCCCGTGATGGTTTTCTCACTCCTACTAGTGAATCTAATGTAACACACACCCATACAATGCGCACAACCCCGTGATGTTTTTCTCACTCCTACTAGTGAATCTAATGTAACACACACCCATACAATGCGCACCACCCCGTGATGTTTTTTTCACTCCTACTATTGAATGTAATGTAACACACACCCATACAATGAGCACCACCCCGTGATGTTTTTCTCACTCCTACTAGTGAATCTAATGTAACACACACCCATACAATGCGCACCACCCCGCGATGTTTTTCAGAAACCTATCCTACATTGCCACTGCATATTCCCTGACCTCCCCATGCTGACCACACCGCGGTGCTTTTCTCCATCCTACATTGCCACTCACTGCCTATCCTAATTCAGACCCTCCGATTCACACCACCCCGTGATGTTTTTCTCACTCCTACTAGTGAATGTAATATAACACACACCCATACAATGCGCACCACCCCGTGATGTTTTTCTCACTCCTACTAGTGAATGTAATGTAACACACACCCATACAATGCGCACCACCCCGCGATGTTTTTCAGAAACCTATCCTACATTGCCACTGCATGTTCCCTGACCTCCCCATGCTGACCACCCCGCGGTGCTTTTCTCCATCCTACATTGCCACTCACTGCCTATCCTAATTCAGACCCTCCGATTCACACCACCCCGTGATGTTTTTCTCACTGCTACTAGTGAATGTAATGTAACACACACCCATACAATGCGCACCTCCCCGTGATGTTTTTCACACTCCTACTAGTGCATGTAATGTAACACACACCCATACAATGCGCACCACCCCGCGATGTTTTTCAGAAACCTATCCTACATTTCCACTGCATGTTCCCTCACCTTCCCATGCTGACCACCCCGTGGTGCTTTTCTCCATCCTACATTGCCACTCACTGCCTATCCTAATTCAGACCCTCCGATTCACACCACCCCGTGATGTTTTTCTCACTCCTAGTAGTGAATGTAATGTAACACACACCCATACAATGCGCACCACCCTGTGATGTTTTTCTCACTCCTAGTAGTGAAGGTAATGTAACACACACCCATAAAATGCGCACCACCCCGTGATGTTTTTCTCACTCCTACTAGTGAATGTAATGTAACACACACCCATACAATGCGCACCACCCCGTGATGTTTTTCTCACTCCTACTAGTGAATGTAATGTGACTCACACCCATACAATGCGCACCACCCCGTGATGTTTTTCTCACTCCTACTAGTGAATATAATGTAACACACACCCATACAATGCTCACCACCCAGTGATGTTTTTCTCACTCCTACTAGTGAATGTAATGTAACACACACCCATACAATGCGCACCACCCCGTGATGTTTTTCTCACTCCTACTAGTGAATGTAATGTAACACACACCCATACAATGCGCACCACCCTGTGATGTTTTTCTCACTCCTACTAGTGAATGTAATGTAACACACACCCATACAATGCACACCACCCCGTGATGTTTTTCTCACTCCTACTAGTGAATGTAACACACACCGATACAATGCGCACCACCCCGTGATGTTTTTCTTACTCCTACTAGTGAATCTAATGTAACACACACCCATACAATGCGCACCACCTCCTGATGTTTTTCTCACTCTTAGTAGTGAATGTAATGTAACACACATCCATACAATTCGCACCACCCCGTGATGTTTTTCTCACTCCTACTAGTGAATGTAATGTAACACACACCCGTACAATGCGCACCACCCCGTGATGTTTTTCTCACTCCTACTAGTGAATGTAATGTAACACACACCCATACAATGCGCACCACCCCGTGATGTTTTTCTCACTCCTACTAGTGAATGTAATGTAACACACACCCATACAATGCGCACAACCCCGTGATGTTTTTCTCACTCCTACTAGTGAATCTAATGTAACACACACCCATACAATGCGCAACACCCCGTGATGTTTTTCTCACTCCTACTAGTGAATCTAATGTAACACACACCCATACAATGCGCACCACCTCGTGATGTTTTTCTCACTCTTAGTAGTGAATGTAATGTAACACACATCCATACAATTCGCACCACCCCGTGATGTTTTTGTCACTCCTACATGTGAATGTAATGTAACACACACCCATACAATGCGCACCACCCCGTGATGTTTTTCTCACTCCTACTAGTGAATGTAATGTAACACACACCCATACAATGCGCACCACCCCGTGATGTTTTTCTCACTCCTACTAGTGAATGTAATGTAACACACACCCATACAATGCGCACCACCCCGTGATGGTTTTCTCACTCCTACTAGTGAATCTAATGTAACACACACCCATACAATGCGCACAACCCCGTGATGTTTTTCTCACTCCTACTAGTGAATCTAATGTAACACACACCCATACAATGCGCACCACCCCGTGATGTTTTTTTCACTCCTACTATTGAATGTAATGTAACACACACCCATACAATGAGCACCACCCCGTGATGTTTTTCTCACTCCTACTAGTGAATCTAATGTAACACACACCCATACAATGCGCACCACCCCGCGATGTTTTTCAGAAACCTATCCTACATTGCCACTGCATATTCCCTGACCTCCCCATGCTGACCACACCGCGGTGCTTTTCTCCATCCTACATTGCCACTCACTGCCTATCCTAATTCAGACCCTCCGATTCACACCACCCCGTGATGTTTTTCTCACTCCTACTAGTGAATGTAATATAACACACACCCATACAATGCGCACCACCCCGTGATGTTTTTCTCACTCCTACTAGTGAATGTAATGTAACACATACCCATACAATGCGCACCACCCCGCGATGTTTTTCAGAAACCTATCCTACATTGCCACTGCATGTTCCCTGACCTCCCCATGCTGACCACCCCGCGGTGCTTTTCTCCATCCTACATTGCCACTCACTGCCTATCCTAATTCAGACCCTCCGATTCACACCACCCCGTGATGTTTTTCTCACTGCTACTAGTGAATGTAATGTAACACACACCCATACAATGCGCACCTCCCCGTGATGTTTTTCACACTCCTACTAGTGCATGTAATGTAACACACACCCATACAATGCGCACCACCCCGCGATGTTTTTCAGAAACCTATCCTACATTTCCACTGCATGTTCCCTCACCTTCCCATGCTGACCACCCCGTGGTGCTTTTCTCCATCCTACATTGCCACTCACTGCCTATCCTAATTCAGACCCTCCGATTCACACCACCCCGTGATGTTTTTCTCACTCCTAGTAGTGAATGTAATGTAACACACACCCATACAATGCGCACCACCCTGTGATGTTTTTCTCACTCCTAGTAGTGAAGGTAATGTAACACACACCCATAAAATGCGCACCACCCCGTGATGTTTTTCTCACTCCTACTAGTGAATGTAATGTAACACACACCCATACAATGCGCACCACCCCGTGATGTTTTTCTCACTCCTACTAGTGAATGTAATGTGACTCACACCCATACAATGCGCACCACCCCGTGATGTTTTTCTCACTCCTACTAGTGAATATAATGTAACACACACCCATACAATGCTCACCACCCAGTGATGTTTTTCTCACTCCTACTAGTGAATGTAATGTAACACACACCCATACAATGCGCACCACCCCGTGATGTTTTTCTCACTCCTACTAGTGAATGTAATGTAACACACACCCATACAATGCGCACCACCCTGTGATGTTTTTCTCACTCCTACTAGTGAATGTAATGTAACACACACCCATACAATGCACACCACCCCGTGATGTTTTTCTCACTCCTACTAGTGAATGTAACACACACCGATACAATGCGCACCACCCCGTGATGTTTTTCTTACTCCTACTAGTGAATCTAATGTAACACACACCCATACAATGCGCACCACCTCCTGATGTTTTTCTCACTCTTAGTAGTGAATGTAAGGTAACACACATCCATACAATTCGCACCACCCCGTGATGTTTTTCTCACTCCTACTAGTGAATGTAATGTAACACACACCCGTACAATGCGCACCACCCCGTGATGTTTTTCTCACTCCTACTAGTGAATGTAATGTAACACACACCCATACAATGCGCACCACCCCGTGATGTTTTTCTCACTCCTACTAGTGAATGTAATGTAACACACACCCATACAATGCGCACAACCCCGTGATGTTTTTCTCACTCCTACTAGTGAATCTAATGTAACACACACCCATACAATGCGCAACACCCCGTGATGTTTTTCTCACTCCTACTAGTGAATGTAATGTAACACACACCCATACAATGCGTACCACCCCGTGATGTTTTTCTCACTCCTACTTGTGAATCTAATGTAACACCCACCCATAAAATGCGGACCACCCCGCGATGTTTTTCTCACTCCTACTAGTGAATGTAATGTAACACACACCCATACAATGCGCACCACCCCGTGATGTTTTTCTCACACCTATTAGTGAATATAATGTAACACACACCCATACAATGCGCACCACCCCATGATGTTTTTCTCACTCCTACTAGTGAATGTAATGTAACACACACCCATACAATGCGCACCACCCCGTGATGTTTTTCTCACTCTTAGTAGTGAATGTAATGTAACACACATCCATACAATTCGAACCACCCCGTGATGTTTTTCTCACTCCTATATGTGAATGTAATGTAACACACACCCGTACAATGCGCACCACCCCGTGATGTTTTTCTCACTCCTACTAGTGAATGTAATGTAACACACACCCATACAATGCGCACCACCCCGTGATGTTTTTCTCACTCCTACTAGTGAATGTAATGTAACACACACCCATACAATGCGCACAACCCCGTGATATTTTTCTCACTCCTACTAGTGAATCTAATGTAACACACACCCATACAATGCGCACCACCCCATTATGTTTTTCTCACTCCTACTAGTGAATGTAATGTAACACACACCCATACAATGAGCACCACCCCGTGATGTTTTTCTCAATCCTACTAGTGAATGTAATGTAACACACACCCATACAATGCGCACCACCCCGTGATGTTTTTCTCACTCCTACTTGTGAATCTAATGTAACAGCCACCCATACAATGCGGACCACCCCGAGATGTTTTTCAGAAACCTATCCTACATTGAGACTGCATGTTCCCTGACCTCCCCATGCTTACCACCCCGTGGTGCTTTTCTCCATCCTACATTGCCACTCACTGCCTATCCCAATTCAGACCATCCGATTCACACCACCCCGTGATGTTTTTCTCACTCCTACTAGTGAATGTAATGTAACACACACCCATACAATGCGCACCACCCCGTGATGTTTTTCTCACTCCTTCTAGTGAATGTAATGTAACACACACCCATACAATGCGCACCACCCCGTGATGTTTTTCTCACTCCTACTAGTGAATGTAATCTAACACACACCCACACAATGCGCACCACCCCGTGATGTTTTTCTCACTCCTACTAGTGAATGTAATGTAACACACACCAATACAATGCGCACCACACCGTGATGTTTTTCTTACTCCTACTAGTGAATGTAATGTAACACACACCCATACAATGCGCACAACCCGTCATGTTTTTCTCACTCCTACTAGTGAATGTAATGTAACACACACCCATACAATGCGCACCACCCCGTGATGTTTTTCTCACTCCTACTAGTGAATGTAATGTAACACACATCCATACAATGCGCACCACCCCGTGATGTTTTTCTCACTCCTACTAGTGAATCTAATGTAACACACACCCATACAATGCGCACCACCCCGTGATGTTTTTTCACTCCTACTAGTGAATGTAATGTAACACTCACCCATACAATGCGCAAGACCCCGTGATGTTTTTCTCACTCCTACTAGTGAATGTAATGTAACACACACCCATACAATGCGCACCACCCCGTGATGTTTTTCTCACTCCTACTAGTGAATGTAATGTAACACACACCCATACAATGCGCACCACCCCGTGATGTTTTTCTCACTCCTACTAGTGAATGTAATGTAACACACACCCATACAATGCGCACAACCCCGTGATGTTTTTCTCACTCCTACTAGTGAATCTAATGTAACACACACCCATACACTGCGCACCACCCCGTGATGTTTTTCTCACTCCTACTAGTGAAGGTAATGTAACACACACCCATACAATGCGCACCACCCCGTGATGTTTTTCTCACTCCTACTAGTGAATGTAATGTAACACACACCCATACAATGCGCACCACCCCGTGATGTTTTTCTCATTCCTACTAGTGAATGTAATGTAACACACACCCATACAATGCGCATCTCCCCGTGATGTTTTTCTCACTCCTACTAGTGAATGTAATGTAACACACACCCATACAATGCGCATCTCCCCGTGATGTTTTTCTCACTCCTACTAGTGAATGTAATGTAACACACACCCATACAATGCGCACCACCCCGTGATGTTTTTCTCACTCCTACTAGTGAATCTAATGTAACACACACCCATACAATGCGCACCACCCCGTGATGTTTTTCTCACTCCTACTAGTGAATGTAATGTAACACACACCCATACAATGCGCACCACCCCGTGATGTTTTTCTCACTCCTACTAGTGAATCTAATGTAACACACACCCATACAATGCGCACCACCCCGTGATGGTTTTCTCACTCCTACTAGTGAATGTAATGTAACACACACCCATACAATGCGCACCACCCCGAGATGTTTTTCTCACTCCTACTAGTGAATGTAATGTAACACACACCCATACAATGCGCACCACCCCGTGATGTTTTTCTCACTCCTACTAGTGAATGTAATGTAACACACACCCATACAAGGCGCACCACCCCGTGATGTTTTTCTCACTCCTACTAGTGAATGTAATGTAACACACACCCATACAATGCGAAACACCCCGTGATGTTTTTCTCACTCCTACTAGTGAATGTAATGTAACACACACCCATACAATGCGCACCACCCCGTGATGTTTTTCTCACTCCTACTAGTGAATGTAATGTAACACACACCCATACAATGCGCATCTCCCCGTGATGTTTTTCTCACTCCTACTAGTGAATGTAATGTAACACACACCCATACAATGCGCATCTCCCCGTGATGTTTTTCTCACTCCTACTAGTGAATCTAATGTAACACACACCCATACAATGCGCACCACCCCGTGATGTTTTTCTCATTCCTACTAGTGAATGTAATGTAACACACACCCATACAATGCGCATCTCCCCGTGATGTTTTTCTCACTCCTACTAGTGAATGTAATGTAACACACACCCATACAATGCGCACCACCCCGTGGTGCTTTTCTCACTCCTACTAGTGAATGTAATGTAACACACACCCATACAATGCGCACCACCCCGTGATGTTTTTCTCATTCCTACTAGTGAATGTAATGTAACACACACCCATACAATGCGCATCTCCCCGTGATGTTTTTCTCACTCCTACTAGTGAATGTAATGTAACACACACCCATACAATGCGCATCTCCCCGTGATGTTTTTCTCACTCCTACTAGTGAATGTAATGTAACACACACCCATACAATGCGCACCACCCCGTGATGTTTTTCTCACTCCTACTAGTGAATCTAATGTAACACACACCCATACAATGCGCACCACCCCTTGATGTTTTTCTCACTCCTACTAGTGAATGTAATGTAACACACACCCATACAATGCGCACCACCCCGTGATGTTTTTCTCACTCCTACTAGTGAATCTAATGTAACACACACCCATACAATGCGCACCACCCCGTGATGTTTTTCTCACTCCTACTAGTGAATCTAATGTAACACACACCCACACAATGCACCCCACCCCGCGATGTTTTTCAGAAACCTATCCTACATTGCCACTGCATGTTCCCTGACCTCCCCATGCTGACCACCACGCGGTGCTTTTCTCCATCCTACATTGCCACTCACTGCCTATCCTAATTCAGACCCTCCGATTCACACCACCCCGTGATGTTTTTCTCACTCCTAGTAGTAAATGTAATGTAACACACACCCATACAATGCGCACCACCCCGTGATGTTTTTCTCACTCCTACTAGTGAATGTAATGTAACACACTCCCATACAATGCGTACCACCACGTGATGCTTTTCTCACTCCTACTAGTGAATCGAATGTAACACACACCCATACAATGCGCACCACCCCGTGATGTTTTTCTCACTCCTACTAGTGAATCTAATGTAACACACACCCATACAATGCGCACCACCCCGTGATGTTTTTCTCACTCCTACTAGTGAATCTAATGTAACACACACCCATACAATGCGCACCACCCCGTGATGTTTTTCAGAAACCTATCCTACATTGCCACTGCATGTTCCCTGACCTCCCCATGCTGACCACCCCGCGGTGCTTTTCTCCATCCTACATTGCCACTCACTGCCTATCCTAATTCAGACCCTCCGATTCACACCACCCCGTGATGTTTTTCTCACTCCTAGTAGTGAATGTAATGTAACACACACCCATACATTGCGCACCACCCCGTGATGTTTTTCTCACTCCTACTAGTGAATGTAATGTAACACACACCCATACAATGCGCACCACCCCGTGATGTTTTTCTCATTCCTACTAGTGAATGTAATGTAACACACACCCATACAATGCGCATCACCCCGTGATGTTTTTCTCACTCCTACTAGTGAATCTAATGTAACACACACCCATACAATGCGCACTACCCCGTGATGTTTTTCTCACGCCTACTAGTGAATCTAATGTAACACACACCCATACAATGCGCACCACCCCGTGATGTTTTTCTCACTCCTACTAGTGAATCTAATGTAACACACACCCATACAATGCGCACCACACTGTGATGTTTTTCTCACTCCTACTAGTGAATGTAATGTAACACACACCCATACAATGCGCACAACCCGTCATGTTTTTCTCACTCCTACTAGTGAATGTAATGTAACACACACCCATACAATGCGCACCACCCCGTGATGTTTTTCTCACTCCTACTAGTGAATCTAATGTAACACACACCCATACAATGCGCACCACCCCGTGATGTTTTTCTCACTCCTACTAGTGAATCTAATGTAACACACACCCATACAATGCGCACCACCCCGTGATGTTTTTCTCACTCCTACTAGTGAATGTAATGTAACACTCACCCATACAATGCGCAAGACCCCGTGATGTTTTTCTCACTCCTACTAGTGAATGTAATGTAACACACACCCATACAATGCACACCACCCCGTGATGTTTTTCTCACTCCTAGTAGTGAATGTAATGTAACACAGACCCATACAATGCGCACCACCCCGTGATGTTTTTCTCACTCCTACTAGTGAATGTAATGTAACACACACCCATACAATGCGCACCACCCCGTGATGTTTTTGTCACTCCTACTAGTGAATCTAATGTAACACACACCCATACAATGCGCACCACCCCGTGATGTTTTTCTCACTCCTACTAGTGAATCTAATGTAACACACACCCATACAATGCGCACCACCCCGTGATGTTTTTCTCACTCCTACTAGTGAATGTAATGTAACACACACCCATACAATGCGCACCACCCCGTGATGTTTTTCTCACTCCTACTAGTGAATCTAATGTATCACACACCCATACAATGCGCACCACCCCGTGATGCTTTTCTCACTCCTACTAGTGAATCTAATGTAACACACACCCATACAATGCGCACCACCCCGTGATGTTTTTCTCACTCCTACTAGTGAATCTAATGTAACACACACCCATACAATGCGCACCACCCCGTGATGTTTTTCTCACTCCTACTAGTGAATCTAATGTAACACACACCCATACAATGCGCACCACCCCGTGATGTTTTTCAGAAACCTATCCTACATTGCCACTGCATGTTCCCTGACCTCCCCATGCTGACCACCCCGCGGTGCTTTTCTCCATCCTACATTGCCACTCACTGCCTATCCTAATTCAGACTCTCCGATTCACACCATCCCGTGATGTTTTTCTCACTCCTAGTAGTGAATGTAATGTAACACACACCCATACAATGCGCACCACCCCGTGATGTTTTTCTCACTCCTACTAGTGAATGTAATGTAACACACACCCATACAATGCGAACCACCCCGTGATGTTTTTCTCACTCCTACTAGTGAATCTAATGTAACACACACCCATACAATGCGCACCACCCCGTGATGTTTTTCTCACTCCTACTAGTGAATGTAATGTAACACACACCCATACAATGCGCCCCACCCCGTGATGTTTTTCTCACTCCTACTAGTGAATGTAATGTAACACACACCCATACAATGCGCACCACCCCGTGATGTTTTTCTCACTCCTACTAGTGAATGTAATGTAACACACACCCATACAATGCGCACCACCCCGTGATGTTTTTCTCACTCCTACTAGTGAATGTAATGTAACACACACCCATACAATGCTCACCACCCCGTGATGTTTTTCTCACTCCTACTAGTGAATCTAATGTAACACACACCCATACAATTCGCACAACCCCGTGATGTTTTTCTCACTCCTACTAGTGAATCTAATGTAACACACACCCATACAATGCGCAACACCCCGTGATGTTTTTCTCACTCCTACTAGTGAATCTAATGTAACACACACCCATACAATGCGCACCACCCCGTGATGTTTTTCTCACTCCTACTAGTGAATGTAATGTAACAGACACCCATACAAAGCGCACCACCCCGTGATGTGTTTCTCACTCCTACTAGTGAATGTAATGTAACACACACCCATACAATGCGCACCACCCCGTGATGTTTTTCTCACTCCTGCTAGTGAATGTAATGTAACACACACCCATACAATGCGCACCACCACGTGATGTTTTTCTCACTCCTACTAGTGAATGTAATGTAACACACACCCATACAATGCGCACCACCCCGTGATGTTTTTCTCACTCCTACTAGTGAATGTAATGTAACACACACCCATACAATGCGCACCACCCCGTGATATTTTTCTCACTGCTACTAGTGAATGTAATGTAACACACACCCATACAATGCGCACCACCCCGTGATGTTTTTCTCACTCCTACTAGTGAATGTAATGTAACACACACCCATACAATGCGCACCACCCCGTGATGTTTTTCTCACTCCTACTAGTGAATGTAATGTAACACACACCCATACAATGCGCACCACCCCGTGATGTTTTTCTCACTCCTACTAGTGAATGTAATGTAACACACACCCATACAATGCGCACCACCCAGGGATGTTTTTCTCACTCCTGCTAGTGTATGTAATGTAACACACACCCATACAATGCGCACCACCCCTTGATGCTTTTCTCACTCCTACTAGTGAATGTAATGTAACACACACCCATAAAATGCGCACCACCCCGTGATATTTTTCTCATTCCTACTAGTGAATGTAATGTAACACACACCCATACAATGCGCATCACCACGTGATGTTTTTCTCACTCCTACTAGTGAATGTAATGTAACACACACCCATACAATGCGCACCACCCCGTGATGTTTTTCTCATTCCGACTAGTGAATGTAATGTAACACACACCCATACAATGCGCATCACCCCGTGATGTTTTTCTCACTCCTACTTGTGAATGTAATGTAACACACACCCATACAATGCGCACCACCCCGTGATGTTTTTCTCACTCCTACTAGTGAATCTAATGTAACACACAACCATACAATGCGCACCACCCCGTGATGTTTTTCTCACTCCTACTAGTGAATCTAATGTAACACACACCCATACAATGCGCACCACACCGTGATGTTTTTCTCACTCCTACTAGTGAATGTAATGTAACACACACCCATACAATGCGCACAACCCGTCATATTTTTCTCACTCCTTCTAGTGAATGTAATGTAACACACACCCATACAATGCGCACCACCCCGTGATGTTTTTCTCACTCCTACTAGTGAATGTAATGTAACACTCACCCATACAATGCGCAAGACCCCGTGATGTTTTTCTCACTCCTACTAGTGAATGTAATGTAACACACACCCATACAATGCACACCACCCCGTGATGTTTTTCTCACTCCTAGTAGTGAATGTAATGTAACACAGACCCATACAATGCGCACCACCCCGTGATGTTTTTCTCACTCCTACTAGTGAATGTAATGTAACACACACCCATACAATGCGCACCACCCCGTGATGTTTTTCTCACTCCTACTAGTGAATCTAATGTAACACACACCCATACAATGCGCACCACCCCGTGATGTTTTTCTCACTCCTACTAGTGAATGTAATGTAACACACACCCATACAATGCGCACCACCCCGTGATGTTTTTCTCACTCCTACTAGTGAATGTAATGTAACACACACCCATACAATGCGCACCACCCCGTGATGTTTTTCTCACTCCTACTAGTGAATGTAATGTAACACACACCCGTACAATGCGAACCACCCCGTGATGTTTTTCTCACTCCTACTAGTGAATGTAATGTAACACACACCCATACAATGCGCACCACCGCGTGATGTTTTTCTCACTCCTACTAGTGAATGTAATGTAACACACACCCATACAATGCGCACCACCCCGTGGTGCTTTTCTCACTCCTACTAGTGAATGTAATGTAACACACACCCATACAATGCGCACCACCCCGTGATGTTTTTCTCACTCCTACTAGTGAATGTAATGTAACACACACCCATACAATGCGCATCTCCCCGTGATGTTTTTCTCACTCCTACTAGTGAATGTAATGTAACACACACCCATACAATGCGCACCACCCCGTGATGTTTTTCTCACTCCTACTAGTGAATCTAATGTAACACACACCCATACAATGCGCACCACCCCGTGATGTTTTTCTCACTCCTACTAGTGAATGTAATGTAACACACACCCATACAATGCGCACCACCCCGTGATGTTTTTCTCACTCCTACTAGTGAATCTAATGTAACACACACCCATACAATGCGCACCACCCCGTGATGTTTTTCTCACTCCTACTAGTGAATCTAATGTAACACACACCCATACAATGCACCCCACCCCGCGATGTTTTTCAGAAACCTATCCTACATTGCCACTGCATGTTCCCTGACCTCCCCATGCTGACCACCACGCGGTGCTTTTCTCCATCCTACATTGCCACTCACTGCCTATCCTAATTCAGACCCTCCGATTCACACCACCCCGTGATGTTTTTCTCACTCCTAGTAGTGAATGTAATGTAACACACACCCATACAATGCGCACCACCCCGTGATGTTTTTCTCACTCCTACTAGTGAATGTAATGTAACACACTCCCATACAATGCGTACCACCACGTGATGCTTTTCTCACTCCTACTAGTGAATCTAATGTAACACACACCCATACAATGCGCACCACCCCGTGATGTTTTTCTCACTCCTACTAGTGAATCTAATGTAACACACACCCATACAATGCGCACCACCCCGTGATGTTTTTCTCACTCCTACTAGTGAATCTAATGTAACACACACCCATACAATGCGCACCACCCCGTGATGTTTTTCAGAAACCTATCCTACATTGCCACTGCATGTTCCATGACCTCCCCATGCTGACCACCCCGCGGTGCTTTTCTCCATCCTACATTGCCACTCACTGCCTATCCTAATTCAGACCCTCCGATTCACACCACCCCGTGATGTTTTTCTCACTCCTAGTAGTGAATGTAATGTAACACACAACCATACATTGCGCACCACCCCGTGATGTTTTTCTCACTCCTACTAGTGAATGTAATGTAACACACACCCATACAATGCGCACCACCACGTGATGTTTTTCTCATTCCTACTAGTGAATGTAATGTAACACACACCCATACAATGCGCATCACCCCGTGATTTTTTCTCACTCCAACTAGTGAATCTAATGTAACACACACCCATACAATGCGCACCACCCCGTGATGTTTTTCTCACTCCTACTAGTGAATCTAATGTAACACACACCCATACAATGCGCACCACCCCGTGATGTTTTTCTCACTCCTACTAGTGAATGTAATGTAACACACACCCATACAATGCGCACCACACCGTGATGTTTTTCTCACTCCTACTAGTGAATGTAATGTAACACACACCCATACAATGCGCACAACCCGTCATGTTTTTCTCACTCCTACTAGTGAATGTAATGTAACACACACCCATACAATGCGCACCACCCCGTGATGTTTTTCTCACTCCTACTAGTGAATCTAATGTAACACACACCCATACAATGCGCACCACCCCGTGATGTTTTTCTCACTCCTACTAGTGAATCTAATGTAACACACACCCATACAATGCGCACCACCCCGTGATGTTTTTCTCACTCCTACTAGTGAATGTAATGTAACACTCACCCATACAATGCGCAAGACCCCGTGATGTTTTTCTCACTCCTACTAGTGAATGTAATGTAACACACACCCATACAATGCACACCACCCCGTGATGTTTTTCTCACTCCTAGTAGTGAATGTAATGTAACACACACCCATACAATGCGCACCACCCCGTGATGTTTTTCTCACTCCTACTAGTGAATGTAATGTAACACACACCCATACAATGCGCACCACCCCGTGATGTTTTTCTCACTCCTACTAGTGAATGTAATGTAACACACACCCATACAATGTGCACCACCCCGTGATGTTTTTCTCACTCCTACTAGTGAATGTAATGTAACACACACCCATACAATGCTCACCACCCCGTGATGTTTTTCTCACTCCTACTAGTGAATGTAATGTAACACACACCCATACAATGCGCACCACCCCGTGATGTTTTTCTCACTCCTACTAGTGAATCTAATGTAACACACACCCATACAATGCGCACCACCCCGTGATGCTTTTCTCACTCCTACTAGTGAATCTAATGTAACACACACCCATACAATGCGCACCACCCCGTGATGTTTTTCTCACTCCTACTAGTGAATCTAATGTAACACACACCCATACAATGCGCACCACCCCGTGATGTTTTTCTCACTCCTACTAGTGAATCTAATGTAACACACACCCATACAATGCGCACCACCCCGTGATGTTTTTCAGAAACCTATCCTACATTGCCACTGCATGTTCCCTGACCTCCCCATGCTGACCACCCCGCGGTGCTTTTCTCCATCCTACATTGCCACTCACTGCCTATCCTAATTCAGACCCTCCGATTCACACCACCCCGTGATGTTTTTCTCACTCCTAGTAGTGAATGTAATGTAACACACACCCATACATTGCGCACCACCCCGTGATGTTTTTCTCACTCCTACTAGTGAATGTAATGTAACACACACCCATACAATGCGCACCACCCCGTGATGTTTTTCTCATTCCTACTAGTGAATGTAATGTAACAAACACCCATACATTGCGCATCACCCCGTGATGTTTTTCTCACTCCTACTAGTGAATCTAATGTAACACACACCCATACAATGCGCACCACCCCGTGATGTTTTTCTTACTCCTACTTGTGAATCTAATGTAACACACACCCATACAATGCGCACCACCCCGTGATGTTTTTCTCACTCCTACTAGTGAATGTAATGTAACACACACCCATACAATGCGCACCACCCCGTGATGTTTTTCTCACTCCTACTAGTGAATGTAATGTAACACACACCCATACAATGCGAACCACCCCGTGATGTTTTTCTCACTCCTACTAGTGAATCTAATGTAACACACACCCATACAATGCGCACCACCCCGTGATGTTTTTCTCACTCCTACTAGTGAATGTAATGTAACACACACCCATACAATGCGCCCCACCCCGTGATGTTTTTCTCACTCCTACTAGTGAATGTAATGTAACACACACCCATACAATGCGCACCACCCCGTGATGTTTTTCTCACTCCTACTAGTGAATGTAATGTAACACACACCCATACAATGTGCACCACCCCGTGATGTTTTTCTCACTCCTACTAGTGAATGTAATGTAACACACACCCATACAATGCTCAGCACCCCGTGATGTTTTTCTCACTCCTACTAGTGAATCTAATGTAACACACACCCATACAATTCGCACAACCCCGTGATGTTTTTCTCACTCCTACTAGTGAATCTAATGTAACACACACCCATACAATGCGCAACACCCCGTGATGTTTTTCTCACTCCTACTAGTGAATCTAATGTAACACACACCCATACAATGCGCACCACCCCGTGATGTTTTTCTCACTCCTACTAGTGAATGTAATGTAACAGACACCCATACAAAGCGCACCACCCCGTGATGTGTTTCTCACTCCTACTAGTGAATGTAATGTAACACACACCCATACAATGCGCACCACCCCGTGATGTTTTCTCACTCCTACTAGTGAATGTAATGTAACACACACCCATACAATGCGCACCACCACGTGATGTTTTTCTCACTCCTACTAGTGAAAGTAATGTAACACACACCCATACAATGCGCACCACCCCGTGATGTTTTTCTCACTCCTACTAGTGAATGTAATGTAACACACACCCATACAATGCGCACCACCCCGTGATATTTTTCTCACTGCTACTAGTGAATGTAATGTAACACACACCCATACAATGCGCACCACCCCGTGATGTTTTTCTCACTCCTACTAGTGAATGTAATGTAACACACACCCATACAATGCGCACCACCCCGTGATGTTTTTCTCACTCCTACTAGTGAATGTAATGTAACACACACCCATACAATGCGCACCACCCCGTGATGTTTTTCTCACTCCTACTAGTGAATGTAATGTAACACACACCCATACAATGCGCACCACCCAGTGATGTTTTTCTCACTCCTGCTAGTGTATGTAATGTAACACACACCCATACAATGCGCACCACCCCTTGATGCTTTTCTCACTCCTACTAGTGAATGTAATGTAACACACACCCATAAAATGCGCACCACCCCGTGATATTTTTCTCATTCCTACTAGTGAATGTAATGTAACACACACCCATACAATGCGCATCACCCCGTGATGGTTTTCTCACTCCTACTAGTGAATGTAATGTAACACACACCCATACAATGCGCACCACACCGTGATGTTTTTCTCACTCCTACTAGTGAATCTAATGTGACACACACCCATACAATGCGCACCACCCCGTGATGTTTTTCTCACTCCTACTAGTGAATGTAATGTAACACACACCCATACAATGCGCACCACCCCGTGCTGTTTTTCTCACTCCTACTAGTGAATCTAATGTAACACACACCCATACAATGCGCACCACCCCGTGATGTTTTTCTCACTCCTACTAGTGTGTCTAATGTAACACACACCCATACAATGCGCAACACCCCGCGATGTTTTTCAGAAACCTATCCTACATTGCCACTGCATGTTCCCTGACCTCCCCATGCTGACCACCCCGCGGTGCTTTTCTCCATCCTACATTGCCACTCACTGCCTATCCTAATTCAGACCCTCCGATTCACACCACCCCGTGATGTTTTTCTCACTCCTACTAGTGAATGTAATGTAACACACACCCATACAAAGCGCACCACCCCGCGATGTTTTTCAGAAACCTATCCTACGTTGCCACTGCATGTTCCCTGACCTGACCATGCTGACCACTCCGCGGTGCTTTTCTCCATCCTACATTGCCACTCACTGCCTATCCTAATTCAGACCCTCCGATTCACACCACCCCGTGATGTTTTTCTCACTCCTACTAGTGAATGTAATGTAACACACACCCATACAATGCGCACCACCCCGCGATGTTTTTCAGAAACCTATCCTACATTTCCACTGCATGTTCCCTGACCTTCCCATGCTGACCAACCCGTGGTGCTTTTCTCCATCCTACATTGCCACTCACTGCCTATCCTAATTCAGACCCTCCGATTCACACCACCCCGTGATGTTTTTCTCACTCCTACTAGTGAATCTAATGTAACACACACCCATACAATGCTCACCACCCCGTGATGTTTTTCTCACTCCTACTAGTGAATCTAATGTAACACACACCCATACAATTCGCACAACCCCGTGATGTTTTTCTCACTCCTACTAGTGAATCTAATGTAACACACACCCATACAATGCGCAACACCCCGTGATGTTTTTCTCACTCCTACTAGTGAATCTAATGTAACACACACCAATACAATGCGCAACACCCCGTGATGTTTTTCTCACTCCTACTAGTGAATGTAATGTAACAGACACCCATACAAAGCGCACCACCCCGTGATGTGTTTCTCACTCCTACTAGTGAATGTAATGTAACACACACCCATACAATGCGCACCACCCCGTGATGTTTTTCTCACTCCTACTAGTGAATGTAATGTAACACACACTCATACAATGCGCACCACCACGTGATGTTTTTCTCACTCCTACTAGTGAATGTAATGTAACACACACCCATACAATGCGCACCACCCCGTGATGTTTTTCTCACTCCTACTAGTGAATGTAATGTAACACACACCCATACAATGCGCACCACCCCGTGATATTTTTCTCACTGCTACTAGTGAATGTAATGTAACACACACCCATACAATGCGCACCACCCCGTGATGTTTTTCTCACTCCTACTAGTGAATGTAATGTAACACACACCCATACAATGCGCACCACCCCGTGATGTTTTTCTCACTCCTACTAGTGAATGTAATGTAACACACACCCATACAATGCGCACCACCCCGTGATGTTTTTCTCTCTCCTACTAGTGAATGTAATGTAACACACACCCATACAATGCGCACCACCCAGTGATGTTTTTCTCACTCCTGCTAGTGTATGTAATGTAACACACACCCATACAATGCGCACCACCCCTTGATGCTTTTCTCACTCCTACTAGTGAATGTAATGTAACACACACCCATAAAATGCGCACCACCCCGTGATATTTTTCTCATTCCTACTAGTGAATGTAATGTAACACACACCCATACAATGCGCATCACCCCGTGATGGTTTTCTCACTCCTACTAGTGAATGTAATGTAACACACACCCATACAATTCGCACCACACCGTGATGTTTTTCTCACTCCTACTAGTGAATCTAATGTGACACACACCCATACAATGCGCACCACCCCGTGATGTTTTTCTCACTCCTACTAGTGAATGTAATGTAACACACACCCATACAATGCGCACCACCCCGTGCTGTTTTTCTCACTCCTACTAGTGAATCTAATGTAACACACACCCATACAATGCGCACCACCCCGTGATGTTTTTCTCACTCCTACTAGTGTATCTAATGTAACACACACCCATACAATGCGCAACACCCCGCGATGTTTTTCAGAAACCTATCCTACATTGCCACTGCATGTTCCCTGACCTCCCCATGCTGACCACCCCGCGGTGCTTTTCTCCATCCTACATTGCCACTCACTGCCTATCCTAATTCAGACCCTCCGATTCACACCACCCCGTGATGTTTTTCTCACTCCTACTAGTGAATGTAATGTAACACACACCCATACAAAGCGCACCACCCCGCGATGTTTTTCAGAAACCTATCCTACGTTGCCACTGCATGTTCCCTGACCTGACCATGCTGACCACTCCGCGGTGCTTTTCTCCATCCTACATTGCCACTCACTGCCTATCCTAATTCAGACCCTCCGATTCACACCACCCCGTGATGTTTTTCTCACTCCTACTAGTGAATGTAATGTAACACACACCCATACAATGCGCACCACCCCGCGATGTTTTTCAGAAACCTATCCTACATTTCCACTGCATGTTCCCTGACCTTCCCATGCTGACCAACCCGTGGTGCTTTTCTCCATCCTACATTGCCACTCACTGCCTATCCTAATTCAGACCCTCCGATTCACACCACCCCGTGACGTTTTTCTCACTCCTAGTAGTGAAGGTAATGTAACACACACCCATACAATGCGCCCCACCCCGTGATGTTTTTCTCACTCCTACTAGTGAATGTAATGTAACACACACCCATACAATGCTCACCACCACGTGATGTTTTTCTCACTCCTACTCGTGAATGTAATGTAACACACACCCATACAATGCGCACCACCCCGTGATGTTTTTCTCACTCCTACTAATGAAAGTAATGTAACACACACCCATACAATGCGCACTACCCCGTGATGTTTTTCTCACTCCTAGTAGTGAAGGTAATGTAACACACACCCATACAATGCGCACCACCCCGTGATGTTTTTCTCACTCCTACTAGTGAATGTAATGTAACACACACTCATACAATGCGCACCACCACGTGATGTTTTTCTCACTCCTACTACTGAAAGTAATGTAACACACACCCATACAATGCGCACCACCCCGTGATGTTTTTCTCACCCCTACTAGTGAATGTAATGTAACACACACCAATACAATGCGCACCACCAGGTGATGTTTTTCTCACTCCTACTAGAGAATGTAATGTAACACACACCCATACAATGCGCACCACCACATGATGTTTTTCTCACTCCTACTAGTGAATCTAATGTAACACACACCCATACAATGCGCACCACACCGTGATGTTTTTCTCACTCCTACTAGTGAATCTAATGTAACACACACCCATACAATGCGCACCACCCCGTGATGTTTTTCTCACTCCTACTAGTGAATCTAATGTAACACACACCCATACAATGCGCACCACCCTGTGATGTTTTTCTCACTCCTACTAGTGAATGTAATGTAACACACACCCATACAATGCGCACCACCCCGTGATGTTTTTCTCACTCCTACTAGTGAATGTAATGTAACACACACCCATACAAAGTGCACCACCCCGCAATGTTTTTCAGAAACCTATCCTACATTGCCACTGCATGTTCCCTGACCTCCCCATGCTGACCACCCCGCGGTGCTTTTCTCCATCCTACATTGCCACTCACTGCCTATCCTAATTCAGCCCCTCCGATTCACACCACCCCGTGATGTTTTTCTCACTCCTACAAGTGAATGTAATATAACACACACCCATACAATGCGCACTACCCCGTGATGTTTTTCTCACTCCTACTAGTGAATGTAATGTAACACACACCCATACAAAGTGCACCACCCCGCGATGTTTTTCAGAAACCTATCCTACATTGCCACTGCATGTTCCCTGACCTCCCCATGCTGACCACTCCGCGGTGCTTTTCTCCATCCTACATTGCCACTCACTGCCTATCCTAATTCAGACCCTCCGATTCACACCACCCCGTGATGTTTTTCTCACTCCTAGTAGTGAATGTAATGTAACACACACCCATACAATGCGCACCTCCCCGTAATGTTTTTCTCACTCCTACTAGTGAAGGTAATGTAACACACACCCATACAATGCGCACCACCCCGCGATGTTTTTCAGAAACCTATCCTACATTTCCACTGCATGTTCCCTGACCTTCCCATGCTGACCACCCCGTGGTGCTTTTCTCCATCCTACATTGCCACTCACTGCCTATCCTAATTCAGACCCTCCGATTCACACCACCCCGTGACGTTTTTCTCACTCCTAGTAGTGAATGTAATGTAACAAACACCCATACAATGCGCACCACCCCGTGATGTTTTTCTCACTCCTAGTAGTGAAGTTAATGTAACACACACCCATACAATGCGCACCACCCCGTGATGTTTTTCTCACTCCTACTAGTGAATGTAATGTAACACACACCCATAAAATGCGCACCACCCCGTGATGTTTTTCTCACTCCTACTAGTGAATGTAATGTAACACACACCCATACAATGCTCACCAACCCGTGATGTTTTTCTCACTCCTACTAGTGAATGTAATGTAACACACACCCATACAATGCGCACCACCCCGTGATGTTTTTCTCACTCCTACTAGTGAATGTAATGTAACACACACCCATATAATGCGCACCACCCTGTGATGTTTTTCTCACCCCTACTAGTGAATGTAATGTAACACACACCCATACAATGCGCACCACCCCGTGATGTTTTTCTCACTCCTACTAGTGAATGTAATGTAACACACACCCATACAATGCGCACCACCCCGTGATGTTTTTCTCACTCCTACTAGTGAATGTAATGTAACACACACCCATACAATGCGCACCACCCCGTGATGTTTTTCTCACTCCTACTAGTGAATGTAATGTAACACACACCCATACAATGCGCACCACCCCGTGATGTTTTTCTCACTCCTACTAGTGAATGTAATGTAACACACACCCATACAATGCGCACCACCCCGCGATGTTTTTCAGAAACCTATCCTACATTTCCACTGCATGTTCCCTGACCTTCCCATGCTTACCACCCCGTGGTGCTTTTCTCCATCCTACATTGCCACTCACTGCCTATCCTAATTCAGACCCTCCGATTCACACCACCCCGTGACGTTTTTCTCACTCCTAGTAGTGAATGTAATGTAACACACACCCATACAATGCGCACCACCCCGTGATGTTTTTCTCACTCCTAGTAGTGAAAGTAATGTAACACACACCCATACAATGCGCACCACCCCGTGATGTTTTTCTCACTCCTACTAGTGAATGTAATGTAACACACACCCATACAATGCGAACCACCCCGTGATGTTTTTCTCACTCCTACTACTTAAAGTAATGTAACACACACCCATACAATGCGCACCACCCCGTGATGTTTTTCTCACTCCTACTAGTGAATGTAATGTAACACACACCCATACAATGCGCACCACCCCGTGATGTTTTTCTCACTCCTACTATTGAATGTAATGTAACACACACCCATACAATGCGCACCACCCCATGATGTTTTTCTCACTCCTACTAGTGAATGTAATGTAACACACACCCATACAATGCTCACCACCCCGTGATGTTTTTCTCACTCCTACTAGTGAATGTAATGTAACACACACCCATACAATGCGCACCACCCCGTGATGTTTTTCTCACTCCTACTAGTGAATGTAATGTAACACACACCCATACAATGCGCACCACCCCGTGATGTTTTTCTCACTCCTACTAGTGAATGTAATGTAACACACACCCATACAATGCGCACCACCCCGTGATGTTTTTCTCACTCCTGCTAGTTTATGTAATGTAACACACACCCATACAATGCGCACCACCCCTTGATGCTTTTCTCACTCCTACTAGTGAATGTAATGTAACACACACCCATAAAATGCGCACCACCCCGTGATATTTTTCTCATTCCTACTAGTGAATGTAATGTAACACACACCCATACAATGCGCATCACCCCGTGATGGTTTTCTCACTCCTACTAGTGAATGTAATGTAACACACACCCATACAATGTGCACCACACCGTGATGTTTTTCTCACTCCTACTAGTGAATCTAATGTAACACACACCCATACAATGCGCACCACCCCGCGATGTTTTTCAGAAACCTATCCTACATTTCCACTGCATGTTCCCTGACCTTCCCATGCTTACCACCCCGTGGTGCTTTTCTCCATCCTACATTGCCACTCACTGCCTATCCTAATTCAGCCCCTCCGATTCACACCACCCCGTGATGTTTTTCTCACTCCTACTAGTGAATGTAATATAACACACACCCATACAATGCGCACTACCCCGTGATGTTTTTCTCACTCCTACTAGTGAATGTAATGTAACACACACCCATACAAAGTGCACCACCCCGCGATGTTTTTCAGAAACCTATCCTACATTGCCACTGCATGTTCCCTGACCTCCCCATGCTGACCACTCCGCGGTGCTTTTCTCCATCCTACATTGCCACTCACTGCCTATCCTAATTCAGACCCTCCGATTCACACCACCCCGTGATGTTTTTCTCACTCCTAGTAGTGAATGTAATGTAACACACACCCATACAATGCGCACCACCCCGTGATGTTTTTCTCACTCCTACTAGTGAATGTAATGTAACACACACCCATACAATGCGCACCACCCCGTGATGTTTTTCTCACTCCTACTAGTGAATGTAATGTAACACACACCCATACAATGCGCACCACCCCGTGATGTTTTTCTCACTCCTAGTAGTGACGGTAATGTAACACACACCCATACAATGCGCACCACCCCGTGATGTTTTTCTCACTCCTACTAGTGAATGTAATGTAACACACACCCATACAATGCGCACCACCCCGTGATGTTTTTCTCACTCCTACTACTGAAAGTAATGTAACACACACCCATAAAATGCGCACCACCCCGTGATGTTTTTCTCACTCCTACTAGTGAATGTAATGTAACACACACCCATACAATGCGCACCACCCCGTGATGTTTTTCTCACTCCTACTAGTGAATGTAATGTAACACACACCCATACAATGCGCACCACCCCGTGATGTTTTTCTCACTCCTACTAGTGAATGTAATGTAACACACACCCATACAATGCTCACCAACCCGTGATGTTTTTCTCACTCCTACTAGTGAATGTAATGTAACACACACCCATACAATGCGCACCACCCCGTGATGTTTTTCTCACTCCTACTAGTGAATGTAATGTAACACACACCCATACAATGCGCACCACCCCGTGATGTTTTTCTCACTCCTACTAGTGAATGTAATGTAACACACACCCATACAATGCGCACCACCCCGCGATGTTTTTCAGAAACCTATCCTACATTTCCACTGCATGTTCCCTGACCTTCCCATGCTTACCACCCCGTGGTGCTTTTCTCCATCCTACATTGCCACTCACTGCCTATCCTAATTCAGACCCTCCGATTCACACCACCCCGTGACGTTTTTCTCACTCCTAGTAGTGAATGTAATGTAACACACACCCATACAATGCGCACCACCCCGTGATGTTTTTCTCACTCCTAGTAGTGAAGGTAATGTAACACACACCCATACAATGCGCACCACCCCGTGATGTTTTTCTCACTCCTACTAGTGAATGTAATGTAACACACACCCATACAATGCGAACCACCCCGTGATGTTTTTCTCACTCCTACTACTTAAAGTAATGTAACACACACCCATACAATGCGCACCACCCCGTGATGTTTTTCTCACTCCTACTAGTGAATGTAATGTAACACACACCCATACAATGCGCACCACCCCGTGATGTTTTTCTCACTCCTACTAGTGAATGTAATGTAACACACACCCATACAATGCGCACCACCCCATGATGTTTTTCTCACTCCTACTAGTGAATGTAATGTAACACACACCCATACAATGCTCACCACCCCGTGATGTTTTTCTCACTCCTACTAGTGAATGTAATGTAACACACACCCATACAATGCGCACCACCCCGTGATGTTTTTCTCACTCCTACTAGTGAATGTAATGTAACACACACCCATACAATGCGCACCACCCCGTGATGTTTTTCTCACTCCTACTAGTGAATGTAATGTAACACACACCCATACAATGCGCACCACCCCGTGATGTGTTTCTCACTCCTGCTAGGTTATGTAATGTAACACACACCCATACAATGCGCACCACCCCTTGATGCTTTTCTCACTCCTACTAGTGAATGTAATGTAACACACACCCATAAAATGCGCACCACCCCGTGATATTTTTCTCATTCCTACTAGTGAATGTAATGTAACACACACCCATACAATGCGCATCACCCCGTGATGGTTTTCTCACTCCTACTAGTGAATGTAATGTAACACACACCCATACAATGCGCACCACACCGTGATGTTTTTCTCACTCCTACTAGTGTATCTAATGTAACACACACCCATACAATGCGCACCACCCCGTGATGTTTTTCTCACTCTTACTAGTGAATGTAATGTAACACACACCCATACAATGCGCACCACCCCGTGATGTTTTTCTCACTCCTACTAGTGAATCTAATGTAACACACACCCATACAATGCGCACCACCCCGTGATGTTTTTCTCACTCCTACTAGTGTATCTAATGTAACACACACCCATACAATGCGCACCACCCCGCAATGTTTTTCAGAAACCTATCCTACATTGCCACTGCATGTTCCCTGACCTCCCCATGCTGACCACCCCGCGGTGCTTTTCTCCATCCTACATTGCCACTCACTGCCTATCCTAATTCAGACCCTCCGATTTACACCACCCCGTGATGTTTTTCTCACTCCTACTAGTGAATGTAATGTAACACACACCCATACAAAGCGCACCACCCCGCGATGTTTTTCAGAAACCTATCCTACGTTGCCACTGCATGTTCCCTGACCTGACCATGCTGACCACTCAGCGGTGCTTTTCTCCATCCTACATTGCCACTCACTGCCTATCCTAATTCAGACCCTCCGAATCACACCACCCCGTGATGTTTTTCTCACTCCTACTAGTGAATGTAATGTAACACACACCCATACAATGCGCACCACCCCGCGATGTTTTTCAGAAACCTATCCTACATTTCCACTGCATGTTCCCTGACCTTCCCATGCTGACCAACCCGTGGTGCTTTTCTCCATCCTACATTGCCACTCACTGCCTATCCTAATTCAGACCCTCCGATTCACACCACCCCGTGACGTTTTTCTCACTCCTAGTAGTGAAGGTAATGTAACACACACCCATACAATGCGCACCACCTCGTGATGTTTTTCTCACTCCTACTAGTGAATGTAATGTAACACACACCCATACAATGCGCACCACCCCGTGATGTTTTTCTCACTCCTACTACTTAAAGTAATGTAACACACACCCATACAATGCGCACCACCCCGTGATGTTTTTCTCACTCCTACTAGTGAATGTAATGTAACACACACCCATACAATGCGCACCACCCCGTGATGTTTTTCTCACTCCTACTAGTGAATGTAATGTAACACACACCCATACAATGCGCACCACCCCGTGATGTTTTTCTCACTCCTACTAGTGAATGTAATGTAACACACACTCATACAATGCGCACCACCCCGTGATGTTTTTCTCACTCCTACTACTGAAAGTAATGTAACACACACCCATACAATGCGCACCAACCCGTGATGTTTTTCTCACTCCTACTAGTGAATGTAACGTAACACACACCCATACAATGCGCACCACCCCGTGATGTTTTTCTCACTCCTACTAGTGAATGTAACGTAACACACACCCATACAATGCTCACCACCCCGTGATGTTTTTCTCACTCCTACTAGTGAATGTAATGTAACACACACCCATACAATGCGCACCACCACGTGATGTTTTTCTCACTCCTACTAGTGAATGTAATGTAACACACACCCATACAATGTTCACCACCCTGTGATGTTTTTCTCACTCCTACTAGTGAATGTAATGTAACACACACCCATACAATGCGCACCACCCCGTGATGTTTTTCTCACTCCTACTAGTGAATGTAATGTAACACACACCCATACAATGCGCACCACCACGTGATGTTTTTCTCACTCCTACTAGTGAATGTAATGTAACACCCACCCATACAATGCGCACCACCCCGCGATGTTTTTCAGAAACCTATCCTACATTGCCACTGCATGTTCCCTGACCTCCCCATGCTGACCACCCCGCGGTGCTTTTGTCCATCCTACATTGCCACTCACTGCCTATCCTAATTCAGCCCCTCCGATTCACACCACCCCGTGATGTTTTTCTCACTCCTACTAGTGAATGTAATATAACACACACCCATACAATGCGCACTACCCCGTGATGTTTTTCTCACTCCTACTAGTGAATGTAATGTTACACACACCCATACAAAGCGCACCACCCCGCGATGTTTTTCAGAAACCTATCCTACATTGCCACTGCATGTTCCCTGACCTCCCCATGCTGACCACTCCGCGGTGCTTTTCTCCATCCTACATTGCCACTGACTGCCTATCCTAATTCAGACCCTCCGATTCACACCACCCCGTCATGTTATTCTCACTCCTAGTAGTGAATGTAATGTAACATACACCCATACAATGCGCACCTCCCCGTGATGTTTTTCTCACTCCTACTAGTGAATGTAATGTAACACACACACATACAATGCGCACCACCCCGCGATGTTTTTCAGAAACCTATCCTACATTTCCACTGCATGTTCCCTGACATTCCCATGGTGACCACCCCATGGTGCTTTTCTCCATCCTACATTGCCACTCACTGCCTATCCTAATTCAGACCCTCCGATTCACACCACCCCGTGACGTTTTTCTCACTCCTAGTAGTGAATGTAATGTAACAAACACCCATACAATGCGCACCACCCCTTGATGTTTTTCTCACTCCTAGTAGTGAAGGTAATGTAACACACACCCATACAATGCGCACCACCCCGTGATGTTTTTCTCACTCCTACTAGTGAATGTAAAGTAACACACACCCATACAATGCGCACCACCCCGTGATGCTTTTCTCACTCCTACTACTGAAAGTAATGTAACACACACCCATACAATGCGCACCACCCCGTGATGTTTTTCTCACTCCTACTAGTGAATGTAATGTAACACACACCCATACAATGCGCACCACCCCGTGATGTTTTTCTCACTCCTACTAGTGAATGTAATGTAACACACACCCATACAATGCGCACCACCCCATGATGTTTTTCTCACTCCTACTAGTGAATGTAATGTAACACACACCCATACAATGCGCACCACCCCGTGATGTTTTTCTCACTCCTACTAGTGAATGTAATGTAACACACACCCATACAATGCGCACCACCCCGTGATGTTTTTCTCACTCCTACTACTGAAAGTAATGTAACACACACCCATACAATGCGCACCACCCCGTGATGTTTTTCTCACTCCTACTAGTGAATGTAATGTAACACACACCCATACAATGCGCACCACCCCGTGATGTTTTTCTCACTCCTACTAGTGAATGTAATGTAACACACACCCATACAATGCGCACCACCCCATGATGTTTTTCTCACTCCTACTAGTGAATGTAATGTAACACACACCCATACAATGCTCACCACCCCGTGGTGTTTTTCTCACTCCTACTAGTGAATGTAATGTAACACACACCCATACAATGCGCACCACCCCTTGATGTTTTTCTCACCCCTACTAGTGAATGTAATGTAACACACACCCATACAATGCGCACCACCCCGTGATGTTTTTCTCACCCCTACTAGTGAATGTAATGTAACACACACCCATACAATTCGCACCACCCCGTGATGTTTTTCTCACTCCTTCTAGTGAATGTAATGTAACACACACCCATACAATGCGCACCACCCCGTGATGTTTTTCTCACTCCTACTAGTGAATGTAATGTAACACACACCCATACAATGCGCACCACCCCGTGATGTTTTTCTCACTCCTACTAGTGAATGTAATGTAACACACACCCATACAATGCGCACCACCCCGTGATGTTTTTCTCACTCCTGCTAGTGAATGTAATGTAACACACACCCATACAATGCGCACCACCCCGTGATGTTTTTCTCACTCCTACTAGTGAATCTAATGTAACACACACCCATACAATGCGCACCACCCCGCGATGTTTTTCAGAAACCTATCCTACATTGCCACTGAATGTTCCCTGACCTCCCCATGCTGACCACCCCGCGGTGCTTTTCTCCATCCTACATTGCCACTCACTGCCTATCCTAATTCAGCCCCTCCGATTCACACCACCCCGTGATGTTTTTCTCACTCCTACTAGTGAATGTAATATAACACACACCCATACAATGCGCACCACCCCGTGATGTTTTTCTCACTCCTACTAGTGAATGTAATGTAACACACACCCATACAAAGGGCACCACCCCGCGATGTTTTTCAGAAACCTATCCTACATTGCCACAGCATGTTCCCTGACCTCCTCATGCTGACCACTCCGAGGTGCTTTAGTCCAGCCTACATTGCCACTCACTGCCTATCCTAATTCAGACCCTCCGATTCACACCACCCCGTGATGTTTTTCTCACTCCTACTAGTGAATGTAATGTAACACACACCCATACAAAGCGCACCACCCCGCGATGTTTTTCAGAAACCTATCCTACATTGCCACTGCATGTTCCCTGACCTCCCCATGCTGACCACTCCGCGGTGCTTTTCTCCATCCTACATTGCCACTGACTGCCTATCCTAATTCAGACCCTCCGATTCACACCACCCCGTGACGTTTTTCTCACTCCTAGTAGTGAATGTAATGTAACAAACACCCATACAATGCGCACCACCCCTTGATATTTTTCTCACTCCTAGTAGTGAAGGTAATGTAACACACACCCATACAATGCGCACCACCCCGTGATGTTTTTCTCACTCCTACTAGTGAATGTAAAGTAACACACACCCATACAATGCGCACCACCCCGTGATGCTTTTCTCACTCCTACTACTGAAAGTAATGTAACACACACCCATACAATGCGCACCACCCCGTGATGTTTTTCTCACTCCTACTAGTGAATGTAATGTAACACACACCCATACAATGCGCACCACCCCGTGATGTTTTTCTCACTCCTACTAGTGAATGTAATGTAACACACACCCATACAATGCGCACCACCCCATGATGTTTTTCTCACTCCTACTAGTGAATGTAATGTAACACACACCCATACAATGCTCACCACCCCGTGATGTTTTTCTCACTCCTACTAGTGAATGTAATGTAACACACACCCATACAATGCGCACCACCCCGTGATGTTTTTCTCACCCCTACTAGTGAATGTAATGTAACACACACCCATACAATGCGCACCACCCCGTGATGTTTTTCTCACTCCTACTAGTGAATGTAATGTAACACACACCCATACAATGCGCACCACCCCGTGATGTTTTTCTCACTCCTGTTAGTGAATGTAATGTAACACACACCCATACAATGCGCACCACCCCGTGATGTTTTTCTCACTCCTACTAGTGAATCTAATGTAACACACACCCATACAATGCGCACCACCCCACGATGTTTTTCAGAAACCTATCCTACATTGCCACTGCATGTTCCCTGACCTCCCCATGCTGACCACCCCGCGGTGCTTTTCTCCATCCTACATTGCCACTCACTGCCTATCCTAATTCAGCCCCTCCGATTCACACCACCCCGTGATGTTTTTCTCACTCCTACTAGTGAATGTAATATAACACACACCCATACAATGCGCACCACCCCGTGATGTTTTTCTCACTCCTACTAGTGAATGTAATGTAACACACACCCATACAAAGGGCACCACCCCGCGATGTTTTTCAGAAACCTATCCTACATTGCCACAGCATGTTCCCTGACCTCCTCATGCTGACCACTCCGCGGTGCTTTTCTCCAGCCTACATTGCCACTCACTGCCTATCCTAATTCAGACCCTCCGATTCACACCACCCCGTGATGTTTTTCTCACTCCTACTAGTGAATGTAATGTAACACACACCCATACAATGCGCACCACCCCGTGATGTTTTTCTCACTCCTACTAGTGAATGTAATGTAACACACACCAATACAATGCGCACCACCCCGCGATGTTTTTCAGAAACCTATCCTACATTTCCACTGCATGTTCCCTGACCTTCCCATGCTGACCACCCCGTGGTGCTTTTCTCCATCCTACATTGCCACTCACTGCCTATCCTAATTCAGACCCTCCGATTCACACCACCCCGTGATGTTTTTCTCACTCCTACTAGTGAATGTAATGTAACACACACCCATACAATGCGCACCACCCCGTGATGTTTTTCTCACTCCTACTAGTGAATGTAATGTAACACACACCAATACAATGCGCACCACCACGCGATGTTTTTCAGAAACCTATCCTACATTTCCACTGCATGTTCCCTGACATTCCCATGCTGACCACCCCGTGGTGCTTTTCTCCATCCTACATTGCCACTCACTGCCTATCCTAATACAGACCCTCCGATTCACACCACCCAGTGACGTTTTTCTCACTCCTAGTAGTGAATGTAATGTAACACACACCCATACAATGCGCACCACCCTGTGATGTTTTTCTCACTCCTAGTAGTGAAGGTAATGTAACACACACCCATACAATGCGCACCACCCCGTGATGTTTTTCTCACTCCTACTAGTGAATGTAATGTAACACACACCCATACAATGCGCACCACCCCGTCATGTTTTTCTCACTCCTACTACTGAAAGTAATGTAACACACACCCATACAATGCGCACCACCCCGTGATGTTTTTCTCACTCCTACTAGTGAATGTAATGTAACACACACCCATACAATGCGCACCACCCCGTGATGTTTTTCTCACTCCTACTAGTGAATGTAATGTAACACACACCCATACAATGCGCACCACCCCATGATGTTTTTCTCACTCCTACTAGTGAATGTAATGTAACACACACCCATACAATGCTCACCACCCCGTGGTGTTTTTCTCACTCCTACTAGTGAATGTAATGTAACACACACCCATACAATGCGCACCACCCCGTGATGTTTTTCTCACCCCTACTAGTGAATGTAATGTAACACACACCCATACAATGCGCACCACCCCGTGATGTTTTTCTCACCCCTACTAGTGAATGTAATGTAACACACACCCATACAATTCGCACCACCCCGTGATGTTTTTCTCACTCCTTCTAGTGAATGTAATGTAACACACACCCATACAATGCGCACCACCCCGTGATGTTTTTCTCACTCCTACTAGTGAATGTAATGTAACACACACCCATACAATGCGCACCACCCCGTGATGTTTTTCTCACTCCTGCTAGTGAATGTAATGTAACACACACCCATACAATGCGCACCACCCCGTGATGTTTTTCTCACTCCTACTAGTGAATCTAATGTAACACACACCCATACAATGCGCACCACCCCGCGATGTTTTTCAGAAACCTATCCTACATTGCCACTGAATGTTCCCTGACCTCCCCATGCTGACCACCCCGCGGTGCTTTTCTCCATCCTACATTGCCACTCACTGCCTATCCTAATTCAGCCCCTCCGATTCACACCACCCCGTGATGTTTTTCTCACTCCTACTAGTGAATGTAATATAACACACACCCATACAATGCGCACCACCCCGTGATGTTTTTCTCACTCCTACTAGTGAATGTAATGTAACACACACCCATACAAAGGGCACCACCCCGCGATGTTTTTCAGAAACCTATCCTACATTGCCACAGCATGTTCCCTGACCTCCTCATGCTGACCACTCCGCGGTGCTTTTCTCCAGCCTACATTGCCACTCACTGCCTATCCTAATTCAGACCCTCCGATTCACACCACCCCGTGATGTTTTTCTCACTCCTACTAGTGAATGTAATGTAACACACACCCATACAATGCGCACCACCCCGTGATGTTTTTCTCACTCCTACTAGTGAATGTAATGTAACACACACCAATACAATGCGCACCACCCCGCGATGTTTTTCAGAAACCTATCCTACATTTCCACTGCATGTTCCCTGACCTTCCCATGCTGACCACCCCGTGGTGCTTTTCTCCATCCTACATTGCCACTCACTGCCTATCCTAATTCAGACCCTCCGATTCACACCACCCCGTGACGTTTTTCTCACTCCTAGTAGTGAATGTAATGTAACACACACCCATACAATGCGCACCACCCCGTGATGTTTTTCTCACTCCTAGTAGTGAAGGTAATGTAACACACACCCATACAATGCGCACCACCCCGTGATGTTTTTCTCACTCCTACTATTGAATGTAATGTAACACACACCCATACAATGCGCACCACCCCGTGATGTTTTTCTCACTCCTACTACTTAAAGTAATGTAACACACACCCATACAATGCGCACCACCCCGTGATGTTTTTCTCACTCCTACTAGTGAATGTAATGTAACACACACCCATACAATGCGCACCACCCCGTGATGTTTTTCTCACTCCTACTAGTGAATGTAATGTAACACACACCCATACAATGCGCACCACCCCATGATGTTTTTCTCACTCCTACTAGTGAATGTAATGTAACACACACCCATACAATGCTCACCACCCCGTGATGTTTTTCTCACTCCTACTAGTGAATGTAATGTAACACACACCCATACAATGCGCACCACCCCGTGATGTTTTTCTCACTCCTACTAGTGAATGTAATGTAACACACACCCATACAATGCGCACCACCCCGAGATGTTTTTCTCACGCCTGCTAGTGAATGTAATGTAACACACACCCATACAATGCGCACCACCCCGTGATGTTTTTCTCACTCCTACTAGTGAATGTAATGTAACACACACCCATACAATGCGCACCACCCCGTGATGTTTTTCTCACTGCTATTAGTGAATCTAATGTAACACACACCCATACAATGCGCACCAGCCCGCGATGTTTTTCAGAAACCTATCCTACATTGCTACTGCATGTTCCCTGACCTCCCCATGCTGACCACCCCGCGGTGCTTTTCTCCATCCTACATTGCCACTCCATGCCTATCCAAATTCAGACCCTCCGATTCACGCTACCCCGTGATGTTTTTCTCACTCCTAGTAGTGAATGTAATGTAACACACACCCATACAATGCGCACCACCCCCTGATGTTTTTGTCACTCCTACTAGTGAATCTAATGTAACACACACCCATACAATGCGCACCACCCCGTGATGTATTTCTCACTCCTAGTAGTGAATGTAATGTAACACACACCCATACAATGCGCACCACCCCGTGATGTTTTTCTCACTCCTACTAGTGAATGTAATGTAACACACACCCATACAATGCGCACCACACCGTGATGTTTTTCTCACTCCTACTAGTGAATGTAATGTAACACACACCCATACAATGCGCACCACCCCGTGATGTTTTTCTCACTCCTACTAGTGAATGTAATGTAACACACACCCATACAATGCGCACCACCCCGGGATGTTTTTCTCACTCCTACTAGTGAATCTAATGTAACACACACCCATACAATGCGCACCACCCCGTGATGTTTTTCTCACTCCTAGTAGTGAATGTAATGTAACACACACCCATACAATGCGCAACACCCATGATGTTTTTCTCACTCCTAGTAGTAAATGTAATGTAACACACACCATACAATGCGCACCACCCGTGATGTTTTTCTCACTCCTACTAGTGAATGTAATGTAACACACACCCATACAATGCGCACCACCCCGTGATGTTTTTCTCACTCCTACTAGTGAATGTAATGTAACACACACCCATACAATGCGCACCACCCCGGGATGTTTTTCTCACTCCTACTAGTGATTCTAATGTAACACACACCCATACAATGCGCACCACCCCGTGATGTTTTTCTCACTCCTAGTAGTGAATGTAATGTAACACACACCCATACAATGCGCACCACCCCATGATGTTTTTCTCACTCCTAGTAGTAAATGTAATGTAACACACACCCATACAATGCGCACCACCCCGTGATGTTTTTCTCACTCCTACTAGTGAATGTAATGTAACACACACCCATACAATGCGCACCACCCTGTGATGTTTTTCTCACTCCTAGTAGTAAATCTAATGTAACACACACCCATGCAATGCGCACCACCCCGTGATATTTTTCTCACTCCTACTAGTGAATCTAATATAACACACACCCATACAATGCACGCCACCCCGTGATGTTTTTCTCACTGCTACTAGTGAATGTAATGTAACACACACCCATGCAATGCGCACCACCCCATGATGTTTTTCTCACTCCTACTAGTGAATCTAATATAACACACACCCAAACAATGCGCGCCACCCCGTGATGTTTTTCTCACTGCTACTAGTGAATGTAATGTAACACACACCCATACAATGTGCACCACCCCGTGATGTTTTTGTCACTCCTACTAGTGAATCTAATGTAACACACACCCATAAAATGCGCACCACCTCGTGATGTTTTCCTCACTCCTAGTAGTGAATGTAATGTAACACACACCCATACAATGCGCACCACCCCATGATGTTTTTCTCACTCCTACTAGTGAATGTAATGTAACACACACCCATACAATGCGCACCACACCTTGATGTTTTTCTCACTCCTACTAGTGAATGTAATGTAACACACACCCATACAATGCGCACTACCCCGTGATGTTTTTCTCACTCCTACTAGTGAATGTAATGTAACACACACCCATACAATGCGCACCACCCCGGGATGTTTTTCTCACTCCTAGTAGTGAATGTAATGTAACCCACACCCATACAATGCGCACCACCCCGTGATGTTTTTCTCACTCCTAGTAGTAAATGTAATGTAACACACACCCATACAATGCACACCACCCCGTGATGTTTTTCTCACTCCTACTAGTGAATGTAATGTAACACACACCCATACAATGCGCACCACCCCGTGATGTTTTTCTCACTCCTAGTAGTAAATCTAATGTAACACACACCCATGCAATGCGCACCACCCCGTGATGTTTTTCTCACTCCTACTAGTGAATCTAATATAACACACACCCATACAATGCGCGCCACCCCGTGATGTTTTTCTCACTGCTACTAGTGAATGTAATGTAACACACACCCATACAATGTGCACCACCCTGTGATGTTTTTGTCACTCCTACTAGTGAATGTAATGTAACACACACCCATACAATGCGCACCACCCCGTGATGTTTTTCTCACTCCTATTAGTGAATGTAATGTAACACACACCCATACAATGCGCACCACCCCGTGATGTTTTTCTCACTCCTACTAGTGAATGTAATGTAACACACACCCATACAATGCGCACCACCCCGTGATGTTTTTCTCACTCCTGCTAGTGAATGTAATGTAACACACACCCATACAATGCGCACCACCCCGTGATGTTTTTCTCACTCCTACTAGTGAATCTATGTAACACACACCCATACAATGCGCACCACCCCGCGATGTTTTTCAGAAACCTATCCTACATTGCCACTGCATTTTCCTGACCTCCCCATGCTGACCACCCCGCGGTGCTTTTCTCCATCCTACATTGCCACTCACTGCCTATCCTAATTCAGCCCCTCCGATTCACACCACCCCGTGATGTTTTTCTCACTCCTACTAGTGAATGTAATATAACACACACCCATACAAATGCGCACCTCCCCGTGATGTTTTTCTCACTCCTACTAGTGAATGTAATGTAACACACACCCATACAAAGCGCACCACCCCGCGATGTTTTTCAGAAAACCTATCCTACATTGCCACTGCATGTTCCCTGACCTCCCCATGCTGACCACCCGTGGTGCTTTTCTCCATCCTACATGCCACTCACTGCCTATCCTAATTCAGACCCTCCGATTCACACCACCCCGTGATGTTTTTCTCACTCCTACTAGTGAATGTAATGTAACACACACCCATACAATGCGCACCTCCCGTGATGTTTTTCTCACTCCTACTAGTGAATGTAATGTAACACACACCCATACAATGCGCACCACCCCGTGATGTTTTTCTCACGCCTGCTAGTGAATGTAATGTAACACACACCCATACAATGCGCACCACCCCGTGATGTTTTCTCACTCCTACTAGTGAATGTAATGTAACACACACCCATGCAATGCGCACCACCCCGTGATGTTTTTCTCACTCCTACTAGTGAATGTAATGTAACACACACCCATACAATGCGCACCACCCCGTGATGTTTTTCTCACTCCTAGTAGTAAATCTAATGTAACACACACCCATGCAATGCGCCACCACCCCGTGATGTTTTTCTCACTCCTACTAGTGAATCTAATATAACACACACCCATACAATGCGCGCCACCCCGTGATGTTTTTCTCACTGCTACTAGTGAATGTAATGTAACACACACCCATACAATGTGCACCACCCTGTGATGTTTTTGTCACTCCTACTAGTGAATGTAATGTAACACACACCCATACAATGCGCACCACCCCGTGATGTTTTTCTCACTCCTACTAGTGAAATGTAATGTAACACACACCCATACAATGCGCACCACCCCGTGATGTTTTTCTCACTCCTACTAGTGAATGTAATGTAACACACACCCATACAATGCGCACCACCCGTGATGTTTTTCTCACTCCTGCTAGTGATGTAATGTAACACACACCCATACAATGCGCACCACCCCGTGATGTTTTTCTCACTCCTACTAGTGAATCTAATGTAACACACACCCATACAATGCGCACCACCCCGCGATGTTTTTCAGAAACCTATCCTACATTGCCACTGCATTTTCCCTGACCTCCCCATGCTGACCACCCCGCGGTGCTTTTCTCCATCCTACATTGCCACTCACTGCCTATCCTAATTCAGCCCCTCCGATTCACACCACCCCGTGATGTTTTTCTCACTCCTACTAGTGAATGTAATATAACACACACCCATACAATGCGCACCTCCCCGTGATGTTTTTCTCACTCCTACTAGTGAATGTAATGTAACACACACCCATACAAAGCGCACCACCCCGCGATGTTTTTCAGAAACCTATCCTACATTGCCACTGCATGTTCCCTGACCTCCCCATGCTGACCACCCGTGGTGCTTTTCTCCATCCTACATTGCCACTCACTGCCTATCCTAATTCAGACCCTCCGATTCACACCACCCCGTGATGTTTTTCTCACTCCTACTAGTGAATGTAATGTAACACACACCCATACAATGCGCACCTCCCCGTGATGTTTTTCTCACTCCTACTAGTGAATGTAATGTAACACACACCCATACAATGCGCACCACCCCGTGATGTTTTTCTCACGCCTGCTAGTGAATGTAATGTAACACACACCCATACAATGCGCACCACCCCGTGATGTTTTTCTCACGCCTGCTAGTGAATGTAATGTAACACACACCCATACAATGCGCACCACCCCGTGATGTTTTTCTCACTCCTACTAGTGAATGTAATGTAACACACACCCATACATTGCGCACCACCCCGTGATGTTTTTCTCACTGCTACTAGTGAATGTAATGTAACACACACCCATACAATGCGCACCAGCCCGCGATGTTTTTCAGAAACCTATCCTACATTGCTACTGCATGTTCCCTGACCTCCCCATGCTGACCACCCCGCGGTGCTTTTCTCCATCCTACATTGCCACTCAATGCCTATCCAAATTCAGACCCTCCGATTCACGCTACCCCGTGATGTTTTTCTCACTCCTAGTAGTGAATGTAATGTAACACACACCCATACAATGCGCACCACCCCGTGATGTTTTTCTCACTCCTAGTAGTGAATGTAATGTAACACACACCCATACAATGCGCACCTCCCCGTGATGTTTTTCTCACTCCTACTAGTGAATGTAATGTAACACACACCCATACAATGCGCACCACCCCGTGATGTTTTTCTCACTCCTAGTAGTAAATCTAATGTAAAACACACCCATGCAATGCGCACCACCCCGTGATGTTTTTCTCACTCCTACTAGTGAATCTAATATAACACACACCCATACAATGCGCGCCACCCCGTGATGTTTTTCTCACTGCTACTAGTGAATGTAATGTAACACACACCCATACAATGTGCACCACCCCGTGATGTTTTTGTCACTCCTACTAGTGAATGTAATGTAACACACACCCATACAATGCGCACCACCCCGTGATGTTTTTCTCACTCCTACTAGTGAATGTAATGTAACACACACCCATACAATGCGCACCACCCCGTGATGTTTTTCTCACTCCTACTAGTGAATGTAATGTAACACACACCCATACAATGCGCACCACCCCGTGATGTTTTTCTCACTCCTGCTAGTGAATGTAATGTAACACACACCCATACAATGCGCACCACCCCGTGATGTTTTTCTCTCTCCTACTAGTGAATCTAATGTAACACACACCCATACAATGCGCACCACCCCGCGATGTTTTTCAGAAACCTATCCTACATTGCCACTGCATGTTCCCTGACCTCCCCATGCTGATCACCCCACGGTGCTTTTCTCCATGCTACATTGCCACTCACTGCCTATCCTAATTCAGCCCCTCCGATTCACACCACCCCGTGATGTTTTTCTTACTCCTACTAGTGAATGTAATATAACACACACCCATACAATGCGCACCACCCCGTGATGTTTTTCTCACTCCTACTAGTGAATCTAATGTAACACACACCCATACAAAGCGCACCACCCCGCGATGTTTTTCAGAAACCTATCCTACATTGCCACTGCATGTTTCCTGACCTCCCCATGCTGACCACCCCGCCGTGCTTTTCTCCATCCTACATTGCCACTCACTGCCTATCCTAATTCAGACCCTCCGATTCACACCACCCCGTGATGTTTTTCTCACTCCTACTAGTGAATGTAATGTAACACACACCCATACAATGCGCACCTCCCCGTGATGTTTTTCTCACTCCTACTAGTGAATGTAATGTAACACACACCCATACAATGCGCACCACCCCGCGATGTTTTTCAGAAACCTATCCTACATTTCCACTGCATGTTCCCTGACCTTCCCATGCTGACCACCCCGTGGTGCTTTTCTCCATCCTACATTGCCACTCACTGCCTATCCTAATTCAGACCCTCCGATTCACACCACCCCGTGACGTTTTTCTCACTCCTAGTAGTGAATGTAATGTAACACACACCCATACAATGCGCACCACCCCGTGATGTTTTTCTCACTCCTAGTAGTGAAGGTAATGTAACACACACCCATACAATGCGCACCACCCATGATGTTTTTCTCCCTCCTACTAGTGAATGTAATGTAACACACACCCATACAATGCGCACCACCCCGTGATGTTTTTCTCACTCCTACTACTGAAAGTAATGTAACACACACCCATACAATGCGCACCACCCCGTGTTGTTTTTCTCACTCCTACTAGTGAATGTAATGTAACACACACCCATACAATGCGCACCACCCCGTGATGTTTTTCTCACTCCTACTAGTGAATGTAATGTAAAACACACCGATACAATGCGCACCACCCCATGATGTTTTTCTCACTCCTACTAGTGAATGTAATGTAACACACACCCATACAATGCTCACCACCCCGTGATGTTTTTCTCACTCCTACTAGTGAATGTAATGTAACACACACCCATACAATGCGCACCACCCCGTGATGTTTTTCTCACTCCTACTAGTGAATGTAATGTAACACACACCCATACAATGCGCACCACCCCGTGATGTTTTTCTCACTCCTACTAGTGAATGTAATGTAACACACACCCATACAATGCGCACCACCCCGTGATGTTTTTCTCACTCCTACTAGTGAATGTAATGTAACACACACCCATACAATGCGCACCACCCCGTAATGTTTTTCTCACTCCTACTAGTGAATGTAATGTAACACACACCCATACAATGCGCACCACCCCGTGATGTTTTTCTCACGCCTGCTAGTGAATGTAATGTAACACACACCCATACAATGCGCACCACCCCGTGATGTTTTTCTCACGCCTGCTAGTGAATGTAATGTAACACACACCCATACAATGCGCACCACCCCGTGATGTTTTTCTCACTCCTACTAGTGAATGTAATGTAACACACACCCATACAATGCGCACCACCCCGTGATGTTTTTCTCACTGCTACTAGTGAATGTAATGTAACACACACCCATACAATGCGCACGAGCCCGCGATGTTTTTCAGAAACCTATCCTACATTGCTACTGCATGTTCCCTGACCTCCCCATGCTGACCACCCCGCGGTGCTTTTCTCCATCCTACATTGCCACTCAATGCCTATCCAAATTCAGACCCTCCGATTCACGCTACCCCGTGATGTTTTTCTCACTCCTAGTAGTGAATGTAATGTAACACACACCCATACAATGCGAACCACCCCGTGATGTTTTTCTCACTCCTACTAGTGAATGTAATGTAACACACACCCATACAATGCGCACCACCCCGTGATGTTTTTCTCACTCCTAGTAGTGAATGTAATGTAACACACACCCATACAATGCGCACCTCCCCGTGATGTTTTTCTCACTCCTACTAGTGAATGTAATGTAACACACACCCATACAATGCGCACCACCCCGCGATGTTTTTCAGAAACCTATCCTACATTTCCACTGCATGTTCCCTGACCTTCCCATGCTGACCACCCCGTGGTGCTTTTCTCCATCCTACATTGCCACTCACTGCCTTTCCTCATTCAGATCCTCCGATTCACACCACCCCGTGACGTTTTTCTCACTCCTAGTAGTGAATGTAATGTAACAAACACCCATACAATGCGCACCACCCCGTGATGTTTTTCTCACTCCTAGTAGTGAAGGTAATGTAACACACACCCATACAATGCACACCACCCCGTGATGTTTTTCTCACTCCTACTAGTTAATGTAATGTAACACACACCCATACAATACGCACCACCCCGTGATGTTTTTCTCACTCCTACTACTGAAAGTAATGTAACACACACCCATACAATGCGCACCACCCCGTGATGTTTTTCTCGCTCCTACTAGAGAATGTAATGTAACACACACCCATACAATGCTCACCACCCCGTGATGTTTTTCTCACTCCTACTAGTGAATGTAATGTAACACACACCCATAAAATGCTCACCACCCCGTGATGTTTTTCTCACTCCTACTAGTGAATGTAATGTAACACACACCCATACAATGCGCACCACCCCGTGATGTTTTTCTCACTCCTACTAGTGAATGTAATGTAACACACACCCATACAATGCGCACCACCCCGTGATGTTTTTCTCACACCTGCTAGTGAATGTAATGTAACACACACCCATACAATGCGCACCACCCCGTGATGTTTTTCTCACACCTGCTAGTGAATGTAATGTAACACACACCCATACAGTGCGCACCACCCCGTGATGTTTTTCTCACTCCTACTAGTGAATGTAATGTAACACACACCCATACAATGCGCACCACCCCGTGATGTTTTTCTCACTCCTACTAGTGAATGTAATGTAACACACACCCATACAATGCTCACCACCCCGTGATGTTTTTCTCACTCCTACTAGTGAATGTAATGTAACACACACCCATACAATGCGCACCACCCCGTGATGTTTTTCTCACTCCTACTAGTGAATGTAATGTAACACACACCCGTACAATGCGCACCACCCCGTGATGTTTTTCTCACTCCTACTAGTGAATGTAATGTAACACACACCCATACAATGCGCACCACCCCGTGATCTTTTTCTCACTCCTACTAGTGAATGTAATGTAACACACACCCATACAATGCGCACCACCCCGTGATGTTTTTCTCACTCCTACTATTGAATGTAATGTAACACACACCCATACAATGCGCACCACCCCGTGATGTTTTTCTCACTCCTACTAGTGAATGTAATGTAACACACACCCATACAATGCGCACCACCCCGAGATGTTTTTCTCACGCCTGCTAGTGAATGTAATGTAACACACACCCATACAATGCACACCACCCCGTGATGTTTTTCTCTCTCCTACTAGTGAATGTAATGTAACACACACCCATAAAATGCGCACCACCCCGTGATGTTTTTCTCACTGCTACTAGTGAATGTAATGTAACACACACCCATACAATGCGCACGAGCCCGCGATGTTTTTCAGAAACCTATCCTACATTGCTACTGCATGTTCCCTGACCTCCCCATGCTGACCACCCTGCGGTGCTTTTCTCCATCCTACATTGCCACTCAATGCCTATCCAAATTCAGACCCTCCGATTCACGCTACCCCGTGATGTTTTTCTCACTCCTAGTAGTGAATGTAATGTAACACACACCCATACAATGCGAACCACCCCGTGGTGTTTTTCTCACTCCTACTAGTGAATGTAATGTAACACACACCCATACAATGCGCACCACCCCGTGATGTTTTTCTCACTCCTAGTAGTGAATGTAATGTAACACACACCCATACAATGCGCACCTCCCCGTGATGTTTTTCTCACTCCTACTAGTGAATGTAATGTAACACACACCCATACAATGCGCACCACCCCGCGATATTTTTCAGAAACCTATCCTACATTTCCACTGCATGTTCCCTGACCTTCCCATGCTGACCACCCCGTGGTGCTTTTCTCCATCCTACATTGCCACTCACTGCCTTTCCTAATTCAGACCCTCCGATTCACACCACCCCGTGACGTTTTTCTCACTCCTAGTAGTGAATGTAATGTAACAAACACCCATACAATGCACACCACCCCATGATGTTTTTCTCACTCCTAGTAGTGAAGGTAATGTAACACACACCCATACAATGCGCACCACCCCGTGATGTTTTTCTCACTCCTACTAGTGAATGTAATGTAACACACACCCATACAATGCGCACCACCCCGTGATGTTTTTCTCACTCCTACTACTGAAAGTAATGTAACACACACCCATACAATGCGCACCACCCCGTGATGTTTTTCTCACTCCTACTAGTGAATGTAATGTAACACACACCCATACAATGCGCACCACCCCGTGATGTTTTTCTCACTCCTACTAGTGAATGTAATGTAACACACACCCATACAATGCGCACCACCCCGTGATGTTTTTCTAACTCCTACTAGTGAATGTAATGTAACACACACCCATACAATGCTCACCACCCCGTGATGTTTTTCTCACTCCTACTAGTGAATGTAATGTAACACACACCCATACAATGCAAACCACCCCGTGATGTTTTTCTCACTCCTACTAGTGAATGTAATGTAACACACACCCATACAATGCGCACCACCCCGTGATGTTTTTCTCACTCCTACTAGTGAATGTAATGTAACACACACCCATACAATGCGCACCACCCCGTGATGTTTTTCTCACTCCTACTAGTGAATGTAATGTAACACACACCCATACAATGCTCACCACCCCGTGATGTTTTTCTCACTCCTGCTAGTGAATGTAATGTAACACACACCCATACAATGGGCACCACCCCGTGATGTTTTTCTCACTCCTGCTAGTGAATGTAATGTAACACACACCCATACAATGCGCACCACCCCGTGATGTTTTTCTCACTCCTACTAGTGAATGTAATGTAACACACACCCATACAATGCGCACCACCCCGTGATGTTTTTCTCACTCCTGCTAGTGAATGTAATGTAACACACACCCATACAATGCGCACCACCCCGTGATGTTTTTCTCACTCCTACTAGTGAATCTAATGTAACACACACCAATAAAATGCGCACCACCCCGCGATGTTTTTCAGAAACCTATCCTACATTGCCACTGCATGTTCCCTGACCTCCCCATGCTGACCACCCCGCGGTGCTTTTCTCCATCCTACATTGCCACTCACTGCCTATCCTAATTCAGCCCCTCCGATTCACACCACCACGTGATGTTTTTCTCACTCCTACTAGTGAATGTAATATAACACACACCCATACAATGCGCACCACCCCGTGATGTTTTTCTCACTCCTACTAGTGAATGTAATGTAACACACACCCATACAAAGGGCACCACCCCGCGATGTTTTTCAGAAACCTATCCTACATTGCCACAGCATGTTCCCTGACCTCCTCATGCTGACCACTCCGCGGTGCTTTTCTCCAGCCTACATTGCCACTCACTGCCTATCCTAATTCAGACCTTCCGATTCACACCACCCCGTGATGTTTTTCTCACTCCTACTAGTGAATGTAATGTAACACACACCCATACAATGCTCACCACCCCGTGATGTTTTTCTCACTCCTACTAGTGAATGTAATGTAACACACACCCATACAATGCGCACCACCCCGTGATGTTTTTCTCACTCCTACTAGTGAATGTAATGTAACACACACCCATACAATGCGCACCACCCCGTGATGTTTTTCTCACTCCTACTAGTGAATGTAATGTAACACACACCCATACAATGCGCACCACCCCGTGATCTTTTTCTCACTCCTACTGGTGAATGTAATGTAACACACACCCATACAATGCGCACCACACCGTGATGTTTTTCTCACTCCTACTATTGAATGTAATGTAACACACACCCATACAATGCGCACCACCCCGTGATGTTTTTCTCACTCCTACTAGTGAATGTAATGTAACACACACCCATACAATGCGCACCACCCCGAGATGTTTTTCTCACGCCTGCTAGTGAATGTAATGTAACACACACCCATACAATGCGCACCACCCCGTGATGTTTTTCTCACTCCTACTAGTGAATGTAATGTAACACACACCCATACAATGCGCACCACCCCGTGATGTTTTTCTCACTGCTACTAGTGAATGTAATGTAACACACACCCATACAATGCGCACCAGCCCGCGATGTTTTTCAGAAACCTATCCTACATTGCTACTGCATGATCCCTGACCTCCCCATGCTGACCACCACGCGGTGCTTTTCTCCATCCTACATTGCTACTCAATGCCTATCCAAATTCAGACCCTCCGATTCACGCTACCCCGTGATGTTTTTCTCACTCCTAGTAGTGAATGTAATGTAACACACACCCATACAATGCGCACCACCCCGTGATGTTTTTGTCACTCCTACTGGTGAATCTAATGTAACACACACCCATACAATGCGCACCACCCCGTAATGTATTTCTCACTCCTAGTAGTGAATGTAATGTAACACACACCCATACAATGTGCACCACCCCGTGATGTTTTTCTCACTCCTACTAGTGAATGTAATGTAACACACACCAATACAATGCGCACCACACCGTGATGTTTTTCTCACTCCTACTAGTGAATGTAATGTAACACACACCCATACAATGCGCACCACCCCGTGATGTTTTTCTCACTCCTACTAGAGAATGTAATGTAACACACACCCATACAATGCGCAGCACCCCGGGATGTTCTTCTCACTCCTACTAGTGAATCTAATGTAACACACACCCATACAATGCGCACCACCCCGTGATGTTTTTCTCACTCCTACTAGTGAATCTAATGTAACACACACCCATACAATGCGCACCACTCCATGATGTTTTTCTCACTCCTAGTAGTAAATGTAAGGTAACACACACCCATACAATGCGCACCACCCCGTGATGTTTTTCTCACTCCTACTAGTGAATGTAATGTAACACACACCCATACAATGCGCACCACCCCGTGATGTTTTTCTCACTCCTAGCAGTAAATCTAATGCAACACACACCCATGCAATGCGCACCACCCCGTGATGTTTTTCTCACTCCTACTAGTGAATCTATTATAACACACACCCATACAATGCTCGCCACCCCGTGATGTTTTTCTCACTCCTACTAGTGAATGTAATGTAACAGACAACCATACAATGCGCACCACCCCGTGATGTTTTTCTCACTCCTACTAGTGAATGTAATGTAACACACACCCATACAATGTGCACCACCCCGTGATGTTTTTGTCACTCCTACTAGTGAATCTAATGTAACACACACCCATACAATGCGCACCACCTCGTGATGTTTTCCTCACTCCTAGTAGTGAATGTAATGTAACACACACCCATACAATTCGCACCACCCCATGATGTTTTTCTCACTCCTACTAGTGAATGTAATGTAACACACACCCATACAATGCGCACCACCCCGTGATGTTTTTCTCACTCCTACTAGTGAATGTAATGTAACACACACCCATACAATGCGCACCACCCCGTGATGTTTTTCTCACTCCTACTAGTGAATGTAATGTAACACACACCCATACAATGCGCACCACCCCGTGATGTTTTTCTCACTCCTACTAGTGAATGTAATGTAACACACACCCATACAATGCGCACCACCCCGTGATGTTTTTCTCACTCCTAGTAGTGAATGTAATGTAACACACACCCATACAATGCGCACCACCCCGTGATGTTTTTCTCACTCCTACTAGTGAATGTAATGTAACACACACCCATACAATGCGCACCACCACGTGATGTTTTTCTCACTGCTAGTAGTGAATGTAATGTAACACACACCCATACAATGCGCACCACCCCGTGATGTTTTTCTCACTCCTACTAGTGAATGTAATGTAACACACACCCATACAATGCGCACCACACCGTGATGTTTTTCTCACTGCTAGTAGTGAATGTAATGTAACACACACCCATACAATGCGCACCACCCCGTGATGTTTTTCTCACTCCTACTAGTGAATGTAATGTAACACACACCCATACAATGCACACCACCCCGTGATGTTTTTCTCACTCCTACTAGTGAATGTAATGTAACACACACCCATACAATGCACACCACCCCGTGATGTTTTTCTCACTCCTACTAGTGAATCTAATGTAACACACACCCATACAATGCGCACCACCCCGCGATTTTTTTCAGAAACCCATCCTACATTGCCACTGCATGTTCCCTGACCTCCCCATGCTGACCACCCCGTGGTGCTTTTGTCCATCCTACATTGCCAATCACTGCCTATCCTAATTCAGACCCTCCGTTTCACACCACCCCGTGATGTTTTTCTCACTCCTAGTAGTGAATGTAATGTAACACACACCCATACAATGCGCACCACCCCGTGATGTTTTTCTCACTCCTACTAGTGAATGTAATGTAACACACACCCATACAATGCGCACCACCCCGTGATGTTTTTCTCACTGCTACTAGTGAATGTAATGTAACACACACCCATACAATGCGCACCACCCCGTGATGATTTTCTCACTCTTACTAGTGAATCTAATGTAACACAGACCCATACAATGCGCACCACCCCGTGATGTTTTTCTCACACCTACTAGTGAATGTAATGTAACACACACCCAAACAATGTGCACCACCCCGTGATGTTTTTCTCACTCCTACTAGTGAATGTAATGTAACACACACCCATACAATGCGCACCACCCCGTGATGTTTTTCTCACTCCTACTAGTGAGTGTAATGTAACACACACCCATACAATGCGCACCACCCCGTGAAGTTTTTCTCACTCCTACTAGTGAATCTAATGTAACACACACCCATACAATGCGCACCACCCCGTGATGCTTTTCTCACTCCTACTAGTGAATCTAATGTAACACACACCCATACAATGCGCACCACCCCGCGATGTTTTTCAGAAACCTATCCTACATTGCCACTGCATGTTCCCTGACCTCCCCATGCTGACCAACCCGCGGTGCTTTTCTCCATGCTATTGCCACTCACTGCCTATCCTAAATCAGACCCTCCGATTCACACGACCCCGTGATGTTTTTCTCACTCCTACTAGTGAATATAATGTAACACACACCCATACAATGCGCACCACCCCGTGATGTTTTTCTCACTCCTACTAGTGAATGTAATGTAACACACTCCCATACAATGCGCACCACCCTGTGATGTTTTTCTCACTCCTACTAGTGAATGTAATGTAACACAGACCCATAAAATGCGCACCAGCCCGTGATGATTTCTCACTTCTACTAGTGAGTGTAATGTAACACACACCCATACAATGCGCACCACCCCGTGATGTTTTTCTCACTCCTACTAGTGAATCTAATGTAACACACACCCATACAATGCGCCGCAACCCGTGATGTTTTTCTCACTCCTACTAGTGAATGTAATGTAACACACACCCATACAATGCGCACCACCTCGTGATGTTTTTCTCACTCCTACTAGTGAATGTAATGTAACACACACCCATACAATGCGCACCACCCCGTGATGTTTTTCTCACTCCTACTAGTGAATCTAATATAACACACACCCATACAATGCGCACCACCCCGTGATGTTTTTCTCACTCCTACTAGTGAATCTAATGTAACACACACCCATACAATGCGCACCACCCCGCGATGTTTTTCAGAATCCTATCCTACATTGCCACTGCATGATCCCTGACCTCCCCATGCTGACCACCCCGCAGTGCTTTTCTCCATGCTACATTGCCACTCACTGCCTATCCTAATTCAGACCCTCTGATTCACACCACCCCGTGATGTTTTTCTCACTCCTACTAGTGAATGTAATGTAACACACACCCATACAATGTGCACCACCCCGTGATGTTTTTCTCACTCCTACTAGTGAATGTAATGTAACACACACCCATACAATGCGCACCACCCCGTGATGTTTTTCTCACACCTACTAGTGAATGTAATGTAACACACACCCAAACAACGTGCACCACCCCATGATGTTTTTCTCACTCCTACTAGTGAATGTAATGTAACACACACCCATACAATGTGCACCACCCCGTGATGTTTTTCTCATTCCTACTAGTGAGTGTAATGTAACACACACCCATACAATGCGCACCACCCCGTGATGTTTTTCTCACTCCTACTAGTGAATCTAATGTAACACACACCCATACAATGCGCACCACCCCGTGATACTTTTCTCACTCCTACTAGTGAATCTAATGTAACACACACCCATACAATGCGCACCACCCCGCGATGTTTTTCAGAAACCTATCCTACATTGCCACTGCATGTTCCCTGACCTCCCCATGCTGACCAACCCGCGGTGCTTTTCTCCATGCTATTGCCACTCACTGCCTATCCTAATTCAGACCCTCCGATTCACACCACCCCGTGATGTTTTTCTCACTCCTACTAGTGAATGTAATGTAACACACACCCATACAATGCGCACCACCCCGTGATGTTTTTCTCACTCCTACTAGTGAATGTAATGTAACACACACCCATACAATGCGCACCACCCCGTGATGTTTTTCTCACTCCTACTAGTGAATGTAATGTAACACACACCTATACAATGCGCACCAGCCCGTGATGATTTCTCACTCCTACTAGTGAGTGTAATGTAACACACACCCATACAATGCGCACCACCCCGTGATGTTTTTCTCACTCCTACTAGTGAATCTAATGTAACACACACCCATACAATGCGCCGAAACCCGTGATGTTTTTCTCACTCATACTAGTGAATGTAATGTAACACACACCCATACAATGCGCACCACCTCGTGATGTTTTTCTCACTCCTACTAGTGAATGTAATGTAACACACACCCATACAATGCGCACCACCCCGTGATGTTTTTCTCACTCCTAATAGTGAATCTAATATAACACACACCCATACAATGTGCACCACCCCGTGATGTTTTTCTCACTCCTACTAGTGAATGTAATGTAACACACACCCATAAAATGCGCACCACCCCGTGATGTTTTTCTCACTCCTAGTAGTGAATGTAATGTAACACACACCCATACAATGCGCACCACCCCGTGATGTTTTTCTCACTCCTACTAGTGAATCTAATGTAACACACACCCATACAATGCGCATCAACCCGTGATGTTTTTCTCACTCCTACAAGTGAATCTAATGTAACACACACCCATACAATGCGCACCACCCCGCGATGTTTTTCAGAAACCCATCCTACATTGCCACTGCATGTTCCCTGACCTCCCCATGCTGACCACCCCGCGGTGCTTTTCTCCATCCTACATTGCCAATCACTGCCTATCCTAATTCAGACCCTCCGATTCACACCACCCCGTGATGTTTTTCTCACTCCTACTAGTGAATGTAATGTAACACACACCCATAGAATGCTCACCACCCCGTGATGTTTTTCTCACTCCTACTAGTGAATGTAATGTAACACACACCCATACAATGCGCACCACCCCGTGATGTTTTTCTCACTCCTACTAGTGAATGTAATGTAACACACACCCATACAATGCGCACCACCCCGTGATGTTTTTCTCACTCCTACTAGTGAATGTAATGTAACATACACCCATATAATGCGCACCACCCCGTGATGTTTTTCTCACTCCTACTAGTGAATGTAATGTAACACACACCCATACAATGCGCACCACCCCGTGATGTTTTTCTCACTCCTACTAGTGAATGTAATGTAACACACACCCATACAATGCGCACCACCCCGTGATGTTTTTCTCACGCCTGCTAGTGAATGTAATGTAACACACACCCATACAATGCGCACCACCCCGTGATGTTTTTCTCACGCCTGCTAGTGAATGTAATGTAACACACACCCATACAATGCGCACCACCCCGTGATGTTTTTCTCACTCCTACTAGTGAATGTAATGTAACACACACCCATACAATGCGCACCACCCCGTGATGTTTTTCTCACTGCTACTAGTGAATGTAATGTAACACACACCCATACAATGCGCACCAGCCCGCGATATTTTTCAGAAACCTATCCTACATTGCTACTGCATGTTCCCTGACCTCCCCATGCTGACCACCCCGCGGTGTTTTTCTCCATCCTACATTGCCACTCAATGCCTATCCAAATTCAGACCCTCCGATTCACGCTACCCCGTGATGTTTTTCTCACTCCTAGTAGTGAATGTAATGTAACACACACCCATACAATGCGCACCACCCCGTGATGTTTTTCTAACTCCTAGTAGTGAATGTAATGTAACACACACCCATACAATGCGCACCTCCCCGTGATGTTTTTCTCACTCCTACTAGTGAATGTAATGTAACACACACCCATACAATGCGCACCACCCCGTGATGTTTTTCTCACTCCTAGTAGTAAATCTAATGTAACACACACCCATGCAATGCGCACCACCCCGTGATGTTTTTCTCACTCCTACTAGTGAATCTAATATAACACACACCCATACAATGCGTGCCACCCCGTGATGTTTTTCTCACTGCTACTAGTGAATGTAATGTAACACACACCTATACAATGTGCACCACCCCGTGATGTTTTTGTCACTCCTACTAGTGAATGTAATGTAACACACACCCATACAATGCGCACCACCCCGTGATGTTTTTCTCACTCCTACTAGTGAATGTAATGTAACACACACCCATACAATGCGCACCACCCCGTGATGTTTTTCTCACTCCTACTAGTGAATGTAATGTAACACACACCCATACAATGCGCACCACCCCGTGATGTTTTTCTCACTCCTGCTAGTGAATGTAATGTAACACACACCCATACAATGCGCACCACCCCGTGATGTTTTTCTCTCTCCTACTAGTGAATCTAATGTAACACACACCCATACAATGCGCACCACCCCGCGATGTTTTTCAGAAACCTATCCTACATTGCCACTGCATGTTCCCTGACCTCCCCATGCTGACCACCCCGCGGTGCTTTTCTCCATGCTACATTGCCACTCACTGCCTATCCTAATTCAGCCCCTCCGATTCACACCACCCCGTGATGTTTTTCTTCCTCCTACTAGTGAATGTAATATAACACACACCCATACAATGCGCACCACCCCGTGATGTTTTTCTCACTCCTACTAGTGAATGTAATGTAACACACACCCATACAAAGCGCACCTACCCGCGATGTTTTTCAGAAACCTATCCTACATTGCCACTGCATGTTCCCTGACCTCCCCATGCTGACCACCCCGCCGTGCTTTTCTCCATCCTACATTGCCACTCACTGCCTATCCTAATTCAGACCCTCCGATTCACACCACCCCGTGATGTTTTTCTCACTCCTACTAGTGAATGTAATGTAACACACACCCATACAATGCGCACCTCCCCGTGATGTTTTTCTCACTCCTACTAGTGAATGTAATGTAACACACACCCATACAATGCGCACCACCCCGCGATGTTTTTCAGAAACCTATCCTACATTTCCACTGCATGTTCCCTGACCTTCCCATGCTGACCACCCCGTGGTGCTTTTCTCCATCCTACATTGCCACTCACTGCCTATCCTAATTCAGACCCTCCGATTCACACCACCCCGTGACGTTTTTCTCACTCCTAGTAGTGAATGTAATGTAACACACACCCATACAATGCGCACCACCCCGTGATGTTTTTCTCACTCCTAGTAGTGAAGGTAATGTAACACACACCCATACAATGCGCACCACCCCGTGATGTTTTTCTCCCTCCTACTAGTGAATGTAATGTAACACACACCCATACAATGCGCACCACCCCGTGATGTTTTTCTCACTCCTAGTAGTGAATGTAATGTAACACACACCCATACAATGCGCACCACCCCGTGATGTTTTTCTCACTCCTAGTAGTGAATGTAATGTAACACACACCCATACAATGCGCACCACCCCGTGATGTTTTTCTCCCTCCTACTAGTGAATGTAATGTAACACACACCCATACAATGCGCACCACCCCGTGATGTTTTTCTCACTCCTACTACTGAAAGTAATGTAACACACACCCATACAATGCGCACCACCCCGTGATGTTTTTCTCACTCCTACTAGTGAATGTAATGTAACACACACCCATACAATGCGCACCACCCCGTGATGTTTTTCTCACTCCTACTAGTGAATGTAATGTAACACACACCGATACAATGCGCACCACCCCGTGATGTTTTTCTCACTCCTACTAGTGAATGTAATGTAACACACACCCATACAATGCTCACCACCCCGTGATGTTTTTCTCACTCCTACTAGTGAATGTAATGTAACACACACCCATACAATGCGCACCACCCCGTGATGTTTTTCTCACTCCTACTAGTGAATGTAATGTAACACACACCCATACAATGCGCACCACCCCGTGATGTTTTTCTCACTCCTACTAGTGAATGTAATGTAACACACACCCATACAATGCGCACCACCCCGTGATGTTTTTCTCACTCCTACTAGTGAATGTAATGTAACACACACCCATACAATGCGCACCACCCCGTGATGTTTTTCTCACTCCTACTAGTGAATGTAATGTAACACACACCCATACAATGCGCACCACCCCGTGATGTTTTTCTCACGCCTGCTAGTGAATGTAATGTAACACACACCCATACAATGCGCACCACCCCGTGATGTTTTTCTCACGCCTGCTAGTGAATGTAATGTAACACACACCCATACAATGCGCACCACCCCGTGATGTTTTTCTCACTCCTACTAGTGAATGTAATGTAACACACACCCATACAATGCGCACCACCCCGTGATGTTTTTCTCACTGCTACTAGTGAATGTAATGTAACACACACCCATACAATGCGCACGAGCCCGCGATGTTTTTCAGAAACCTATCCTACATTGCTACTGCATGTTCCCTGACCTCCCCATGCTGACCACCCCGTGGTGCTTTTCTCCATCCTACATTGCCACTCAATGCCTATCCAAATTCAGACCCTCCGATTCACGCTACCCCGTGATGTTTTTCTCACTCCTAGTAGTGAATGTAATGTAACACACACCCATACAATGCGAACCACCCCGTGATGTTTTTCTCACTCCTACTAGTGAATGTAATGTAACACACACCCATACAATGCGCACCACCCCGTGATGTTTTTCTCACTCCTAGTAGTGAATGTAATGTAACACACACCCATACAATGCGCACCTCCCCGTGATGTTTTTCTCACTCCTACTAGTGAATGTAATGTAACACACACCCATACAATGCGCACCACCCCGCGATGTTTTTCAGAAACCTATCCTACATTTCCACTGCATGTTCCCTGACCTTCCCATGCTGACCACCCCGTGGTGCTTTTCTCCATCCTACATTGCCACTCACTGCCTTTCCTAATTCAGACCCTCCGATTCACACCACCCCGTGACGTTTTTCTCACTCCTAGTAGTGAATGTAATGTAGCAAACACCCATACAATGCGCACCACCCCGTGATGTTTTTCTCACTCCTAGTAGTGAAGGTAATGTAACACACACCCATACAATGCACAACACCCCGTGATGTTTTTCTCACTCCTACTAGTTAATGTAATGTAACACACACCCATACAATGCGCACCACCCCGTGATGTTTTTCTCACTCCTACTACTGAAAGTAATGTAACACACACCCATACAATGCGCACCACCCCGTGATGTTTTTCTCGCTCCTACTAGAGAATGTAATGTAACACACACCCATACAATGCTCACCACCCCGTGATGTTTTTCTCACTCCTACTAGTGAATGTAATGTAACACACACCCATAAAATGCTCACCACCCCGTGATGTTTTTCTCACTCCTACTAGTGAATGTAATGTAACACACACCCATACAATGCGCACCACCCCGTGATGTTTTTCTCACTCCTACTAGTGAATGTAATGTAACACACACCCATACAATGCGCACCACCCCGTGATGTTTTTCTCACGCCTGCTAGTGAATGTAATGTAACACACACCCATACAATGCGCACCACCCCGTGATGTTTTTCTCACACCTGCTAGTGAATGTAATGTAACACACACCCATACTGTGCGCACCACCCCGTGATGTTTTTCTCACTCCTACTAGTGAATGTAATGTAACACACACCCATACAATGCGCACCACCCCGTGATGTTTTTCTCACTCCTACTAGTGAATGTAATGTAACACACACCCATACAATGCTCACCACCCCGTGATGTTTTTCTCACTCCTACTAGTGAATGTAATGTAACACACACCCATACAATGCGCACCACCCCGTGATGTTTTTCTCACTCCTACTAGTGAATGTAATGTAACACACACCCATACAATGCGCACCACCCCGTGATGTTTTTCTCACTCCTACTAGTGAATGTAATGTAACACACACCCATACAATGCGCACCACCCCGTGATCTTTTTCTCACTCCTACTAGTGAATGTAATGTAACACACACCCATACAATGCGCACCACCCCGTGATGTTTTTCTCACTCCTACTATTGAATGTAATGTAACACACACCCATACAATGCGCACCACCCCGTGATGTTTTTCTCACTCCTACTAGTGAATGTAATGTAACACACACCCATACAATGCGCACCACCCCGAGATGTTTTTCTCACGCCTGCTAGTGAATGTAATGTAACACACACCCATACAATGCACACCACCCCGTGATGTTTTTCTCACTCCTACTAGTGAATGTAAAGTAACACACACCCATAAAATGCGCACCACCCCGTGATGTTTTTCTCACTGCTACTAGTGAATGTAATGTAACACACACCCATACAATGCGCACGAGCCCGCGATGTTTTTCAGAAACCTATCCTACATTGCTACTGCATGTTCCCTGACCTCCCCATGCTGACCACCCCGCGGTGCTTTTCTCCATCCTACATTGCCAGTCAATGCCTATCCAAATTCAGACCCTCCGATTCACGCTACCCCGTGATGTTTTTCTCACTCCTAGTAGTGAATGTAATGTAACACACACCCATACAATGCGAACCACCCCGTGGTGTTTTTCTCACTCCTACTAGTGAATGTAATGTAACACACACCCATACAATGCGCACCACCCCGTGATGTTTTTCTCACTCCTAGTAGTGAATGTAATGTAACACACACCCATACAATGCGCACCTCCCCGTGATGTTTTTCTCACTCCTACTAGTGAATGTAATGTAACACACACCCATACAATGCGCACCACCCCGCGATATTTTTCAGAAACCTATCCTACATTTCCACTGCATGTTCCCTGACCTTCCCATGCTGACCACCCCGTGGTGCTTTTCTCCATCCTACATTGCCACTCACTGCCTTTCCTAATTCAGACCCTCCGATTCACACCACCCCGTGACGTTTTTCTCACTCCTAGTAGTGAATGTAATGTAACAAACACCCATACAATGCGCACCACCCCGTGATGTTTTTCTCACTCCTAGTAGTGAAGGTAATGTAACACACACCCATACAATGCGCACCACCTAGTGATGTTTTTCTCACTCCTACTAGTGAATGTAATGTAACACACACCCATACAATGCGCACCACCCCGTGATGTTTTTCTCACTCCTACTACTGAAAGTAATGTAACACACACCCATACAATGCGCACCACCCCGTGATGTTTTTCTCACTCCTACTAGTGAATGTAATGTAACACACACCCATACAATGCGCACCACCCCGTGATGTTTTTCTCACTCCTACTAGTGAATGTAATGTAACACACACCCATACAATGCGCACCACCCCGTGATGTTTTTCTAACTCCTACTAGTGAATGTAATGTAACACACACCCATACAATGCTCACCACCCCGTGATGTTTTTCTCACTCCTACTAGTGAATGTAATGTAACACACACCCATACAATGCAAACCACCCCGTGATGTTTTTCTCACTCCTACTAGTGAATGTAATGTAACACACACCCATACAATGCGCACCACCCCGTGATGTTTTTCTCACTCCTACTAGTGAATGTAATGTAACACACACCCATACAATGCGCACCACCCCGTGATGTTTTTCTCACTCCTACTATTGAATGTAATGTAACACACACCCATACAATGCTCACCACCCCGTGATGTTTTTCTCACTCCTGCTAGTGAATGTAATGTAACACACACCCATACAATGGGCACCACCCCGTGATGTTTTTCTCACTCCTGCTAGTGAATGTAATGTAACACACACCCATACAATGCGCACCACCCCGTGATGTTTTTCTCACTCTTACTAGTGAATGTAATGTAACACACACCCATAAAATGCGTACCACCCCGTGATGTTTTTCTCACTCCTGCTAGTGAATGTAATGTAACACACACCCATACAATGCGCACCACCCCGTGATGTTTTTCTCACTCCTACTAGTGAATCTAATGTAACACACACCCATAAAATGCGCACCACCCTGCGATGTTTTTCAGAAACCTATCCTACATTGCCACTGCATGTTCCCTGACCTCCCCATGCTGACCACCTCGCGGTGCTTTTCTCCATCCTACATTGCCACTCACTGCCTATCCTAATTCAGCCCCTCCGATTCACACCACCCCGTGATGTTTTTCTCACTCCTACTAGTGAATGTAATATAACACACACCCATACAATGCGCACCACCCCGTGATGTTTTTCTCACTCCTACTAGTGAATGTAATGTAACACACACCCATACAAAGGGCACCACCCCGCGATGTTTTTCAGAAACCTATCCTACATTGCCACAGCATGTTCCCTGACCTCCTCATGCTGACCACTCCGCGGTGCTTTTCTCCAGCCTACATTGCCACTCACTGCCTATCCTAATTCAGACCTTCCGATTCACACCACCCCGTGATGTTTTTCTCACTCCTACTAGTGAATGTAATGTAACACACACCCATACAATGCTCACCACCCCGTGATGTTTTTCTCACTCCTACTAGTGAATGTAATGTAACACACACCCATACAATGCGCACCACCCCGTGATGTTTTTCTCACTCCTACTAATGAATGTAATGTAACACACACCCATACAATGCGCACCACCCCGTGATGTTTTTCTCACTCCTACTAGTGAATGTAATGTAACACACACCCATACAATGCGCACCACCCCGTGATCTTTTTCTCACTCCTACTGGTGATTGTAATGTAACACACACCCATACAATGCGCACCACCCCGTGATGTTTTTCTCACTCCTACTATTGAATGTAATGTAACACACACCCATACAATGCGCACCACCCCGTGATGTTTTTCTCACTCCTACTAGTGAATGTAATGTAACACACACCCATACAATGCGCACCACCCCGAGATGTTTTTCTCACGCCTGCTAGTGAATGTAATGTAACGCACACCCATACAATGCGCACCACCCCGTGATGTTTTTCTCACTCCTACTAGTGAATGTAATGTAACACACACCCATACAATGCGCACCACCCCGTGATGTTTTTCTCACTGCTACTAGTGAATCTAATGTAACACACACCCATACAATGCGCACCAGCCCGCGATGTTTTTCAGAAACCTATCCTACATTGCTACTGCATGTTCCCTGACCTCCCCATGCTGACCACCACGCGGTGCTTTTCTCCATCCTACATTGCTACTCAATGCCTATCCAAATTCAGACCCTCCGATTCACGCTACCCCGTGATGTTTTTCTCACTCCTAGTAGTGAATGTAATGTAACACACACCCATACAATGCGCACCACCCCGTGATGTTTTTGTCACTCCTACTGGTGAATCTAATGTAACACACACCCATACAATGCGCACCACCCCGTAATGTATTTCTCACTCCTAGTAGTGAATGTAATGTAACACACACCCATACAATGTGCACCACCCCGTGATGTTTTTCTCACTCCTACTAGTGAATGTAATGTAACACACACCAATACAATGCGCACCACACCGTGATGTTTTTCTCACTCCTACTAGTGAATGTAATGTAACACACACCCATACAATGCGCACCACCCCGTGATGTTTTTCTCACTCCTACTAGAGAATGTAATGTAACACACACCCATACAATGCGCAGCACCCCGGGATGTTCTTCTCACTCCTACTAGTGAATCTAATGTAACACACACCCATACAATGCGCACCACCCCGTGATGTTTTTCTCACTCCTAGTAGTGAATGTAATGTAACACACACCCATACAATGCGCACCACTCCATGATGTTTTTCTCACTCCTAGTAGTAAATGTAATGTAACACACAACCATACAATGCGCACCACCCCGTGATGTTTTTCTCAATCCTACTAGTGAATGTAATGTAACACACACCCATACAATGCGCACCACCCCGTGATGTTTTTCTCACTCCTAGCAGTAAATCTAATGCAACACACACCCATGCAATGCGCACCACCCCGTGATGTTTTTCTCACTCCTACTAGTGAATCTAATATAACACACACCCATACAATGCGCGCCACCCCGTGATGTTTTTCTCACTCCTACTAGTGAATGTAATGTAACAGACAACCATACAATGCGCACCACCCCGTGATGTTTTTCTCACTCCTACTAGTGAATGTAATGTAACACACACCCATACAATGTGCACCACCCCTTGATGTTTTTGTCACTCCTACTAGTGAATCTAATGTAACACACACCCATACAATGCGCACCACCTCGTGATGTTTTCCTCACTCCTAGTAGTGAATGTAATGTAACACACACCCATACAATTCGCACCACTCCATGATGTTTTTCTCACTCCTACTAGTGAATGTAATGTAACACACACCCATACAATGCGCACCACCCCGTGATGTTTTTCTCACTCCTACTAGTGAATGTAATGTAACACACACCCATACAATGCGCACCACCCCGTGATGTTTTTCTCACTCCTACTAGTGAATGTAATGTAACACACACCCATACAATGCGCACCACCCCGTGATGTTTTTCTCACTCCTACTAGTGAATGTAATGTAACACACACCCATACAATGCGCACCACCCCGTGATGTTTTTCTCACTCCTAGTAGTGAATGTAATGTAACACACACCCATACAATGCGCACCACCCCGTGATGTTTTTCTCACTCCTACTAGTGAATGTAATGTAACACACACCCATACAATGCGCACCACCCCGTGATGTTTTTCTCACTGCTAGTAGTGAATGTAATGTAACACACACCCATACAATGCGCACCACCCCGTGATGTTTTTCTCACTCCTACTAGTGAATGTAATGTAACACACACCCATACAATGCTCACCACACCGTGATGTTTTTCTCACTGCTAGTAGTGAATGTAATGTAACACACACCCATACAATGCGCACCACCCCGTGATGTTTTTCTCACTCCTACTAGTGAATGTAATGTAACACACACCCATACAATGCACACCACCCCGTGATGTTTTTCTCACTCCTACTAGTGAATGTAATGTAACACACACCCATACAATGCACACCACCCCGTGATGTTTTTCTCACTCCTACTAGTGAATCTAATGTAACACACACCCATACAATGCGCACCACCCCGCGATTTTTTTCAGAAACCCATCCTACATTGCCACTGCATGTTCCCTGACCTCCCCATGCTGACCACCCCATGGTGCTTTTGTCCATCCTACATTGCCAATCACTGCCTATCCTAATTCAGACCCTCCGTCTCACACCACCCCGTGATGTTTTTCTCACTCCTAGTAGTGAATGTAATGTAACACACACCCATACAATGCGCACCACCCCGTGATGTTTTTCTCACTCCTACTAGTGAATGTAATGTAACACACACCCATACAATGCGCACCACCCCGTGATGTTTTTCTCACTGCTACTAGTGAATGTAATGTAACACACACCCATACAATGCGCACCACCCCGTGATGATTTTCTCACTCTTACTAGTGAATCTAATGTAACACAGACCCATACAATGCGCACCACCCCGTGATGTTTTTCTCACACCTACTAGTGAATGTAATGTAACACACACCCAAACAATGTGCACCACCCCGTGATGTTTTTCTCACTCCTACTAGTGAATGTAATGTAACACACACCCATACAATGCGCACCACCCCGTGATGTTTTTCTCACTCCTACTAGTGAGTGTAATGTAACACACACCCATACAATGCGCACCACCCCGTGAAGTTTTTCTCACTCCTACTAGTGAATCTAATGTAACACACACCCATACAATGCGCACCACCCCGTGATGCTTTTCTCACTCCTACTAGTGAATCTAATGTAACACACACCCATACAATGCGCACCACCCCGCGATGTTTTTCAGAAACCTATCCTACATTGCCACTGCATGTTCCCTGACCTCCCCATGCTGACCAACCCGCGGTGCTTTTCTCCATGCTATTGCCACTCACTGCCTATCCTAAATCAGACCCTCCGATTCACACGACCCCGTGATGTTTTTCTCACTCCTACTAGTGAATGTAATGTAACACACACCCATACAATGCGCACCACCCCGTGATGTTTTTCTCACTCCTACTAGTGAATGTAATGTAACACACTCCCATACAATGCGCACCACCCTGTGATGTTTTTCTCACTCCTACTAGTGAATGTAATGTAACACAGACCCATACAATGCGCACCAGCCCGTGATGATTTCTCACTTCTACTAGTGAGTGTAATGTAACACACACCCATACAATGCGCACCACCCCGTGATGTTTTTCTCACTCCTACTAGTGAATCTAATGTAACACACACCCATACAATGCGCCGCAACCCGTGATGTTTTTCTCACTCCTACTAGTGAATGTAATGTAACACACACCCATACAATGCGCACCACCTCGTGATGTTTTTCTCACTCCTACTAGTGAATGTAATGTAACACACACCCATACAATGCGCACCACCCCGTGATGTTTTTCTCACTCCTACTAGTGAATCTAATATAACACACACCCATACAATGCGCACCACCCCGTGATGTTTTTCTCACTCCTACTAGTGAATCTAATGTAACACACACCCATACAATGCGCACCACCCCGCGATGTTTTTCAGAATCCTATCCTACATTGCCACTGCATGATCCCTGACCTCCCCATGCTGACCACCCCGCAGTGCTTTTCTCCATGCTACATTGCCACTCACTGCCTATCCTAATTCAGACCCTCTGATTCACACCACCCCGTGATGATTTTCTCACTCCTACTAGTGAATGTAATGTAACACACACCCATACAATGTGCACCACCCCGTGATGTTTTTCTCACTCCTACTAGTGAATGTAATGTAACACACACCCATACAATGCGCACCACCCCGTGATGTTTTTCTCACTCCTACTAGTGAATGTAATGTAACACACACCCATACAATGCGCACCACCCCGTGATGTTTTTCTCACTCCTAGTAGTGAATGTAATGTAACACACACCCATACAATGCGCACCACCCCGTGATGTTTTTCTCACTCCTACTAGTGAATGTAATGTAACACACACCCATACAATGCGCACCACCCCGTGATGATTTTCTCACTCCTACTAGTGAATCTAATGTAACACAGACCCATACAATGCGCACCACCCCGTGATGTTTTTCTCACACCTACTAGTGAATGTAATGTAACACACACCCAAACAACGTGCACCAACCCATGATGTTTTTCTCACTCCTACTAGTGAATGTAATGTAACACACACCCATACAATGCGCACCACCCCGTGATGTTTTTCTCATTCCTACTAGTGAGTGTAATGTAACACACACCCATACAATGCGCACCACCCCGTGATGTTTTTCTCACTCCTACTAGTGAATCTAATGTAACACACACCCATACAATGCGCACCACCCCGTGATACTTTTCTCACTCCTACTAGTGAATCTAATGTAACACACACCCATACAATGCGCACCACCCCGCGATGTTTTTCAGAAACCTATCCTACATTGCCACTGCATGTTCCCTGACCTCCCCATTCTGACCAACCCGCGGTGCTTTTCTCCATGCTATTGCCACTCACTGCCTATCCTAATTCAGACCCTCCGATTCACACCACCCCGTGATGTTTTTCTCACTCCTACTAGTGAATGTAATGTAACACACACCCATACAATGCGCACCACCCCGTGATGTTTTTCTCACTCCTACTAGTGAATGTAATGTAACACACACCCATACAATGCGCACCACCCTGTGATGTTTTTCTCACTCCTACTAGTGAATGTAATGTAACACACACCTATACAATGCGCACCAGCCCGTGATGATTTCTCACTCCTACTAGTGAGTGTAATGTAACACACACCCATACAATGCGCACCACCCCGTGATGTTTTTCTCACTCCTACTAGTGAATCTAATGTAACACACACCCATACAATGCGCCGAAACCCGTGATGTTTTTCTCACTCATACTAGTGAATGTAATGTAACACACACCCATACAATGCGCACCACCTCGTGATGTTTTTCTCACTCCTACTAGTGAATGTAATGTAACACACACCCATACAATGCGCACCACCCCGTGATGTTTTTCTCACTCCTAATTGTGAATCTAATATAACACACACCCATACAATGTGCACCACCCCGTGATGTTTTTCTCACTCCTACTAGTGAATGTAATGTAACACACACCCATAAAATGCGCACCACCCCGTGATGTTTTTCTCACTCCTACTAGTGAATGTAATGTAACACACACCCATACAATGCGCACCACCCCGTGATGTTTTTCTCACTCCTAGTAGTGAATGTAATGTAACACACACCCATACAATGCGCACCACCCCGTGATGTTTTTCTCACTCCTACTAGTGAATCTAATGTAACACACACCCATACAATGCGCACCAACCCGTGATGTTTTTCTCACTCCTACTAGTGAATCTAATGTAACACACACCCATACAATGCGCACCACCCCGCGATGTTTTTCAGAAACCCATCCTACATTGCCACTGCATGTTCCCTGACCTCCCCATGCTGACCACCCCGCGGTGCTTTTCTCCATCCTACATTGCCAATCACTGCCTATCCTAATTCAGACCCTCCGATTCACACCACCCCGTGATGTTTTTCTCACTCCTAATAGTGAATGTAATGTAACACACACCCATACAATGCGCACCACCCCGTGATGTTTTTCTCACTCCTACTAGTGAATGTAATGTAACACACACCCATACAATGCGCACCACCCCGTGATGTTTTTCTCACTCCTACTAGTGAATGTAATGTAACACACACCCATACAATGCGCACCACCCCGTGATGATTTTCTCACTCCTACTAGTGAATCTAATGTAACACAGACCCATACAATGCACACCACCCCGTGATGTTTTTCTCACACCTACTAGTGAATGTAATGTAACACACACCCAAACAATGCGCACCACCCCGTGATGTTTTTCTCACTCCTACTAGTCAATGTAATGTAACACACACCCATACAATGCGCACCACCCCGTGATGTTTTTCTCACTCCTACTAGTGAATGTAATGTAACACACACCCATACAATGCGCACCACCCCGTGATGTTTTTCTCACTCCCACTAGTGAATGTAATGTAACACACACCCATACAATGCGCACCAGGCGGGATGATTTCTCACTCCTACTAGTGAGTGTAATGTAACACACACCCATACAATGCGCACCACCCCGTGAAGTTTTTCTCACTCCTACTAGTGAATCTAATGTAACACACACCCATACAATGCGCCCCACCCCGTGATGTTTTTCTCACTCCTACTAGTGAATGTAGTGTAACACACACCCATACAATGCGCACCACCCCGTGATGTTTTTCTCACTCCTACTAATGAATGTAATGTAACACTCACCCATACAATGCGCACCACACCGTGACGTTTTTCTCACTCCTACTAGTGAATCTAATATAACACACACCCATACAATGCGCACCACCCCGTGATGTTTTTCTCACTCCTACTAGGGAATCTAATGTAACACACACCGATACAATGCGCACCACCCCGCGATGTTTTTCAGAAACCTATCCTACATTGCCACTGCATGTTCCCTGACCTCCCCATCCTGACCACCCCGCGGTGCTTTTCTCCATGCTACATTGCCACTCACTGCCTATCCTAATTCAGACCCTCCGATTCACACCACCCCGTGATGTTTTTCTCACTCCTATTAGTGAATGTAATGTAACACACACCCATACAATGCGCACCACCCCGTGATGTTTTTCTAACTCCTACTAGTGAATGTAATGTAACACACATCCATACAATGCGCACCACCCCGTGATGTTTTTCTCACTCCTATTAGTGAATGTAATGTAACACACACCCATACAATGCGCACCACCGCGTGATGTTTTTCTCACTCCTACTAGTGAATGTAATGTAACACACACCCATACAATGCGCACCACCCCGTGATGTTTTTCTCACTGCTACTAGTGAATGTAATGTAACACACACCCATACAATGCGCACCACCCCGTGATGATTTTCTCACTCTTACTAGTGAATCTAATGTAACACAGACCCATACAATGCGCACCACCCCGTGATGTTTTTCTCACACCTACTAGTGAATGTAATGTAACACACACCCAAACAATGTGCACCACCCCGTGATGTTTTTCTCACTCCTACTAGTGAATGTAATGTAACACACACCCATACAATGCGCACCACCCCGTGATGTTTTTCTCACTCCTACTAGTGAGTGTAATGTAACACACACCCATACAATGCGCACCACCCCGTGAAGTTTTTCTCACTCCTACTAGTGAATCTAATGTAACACACACCCATACAATGCGCACCACCCCGTGATGTTTTTCTCACTCCTACTAGTGAATCTAATATAACACACACCCATACAATGCGCACCACCCCGTGATGTTTTTCTCACTCCTACTAGTGAATCTAATGTAACACACACCCATACAATGCGCACCACCCCGCGATGTTTTTCAGAATCCTATCCTACATTGCCACTGCATGATCCCTGACCTCCCCATGCTGACCACCCCGCAGTGCTTTTCTCCATGCTACATTGCCACTCACTGCCTATCCTAATTCAGACCCTCTGATTCACACCACCCCGTGATGATTTTCTCACTCCTACTAGTGAATGTAATGTAACACACACCCATACAATGTGCACCACCCCGTGATGTTTTTCTCACTCCTACTAGTGAATGTAATGTAACACACACCCATACAATGCGCACCACCCCGTGATGTTTTTCTCACTCCTAATAGTGAATGTAATGTAACACACACCCATACAATGCGCACCACCCCGTGATGTTTTTCTCACTCCTACTAGTGAATGTAATGTAACACACACCCATACAATGCGCACCACCCCGTGATGATTTTCTCACTCCTACTAGTGAATCTAATGTAACACAGACCCATACAATGCGCACCACCCCGTGATGTTTTTCTCACACCTACTAGTGAATGTAATGTAACACACACCCAAACAACGTGCACCAACCCATGATGTTTTTCTCACTCCTACTAGTGAATGTAATGTAACACACACCCATACAATGCGCACCACCCCGTGATGTTTTTCTCATTCCTACTAGTGAGTGTAATGTAACACACACCCATACAATGCGCACCACCCCGTGATGTTTTTCTCACTCCTACTAGTGAATCTAATGTAACACACACCCATACAATGCGCACCACCCCGTGATACTTTTCTCACTCCTACTAGTGAATCTAATGTAACACACACCCATACAATGCGCACCACCCCGCGATGTTTTTCAGAAACCTATCCTACATTGCCACTGCATGTTCCCTGACCTCCCCATGCTGACCAACCCGCGGTGCTTTTCTCCATGCTATTGCCACTCACTGCCTATCCTAATTCAGACCCTCCGATTCACACCACCCCGTGATGTTTTTCTCACTCCTACTAGTGAATGTAATGTAACACACACCCATACAATGCGCACCACCCCGTGATGTTTTTCTCACTCCTACTAGTGAATGTAATGTAACACACACCCATACAATGCGCACCACCCTGTGATGTTTTTCTCACTGCTACTAGTGAATGTAATGTAACACACACCTATACAATGCGCACCAGCCCGTGATGATTTCTCACTCCTACTAGTGAGTGTAATGTAACACACACCCATACAATGCGCACCACCCCGTGATGTTTTTCTCACTCCTACTAGTGAATCTAATGTAACACACACCCATACAATGCGCCGAAACCCGTGATGTTTTTCTCACTCATACTAGTGAATGTAATGTAACACACACCCATACAATGCGCACCACCTCGTGATGTTTTTCTCACTCCTACTAGTGAATGTAATGTAACACACACCCATACAATGCGCACCACCCCGTGATGTTTTTCTCACTCCTAATAGTGAATCTAATATAACACACACCCATACAATGTGCACCACCCCGTGATGTTTTTCTCACTCCTAGTAGTGAATGTAATGTAACACACACCCATAAAATGCGCACCACCCCGTGATGTTTTTCTCACTCCTACTAGTGAATGTAATGTAACACACACCCATACAATGCGCACCACCCCGTGATGTTTTTCTCACTCCTAGTAGTGAATGTAATGTAACACACACCCATACAATGCGCACCACCCCGTGATGTTTTTCTCACTCCTACTAGTGAATCTAATGTAACACACACCCATACAATGCGCACCAACCCGTGATGTTTTTCTCACTCCTACTAGTGAATCTAATGTAACACACACCCATACAATGCGCACCACCCCGCGATGTTTTTCAGAAACCCATCCTACATTGCCACTGCATGTTCCCTGACCTCCCCATGCTGACCACCCCGCGGTGCTTTTCTCCATCCTACATTGCCAATCACTGCCTATCCTAATTCAGACCCTCCGATTCACACCACCCCGTGATGTTTTTCTCACTCCTAATAGTGAATGTAATGTAACACACACCCATACAATGCGCACCACCCCGTGATGTTTTTCTCACTCCTACTAGTGAATGTAATGTAACACACACCCATACAATGCGCACCACCCCGTGATGTTTTTCTCACTCCTACTAGTGAATGTAATGTAACACACACCCATACAATGCGCACCACCCCGTGATGATTTTCTCACTCCTACTAGTGAATCTAATGTAACACAGACCCATACAATGCACACCACCCCGTGATGTTTTTCTCACACCTACTAGTGAATGTAATGTAACACACACCCAAACAATGCGCACCACCCCGTGATGTTTTTCTCACTCCTACTAGTCAATGTAATGTAACACACACCCATACAATGCGCACCACCCCGTGATGTTTTTCTCACTCCTACTAGTGAATGTAATGTAACACACACCCATACAATGCGCACCACCCCGTGATGTTTTTCTCACTCCCACTAGTGAATGTAATGTAACACAAACCCATACAATGCGCACCAGGCGGGATGATTTCTCACTCCTACTAGTGAGTGTAATGTAACACACACCCATACAATGCGCACCACCCCGTGAAGTTTTTCTCACTCCTACTATTGAATCTAATGTAACACACACCCATACAATGCGCCCCACCCCGTGATGTTTTTCTCACTCCTACTAGTGAATGTAATGTAACACACACCCATACAATGCGCACCACCCCGTGATGTTTTTCTCACTCCTACTAGTGAATGTAATGTAACACTCACCCATACAATGCGCACCACACCGTGACGTTTTTCTCACTCCTACTAGTTAATCTAATATAACACACACCCATACAATGCGCACCACCCCGTGATGTTTTTCTCACTCCTACTAGGGAATCTAATGTAACACACACCGATACAATGCGCACCACCCCGCGATGTTTTTCAGAAACCTATCCTACATTGCCACTGCATGTTCCCTGACCTCCCCATCCTGACCACCCCGCGGTGCTTTTCTCCATGCTACATTGCCACTCACTGCCTATCCTAATTCAGACCCTCCGATTCACACCACCCCGTGATGTTTTTCTCACTCCTATTAGTGAATGTAATGTAACACACACCCATACAATGCGCACCACCCCGTGATGTTTTTCTAACTCCTACTAGTGAATGTAATGTAACACACATCCATACAATGCGCACCACCCCGTGATGTTTTTCTCACTCCTATTAGTGAATGTAATGTAACACACACCCATACAATGCGCACCACCCCGTGATGTTTTTCTCACTCCTACTAGTGAATGTAATGTAACACACACCCATACAATGCGCACCACCCCGTGATGTTTTTCTCACTGCTACTAGTGAATGTAATGTAACACACACCCATACAATGCGCACCACCCCGTGATGATTTTCTCACTCTTACTAGTGAATCTAATGTAACACAGACCCATACAATGCGCACCACCCCGTGATGTTTTTCTCACACCTACTAGTGAATGTAATGTAACACACACCCAAACAATGTGCACCACCCCGTGATGTTTTTCTCACTCCTACTAGTGAATGTAATGTAACACACACCCATACAATGCGCACCACCCCGTGATGTTTTTCTCACTCCTACTAGTGAGTGTAATGTAACACACACCCATACAATGCGCACCACCCCGTGAAGTTTTTCTCACTCCTACTAGTGAATCTAATGTAACACACACCCATACAATGCGCACCACCCCGTGATGCTTTTCTCACTCCTACTAGTGAATCTAATGTAACACACACCCATACAATGCGCACCACCCCGCGATGTTTTTCAGAAACCTATCCTACATTGCCACTGCATGTTCCCTGACCTCCCCATGCTGACCAACCCGCGGTGCTTTTCTCCATGCTATTGCCACTCACTGCCTATCCTAAATCAGACCCTCCGATTCACACGACCCCGTGATGTTTTTCTCACTCCTACTAGTGAATGTAATGTAACACACACCCATACAATGCGCACCACCCCGTGATGTTTTTCTCACTCCTACTAGTGAATGTAATGTAACACACTCCCATACAATGCGCACCACCCTGTGATGTTTTTCTCACTCCTACTAGTGAATGTAATGTAACACAGACCCATACAATGCGCACCAGCCCGTGATGATTTCTCACTTCTACTAGTGAGTGTAATGTAACACACACCCATACAATGCGCACCACCCCGTGATGTTTTTCTCACTCCTACTAGTGAATCTAATGTAACACACACCCATACAATGCGCCGCAACCCGTGATGTTTTTCTCACTCCTACTAGTGAATGTAATGTAACACACACCCATACAATGCGCACCACCTCGTGATGTTTTTCTCACTCCTACTAGTGAATGTAATGTAACACACACCCATACAATGCGCACCACCCCGTGATGTTTTTCTCACTCCTACTAGTGAATGTAATGTAACACACACCCATACAATGCGCACCACCTCGTGATGTTTTTCTCACTCCTACTAGTGAATGTAATGTAAAACACACCCATACAATGCGCACCACCCCGTGATGTTTTTCTCACTCCTAATAGTGAATCTAATGTAACACACACCCATACAATGTGCACCACCCCGTGATGTTTTTCTCACTCCTACTAGTGAATGTAATGTAACACACACCCATAAAATGCGCACCACCCCGTGATGTTTTTCTCACTCCTACTAGTGAATGTAATGTAACACACACCCATACAATGCGCACCACCCCGTGATGTTTTTCTCACTCCTAGTAGTGAATGTAATGTAACACACACCCATACAATGCGCACCACCCCGTGATGTTTTTCTCACTCCTACTAGTGAATCTAATGTAACACACACCCATACAATGCGCACCAACCCGTGATGTTTTTCTCACTCCTACTAGTGAATCTAATGTAACACACACCCATACAATGCGCACCACCCCGCGATGTTTTTCAGAAACACATCCTACATTGCCACTGCATGTTCCCTGACCTCCCCATGCTGACCACCCCGCGGTGCTTTTCTCCATCCTACATTGCCAATCACTGCCTATCCTAATTCAGACCCTCCGATTCACACCACCCCGTGATGTTTTTCTCACTCCTAATAGTGAATGTAATGTAACACACACCCATACAATGCGCACCACCCCGTGATGTTTTTCTCACTCCTACTAGTGAATGTAATGTAACACACACCCATACAATGCGCACCACCCCGTGATGTTTTTCTCACTCCTACTAGTGAATGTAATGTAACACACACCCATACAATGCGCACCACCCCGTGATGTTTTTCTCACTCCTAGTAGTGAATGTAATGTAACACACACCCATACAATGCGCACCACCCCGTGATGTTTTTCTCACTCCTACTAGTGAATCTAATGTAACACACACCCATACAATGCGCACCAACCCGTGATGTTTTTCTCACTCCTACTAGTGAATCTAATGTAACACACACCCATACAATGCGCACCACCCCGCGATGTTTTTCAGAAACCCATCCTACATTGCCACTGCATGTTCCCTGACCTCCCCATGCTGACCACCCCGCGGTGCTTTTCTCCATCCTACATTGCCAATCACTGCCTATCCTAATTCAGACCCTCCGATTCACACCACCCCGTGATGTTTTTCTCACTCCTAATAGTGAATGTAATGTAACACACACCCATACAATGCGCACCACCCCGTGATGTTTTTCTCACTCCTACTAGTGAATGTAATGTAACACACACCCATACAATGCGCACCACCCCGTGATGATTTTCTCACTCCTACTAGTGAATCTAATGTAACACAGACCCATACAATGCACACCACCCCGTGATGTTTTTCTCACTCCTACTAGTGAATGTAATGTAACACACACCCAAACAATGCGCACCACCCCGTGATGTTTTTCTCACTCCTACTAGTGAATGTAATGTAACACACACCCATACAACGCGCACCACCCCGTGATGTTTTTCTCACTCCTACTAGTGAATGTAATGTAACACACACCCATACAATGCGCACCACCCCGTGATGTTTTTCTCACTCCTACTAGTGAATGTAATGTAACACACACCCATACAATGCACACCACCCCGTGATGTTTTTCTCACTCCTACTAGTGAATGTAATGTAACACACACCCATACAATGCGCACCACCCCGTGATGTTTTTCTCACTCCTACTAGTGAATGTAATGTAACACACACCCATACAATGCGCACCACCCCGTGATGTTTTTCTCACTCCTACTAGTGAATGTAATGTAACACACACCCATACAATGCGCACCACCCCGTGATGTTTTTCTCACTCCTACTAGTGAATGTAATGTAACACACACCCATACAATGCGCACCACCCCGTGATGTTTTTCTCACTCCTAGTAGTGAATGTAATGTAACACACACCCATACAATGCGCACCACCCCGTGATGTTTTTCTCACTCCTACTAGTGAATGTAATGTAACACACACCCATACAATGCGCACCACCCCGTGATGTTTTTCTCACACCTACTAGTGAATGTAATGTAACACACACCCAAACAATGTGCACCACCCCGTGATGTTTTTCTCACTCCTACTAGTGAATGTAATGTAACACACACCCATACAATGCGCACCACCCCGTGATGTTTTTCTCACTCCTACTAGTGAGTGTAATGTAACACACACCCATACAATGCGCACCACCCCGTGAAGTTTTTCTCACTCCTACTAGTGAATCTAATGTAACACACACCCATACAATGCGCACCACCCCGTGATGTTTTTCTCACTCCTACTAGTGAATCTAATATAACACACACCCATACAATGCGCACCACCCCGTGATGTTTTTCTCACTCCTACTAGTGAATCTAATGTAACACACACCCATACAATGCGCACCACCCCGCGATGTTTTTCAGAATCCTATCCTACATTGCCACTGCATGATCCCTGACCTCCCCATGCTGACCACCCCGCAGTGCTTTTCTCCATGCTACATTGCCACTCACTGCCTATCCTAATTCAGACCCTCTGATTCACACCACCCCGTGATGATTTTCTCACTCCTACTAGTGAATGTAATGTAACACACACCCATACAATGTGCACCACCCCGTGATGTTTTTCTCACTCCTACTAGTGAATGTAATGTAACACACACCCATACAATGCGCACCACCCCGTGATGTTTTTCTCACTCCTACTAGTGAATGTAATGTAACACACACCCATACAATGCGCACCACCCCGTGATGTTTTTCTCACTCCTAGTAGTGAATGTAATGTAACACACACCCATACAATGCGCACCACCCCGTGATGTTTTTCTCACTCCTACTAGTGAATGTAATGTAACACACACCCATACAATGCGCACCACCCCGTGATGATTTTCTCACTCCTACTAGTGAATCTAATGTAACACAGACCCATACAATGCGCACCACCCCGTGATGTTTTTCTCACACCTACTAGTGAATGTAATGTAACACACACCCAAACAACGTGCACCAACCCATGATGTTTTTCTCACTCCTACTAGTGAATGTAATGTAACACACACCCATACAATGCGCACCACCCCGTGATGTTTTTCTCATTCCTACTAGTGAGTGTAATGTAACACACACCCATACAATGCGCACCACCCCGTGATGTTTTTCTCACTCCTACTAGTGAATCTAATGTAACACACACCCATACAATGCGCACCACCCCGTGATACTTTTCTCACTCCTACTAGTGAATCTAATGTAACACACACCCATACAATGCGCACCACCCCGCGATGTTTTTCAGAAACCTATCCTACATTGCCACTGCATGTTCCCTGACCTCCCCATGCTGACCAACCCGCGGTGCTTTTCTCCATGCTATTGCCACTCACTGCCTATCCTAATTCAGACCCTCCGATTCACACCACCCCGTGATGTTTTTCTCACTCCTACTAGTGAATGTAATGTAACACACACCCATACAATGCGCACCACCCCGTGATGTTTTTCTCACTCCTACTAGTGAATGTAATGTAACACACACCCATACAATGCGCACCACCCTGTGATGTTTTTCTCACTGCTACTAGTGAATGTAATGTAACACACACCTATACAATGCGCACCAGCCCGTGATGATTTCTCACTCCTACTAGTGAGTGTAATGTAACACACACCCATACAATGCGCACCACCCCGTGATGTTTTTCTCACTCCTACTAGTGAATCTAATGTAACACACACCCATACAATGCGCCGAAACCCGTGATGTTTTTCTCACTCATACTAGTGAATGTAATGTAACACACACCCATACAATGCGCACCACCTCGTGATGTTTTTCTCACTCCTACTAGTGAATGTAATGTAACACACACCCATACAATGCGCACCACCCCGTGATGTTTTTCTCACTCCTAATAGTGAATCTAATATAACACACACCCATACAATGTGCACCACCCCGTGATGTTTTTCTCACTCCTAGTAGTGAATGTAATGTAACACACACCCATAAAATGCGCACCACCCCGTGATGTTTTTCTCACTCCTACTAGTGAATGTAATGTAACACACACCCATACAATGCGCACCACCCCGTGATGTTTTTCTCACTCCTAGTAGTGAATGTAATGTAACACACACCCATACAATGCGCACCACCCCGTGATGTTTTTCTCACTCCTACTAGTGAATCTAATGTAACACACACCCATACAATGCGCACCAACCCGTGATGTTTTTCTCACTCCTACTAGTGAATCTAATGTAACACACACCCATACAATGCGCACCACCCCGCGATGTTTTTCAGAAACCCATCCTACATTGCCACTGCATGTTCCCTGACCTCCCCATGCTGACCACCCCGCGGTGCTTTTCTCCATCCTACATTGCCAATCACTGCCTATCCTAATTCAGACCCTCCGATTCACACCACCCCGTGATGTTTTTCTCACTCCTAATAGTGAATGTAATGTAACACACACCCATACAATGCGCACCACCCCGTGATGTTTTTCTCACTCCTACTAGTGAATGTAATGTAACACACACCCATACAATGCGCACCACCCCGTGATGTTTTTCTCACTCCTACTAGTGAATGTAATGTAACACACACCCATACAATGCGCACCACCCCGTGATGATTTTCTCACTCCTACTAGTGAATCTAATGTAACACAGACCCATACAATGCACACCACCCCGTGATGTTTTTCTCACACCTACTAGTGAATGTAATGTAACACACACCCAAACAATGCGCACCACCCCGTGATGTTTTTCTCACTCCTACTAGTCAATGTAATGTAACACACACCCATACAATGCGCACCACCCCGTGATGTTTTTCTCACTCCTACTAGTGAATGTAATGTAACACACACCCATACAATGCGCACCACCCCGTGATGTTTTTCTCACTCCCACTAGTGAATGTAATGTAACACACACCCATACAATGCGCACCAGGCGGGATGATTTCTCACTCCTACTAGTGAGTGTAATGTAACACACACCCATACAATGCGCACCACCCCGTGAAGTTTTTCTCACTCCTACTATTGAATCTAATGTAACACACACCCATACAATGCGCCCCACCCCGTGATGTTTTTCTCACTCCTACTAGTGAATGTAATGTAACACACACCCATACAATGCGCACCACCCCGTGATGTTTTTCTCACTCCTACTAGTGAATGTAATGTAACACTCACCCATACAATGCGCACCACACCGTGACGTTTTTCTCACTCCTACTAGTGAATCTAATATAACACACACCCATACAATGCGCACCACCCCGTGATGTTTTTCTCACTCCTACTAGGGAATCTAATGTAACACACACCGATACAATGCGCACCACCCCGCGATGTTTTTCAGAAACCTATCCTACATTGCCACTGCATGTTCCCTGACCTCCCCATCCTGACCACCCCGCGGTGCTTTTCTCCATGCTACATTGCCACTCACTGCCTATCCTAATTCAGACCCTCCGATTCACACCACCCCGTGATGTTTTTCTCACTCCTATTAGTGAATGTAATGTAACACACACCCATACAATGCGCACCACCCCGTGATGTTTTTCTAACTCCTACTAGTGAATGTAATGTAACACACATCCATACAATGCGCACCACCCCGTGATGTTTTTCTCACTCCTATTAGTGAATGTAATGTAACACACACCCATACAATGCGCACCACCCCGTGATGTTTTTCTCACTCCTACTAGTGAATGTAATGTAACACACACCCATACAATGCGCACCACCCCGTGATGTTTTTCTCACTGCTACTAGTGAATGTAATGTAACACACACCCATACAATGCGCACCACCCCGTGATGATTTTCTCACTCTTACTAGTGAATCTAATGTAACACAGACCCATACAATGCGCACCACCCCGTGATGTTTTTCTCACACCTACTAGTGAATGTAATGTAACACACACCCAAACAATGTGCACCACCCCGTGATGTTTTTCTCACTCCTACTAGTGAATGTAATGTAACACACACCCATACAATGCGCACCACCCCGTGATGTTTTTCTCACTCCTACTAGTGAGTGTAATGTAACACACACCCATACAATGCGCACCACCCCGTGAAGTTTTTCTCACTCCTACTAGTGAATCTAATGTAACACACACCCATACAATGCGCACCACCCCGTGATGCTTTTCTCACTCCTACTAGTGAATCTAATGTAACACACACCCATACAATGCGCACCACCCCGCGATGTTTTTCAGAAACCTATCCTACATTGCCACTGCATGTTCCCTGACCTCCCCATGCTGACCAACCCGCGGTGCTTTTCTCCATGCTATTGCCACTCACTGCCTATCCTAAATCAGACCCTCCGATTCACACGACCCCGTGATGTTTTTCTCACTCCTACTAGTGAATGTAATGTAACACACACCCATACAATGCGCACCACCCCGTGATGTTTTTCTCACTCCTACTAGTGAATGTAATGTAACACACTCCCATACAATGCGCACCACCCTGTGATGTTTTTCTCACGCCTACTAGTGAATGTAATGTAACACAGACCCATACAATGCGCACCAGCCCGTGATGATTTCTCACTTCTACTAGTGAGTGTAATGTAACACACACCCATACAATGCGCACCACCCCGTGATGTTTTTCTCACTCCTACTAGTGAATCTAATGTAACACACACCCATACAATGCGCCGCAACCCGTGATGTTTTTCTCACTCCTACTAGTGAATGTAATGTAACACACACCCATACAATGCGCACCACCTCGTGATGTTTTTCTCACTCCTACTAGTGAATGTAATGTAACACACACCCATACAATGCGCACCACCCCGTGATGATTTTCTCACTCCTACTAGTGAATGTAATGTAACACACACCCATACAATGCGCACCACCTCGTGATGTTTTTCTCACTCCTACTAGTGAATGTAATGTAAAACACACCCATACAATGCGCACCACCCCGTGATGTTTTTCTCACTCCTAATAGTGAATCTAATGTAACACACACCCATACAATGTGCACCACCCCGTGATGTTTTTCTCACTCCTACTAGTGAATGTAATGTAACACACACCCATAAAATGCGCACCACCCCGTGATGTTTTTCTCACTCCTACTAGTGAATGTAATGTAACACACACCCATACAATGCGCACCACCCCGTGATGTTTTTCTCACTCCTAGTAGTGCATGTAATGTAACACACACCCATACAATGCGCACCACCCCGTGATGTTTTTCTCACTCCTACTAGTGAATCTAATGTAACACACACCCATACAATGCGCACCAACCCGTGATGTTTTTCTCACTCCTACTAGTGAATCTAATGTAACACACACCCATACAATGCGCACCACCCCGCGATGTTTTTCAGAAACACATCCTACATTGCCACTGCATGTTCCCTGACCTCCCCATGCTGACCACCCCGCGGTGCTTTTCTCCATCCTACATTGCCAATCACTGCCTATCCTAATTCAGACCCTCCGATTCACACCACCCCGTGATGTTTTTCTCACTCCTAATAGTGAATGTAATGTAACACACACCCATACAATGCGCACCACCCCGTGATGTTTTTCTCACTCCTACTAGTGAATGTAATGTAACACACACCCATACAATGCGCACCACCCCGTGATGTTTTTCTCACTCCTACTAGTGAATGTAATGTAACACACACCCATACAATGCGCACCACCCCGTGATGTTTTTCTCACTCCTAGTAGTGAATGTAATGTAACACACACCCATACAATGCGCACCACCCCGTGATGTTTTTCTCACTCCTACTAGTGAATCTAATGTAACACACACCCATACAATGCGCACCAACCCGTGATGTTTTTCTCACTCCTACTAGTGAATCTAATGTAACACACACCCATACAATGCGCACCACCCCGCGATGTTTTTCAGAAACCCATCCTACATTGCCACTGCATGTTCCCTGACCTCCCCATGCTGACCACCCCGCGGTGCTTTTCTCCATCCTACATTGCCAATCACTGCCTATCCTAATTCAGACCCTCCGATTCACACCACCCCGTGATGTTTTTCTCACTCCTAATAGTGAATGTAATGTAACACACACCCATACAATGCGCACCACCCCGTGATGTTTTTCTCACTCCTACTAGTGAATGTAATGTAACACACACCCATACAATGCGCACCACCCCGTGATGATTTTCTCACTCCTACTAGTGAATCTAATGTAACACAGACCCATACAATGCACACCACCCCGTGATGTTTTTCTCACACCTACTAGTGAATGTAATGTAACACACACCCAAACAATGCGCACCACCCCGTGATGTTTTTCTCACTCCTACTAGTCAATGTAATGTAACACACACCCATACAATGCGCACCACCCCGTGATGTTTTTCTCACTCCTACTAGTGAATGTAATGTAACACACACCCATACAATGCGCACCACCCCGTGATGTTTTTCTCACTCCTACTAGTGAATGTAATGTAACACACACCCATACAATGCGCACCAGGCGGGATGATTTCTCACTCCTACTAGTGAGTGTAATGTAACAAACACCCATACAATGCGCACCACCCCGTGATGTTTTTCTCACTCCTACTAGTGAATCTAATGTAACACACACCCATACAATGCGCCCCACCCCGTGATGTTTTTCTCACTCCTACTAGTGAATGTAATGTAACACACACCCATACAATGCGCACCACCCCGTGATGTTTTTCTCACTCCTACTAGTGAATGTAATGTAACACTCACCCATACAATGCGCACCACACCGTGACGTTTTTCTCACTCCTACTAGTGAATCTAATATAACACACACCCATACAATGCGCACCACCCCGTGATGTTTTTCTCACTCCTACTAGGGAATCTAATGTAACACACACCGATACAATGCGCACCACCCCGCGATGTTTTTCAGAAACCTATCCTACATTGCCACTGCATGTTCCCTGACCTCCCCATCCTGACCACCCCGCGGTGCTTTTCTCCATGCTACATTGCCACTCACTGCCTATCCTAATTCAGACCCTCTGATTCACACCACCCCGTGATGTTTTTCTCACTCCTATTAGTGAATGTAATGTAACACACACCCATACAATGCGCACCACCCCGTGATGTTTTTCTCACTCCTACTAGTGAATGTAATGTAACACACATCCATACACTGCGCACCACCCCGTGATGTTTTTCTCACTCCTACTAGTGAATGTAATGTAACACACACCCATACAATGCGCACCACCCCGTGATCTTTTTCTCACTCCTACTAGTGAATGTAATGTAACACACACCCATACAATGCGCACCACCCCGTGATGATTTCTCACTCCTACTAGTGAATCTAATGTAACACACACCCATACAATGCGCACCACCCCGTGATGTTTTTCTCACTCCTACTAGTGTATCTAATGTAACACACACCCATACAATGCGCACCACCCCGTGATGTTTTTCTCACTCCTACTAGTGAATCTAATGTAACACACACCCATAAAATGCGCACCACCCCGTGATGTTTTTCTCACTCCTAGTAGTGAATGTAATGTAACACACACCCATTCAATGCGCACTACCCCGTGATGTTTTTCTCACTCCTACTAGTGAATGTAATGTAACACACACCCATACAATGCGCACCAGGCGGGATGATTTCTCACTCCTACTAGTGAGTGTAATGTAACACACACCCATACAATGCGCACCACCCCGTGATGTTTTTCTCACTCCTACTAGTGAATCTAATGTAACACACACCCATACAATGCGCCCCACCCCGTGATGTTTTTCTCACTCCTACTAGTGAATGTAACACACACCCATACAATGTGCACCACCCCGTGATGTTTTTCTCACTCCTACTAGTGAATGTAATGTAACACTCACCCATACAATGCGCACCACCCCGTGACGTTTTTCTCACTCCTACTAGTGAATCTAATATAACACACACCCATACAATGCGCACCACCCCGTGATGTTTTTCTCACTCCTACTAGTGAATCTAATGTAACACACACCGAAACAATGCGCACCACCCCGCGATGTTTTTCAGAAACCTATCCTACATTGCCATTGCATGTTCCCTGACCTCCCCATGCTGACCACCCCGCGGTGCTTTTCTCCATGCTACATTGCCACTCACTGCCTATCCTAATTCAGACCCTCCGATTCACACCACCCCGTGATGTTTTTCTCACTCCTACTAGTGAATGTAATGTAACACACACCCATACAATGCGCACCACCCCGTGATGTTTTTCTCACTCCTAGTAGTGAATGTAATGTAACACACACCCATACAATGCGCACCACCCCGTGATGTTTTTCTCACTCCTACTAGTGAATGTAATGTAACACACACCCATACAATGCGCACCACCCCGTGATGTTTTTCTCACTGCTAGTAGTGAATGTAATGTAACACACACCCATACAATGCGCACCACCCCGTGATGTTTTTCTCACTCCTACTAGTGAATGTAATGTAACACACACCCATACAATGCGCACCACACCGTGATGTTTTTCTCACTGCTAGTAGTGAATGTAATGTAACACACACCCATACAATGCGCACCACCCCGTGATGTTTTTCTCACTCCTACTAGTGAATGTAATGTAACACACACCCATACAATGCACACCACCCCGTGATGTTTTTCTCACTCCTACTAGTGAATGTAATGTAACACACACCCATACAATGCACACCACCCCGTGATGTTTTTCTCACTCCAACTAGTGAATCTAATGTAACACACACCCATACAATGCGCACCACCCCGCCATTTTTTTCAGAAACCCATCCTACATTGCCACTGCATGTTCCCTGACCTCCCCATGCTGACCACCCCGTGGTGCTTTTGTCCATCCTACATTGCCAATCACTGCCTATCCTAATTCAGACCCTCCGTTTCACACCACCCCGTAATGTTTTTCTCACTCCTAGTAGTGAATGTAATGTAACACACACCCATACAATGCGCGCCACCCCGTGATGTTTTTCTCACTCCTACTAGTGAATGTAATGTAACACACACCCATACAATGCGCACCACCCCGTGATGTTTTTCTCACTGCTACTAGTGAATGTAATGTAACACACACCCATACAATGCGCACCACCCCGTGATGATTTTCTCACTCTTTCTAGTGAATCTAATGTAACACAGACCCATACAATGCGCACCACCCCGTGATGTTTTTCTCACACCTACTAGTGAATGTAATGTAACACACACCCAAACAATGTGAACCACCCCGTGATGTTTTTCTCACTCCTACTAGTGAATGTAATGTAACACACACCCATACAATGCGCACCACCCCGTGATGTTTTTCTCACTCCTACTAGTGAGTGTAATGTAACACACACCCATACAATGCGCACCACCCCGTGAAGTTTTTCTCACTCCTACTAGTGAATCTAATGTAACACACACCCATACAATGCGCACCACCCCGTGATGCTTTTCTCACTCCTACTAGTGAATCTAATGTAACACACACCCATACAATGCGCACCACCCCGCGATGTTTTTCAGAAACCTATCCTACATTGCCACTGCATGTTCCCTGACCTCCCCATGCTGACCAACCCGCGGTGCTTTTCTCCATGCTATTGCCACTCACTGCCTATCCTAAATCAGACCCTCCGATTCACACGACCCCGTGATGTTTTTCTCACTCCTACTAGTGAATGTAATGTAACACACACCCATACAATGCGCACCACCCCGTGATGTTTTTCTCACTCCTACTAGTGAATGTAATGTAACACACTCCCATACAATGCGCACCACCCTGTGATGTTTTTCTCACTCCTACTAGTGAATGTAATGTAACACAGACCCATACAATGCGCACCAGCCCGTGATGATTTCTCACTTCTACTAGTGAGTGTAATGTAACACACACCCATACAATGCGCACCACCCCGTGATGTTTTTCTCACTCCTACTAGTGAATCTAATGTAACACACACCCATACAATTCGCCGCAACCCGTGATGTTTTTCTCACTCCTACTAGTGAATGTAATGTAACACACACCCATACAATGCGCACCACCTCGTGATGTTTTTCTCACTCCTACTAGTGAATGTAATGTAACACACACCCATACAATGCGCACCACCCCGTGATGTTTTTCTCACTCCTACTAGTGAATCTAATATAACACACACCCATAACAATGCGCACCACCCCGTGATGTTTTTCTCACTCCTACTAGTGAATCTAATGTAACACACACCCGTACAATGCGCACCACCCCGCGATGTTTTTCAGAATCCTATCCTACATTGCCACTGCATGATCCCTGACCTCCCCATGCTGACCACCCCGCAGTGCTTTTCTCCATGCTACATTGCCACTCACTGCCTATCCTAATTCAGACCCTCTGATTCACACCACCCCGTGATGTTTTTCTCACTCCTACTAGTGAATGTAATGTAACACACACCCATACAATGTGCACCACCCCGTGATGTTTTTCTCACTCCTACTAGTGAATGTAATGTAACACACACCCATACAATGCGCACCACCCCGTGATGTTTTTCTCACTCCTACTAGTGAATGTAATGTAACACACACCCATACAATGCGCACCACCCCGTGATGTTTTTCTCACTCCTAGTAGTGAATGTAATGTAACACACACCCATACAATGCGCACCACCCCGTGATGTTTTTCTCACTCCTACTAGTGAATGTAATGTAACACACACCCATACAATGCGCACCACCCCGTGATGATTTTCTCACTCCTACTAGTGAATCTAATGTAACACAGACCCATACAATGCGCACCACCCCGTGATGTTTTTCTCACACCTACTAGTGAATGTAATGTAACACACACCCAAACAACGTGCACCACCCCATGATGTTTTTCTCACTCCTACTAGTGAATGTAATGTAACACACACCCATACAATGCGCACCACCCCGTGATGTTTTTCTCATTCCTACTAGTGAGTGTAATGTAACACACACCTATACAATGCGCACCACCCCGTGATGTTTTTCTCACTCCTACTAGTGAATCTAATGTAACACACACCCATACAATGCGCACCACCCCGTGATACTTTTCTCACTCCTACTAGTGAATCTAATGAAACACACACCCATACAATGCGCACCACCCCGCGATGTTTTTCAGAAACCTATCCTACATTGCCACTGCATGTTCCCTGACCTCCCCATGCTGACCAACCCGCGGTGCTTTTCTCCATGCTATTGCCACTCACTGCTAATCCTAATTCAGACCCTCCGATTCACACCACCCCGTGATGTTTTTCTCACTCCTACTAGTGAATGTAATGTAACACACACCCATACAATGCGCACCACCCCGTGATGTTTTTCTCACTCCTACTAGTGAATGTAATGTAACACACACCCATACAATGCGCACCACACTGTGATGTTTTTCTCACTCCTACTAGTGAATGTAATGTAACACACACCCATACAATGCGCACCACCCCGTGATGTTTTTCTCACTCCTAGTAGTGAATGTAATGTAACACACACCCATACAATGCGCACCACCCCGTGATGTTTTTCTCACTCCTACTAGTGAATCTAATGTAACACACACCCATACAATGCGCACCAACCCGTGATGTTTTTCTCACTCCTACTAGTGAATCTAATGTAACACACACCCATACAATGCGCACCACCCCGCGATGTTTTTCAGAAACCCATCCTACATTGCCAATGCATGTTCCCTGACCTCCCCATGCTGACCACCCCGCGGTGCTTTTCTCCATCCTACATTGCCAATCACTGCCTATCCTAATTCAGACCCTCCGATTCACACCACCCCGTGATGTTTTTCTCACTCCTAATAGTGAAAGTAATGTAACACACACCCATACAATGCGCACCACCCCGTGATGTTTTTCTCACTCCTACTAGTGAATGTAATGTAACACACACCCATACAATGCGCACCACCCCGTGATGTTTTTCTCACTCCTACTAGTGAATGTAATGTAACACACACCCATACAATGCGCACCACCACGTGATGATTTTCTCACTCCTACTAGTGAATCTAATGTAACACAGACCCATACAATGCACACCACCCCGTGATGCTTTTCTCACACCTACTAGTGAATGTAATGTAACACACACCCAAACAATGCGCACCACCCCGTGATGTTTTTCTCACTCCTACTAGTCAATGTAATGTAACACACACCCATACAATGCGCACCACCCCGTGATGTTTTTCTCACTCCTACTAGTGAATGTAATGTAACACACACCCATACAATGCGCACCACCCCGTGATGTTTTTCTCACTCCTACTAGTGAATGTAATGTAACACACACCCATACAATGCGCACAACCCCGTGATGTTTTTCTCACTCCTACTAGTGAATGTAATGTAACACACACCCATACAATGCGCACCAGGCGGGATGATTTCTCACTCCTACAAGTGAGTGTAATGTAACACACACCCATACAATGCGCACCACCCCGTGATGTTTTTCTCACTCCTACTAGTGAATCTAATGTAACACACACCCATACAATGCGCCCCACCCCGTGATGTTTTTCTCACTCCTACTAGTGAATGTAATGTAACACACACCCATACAATGCGCACCACCCCGTGATGTTTTTCTCACTCCTACTAGTGAATGTAATGTAACACTCACCCATACAATGCGCACCACCCCGTGACGTTTTTCTCACTCCTACTAGTGAATCTAATATAACACACACCCATACAATGCGCACCACCCCGTGATGTTTTTCTCACTCCTACTAGGGAATCTAATGTAACACACACCGATACAATGCGCACCACCCCGCGATGTTTTTCAGAAACCTATCCTACATTGCCACTGCATGTTCCCTGACCTCCCCATCCTGACCACCCCGCGGTGCTTTTCTCCATGCTACATTGCCACTCACTGCCTATCCTAATTCAGACCCTCCGATTCACACCACCCCGTGATGTTTTTCTCACTCCTATTAGTGAATGTAATGTAACACTCACCCATACAATGCGCACCACCCCGTGATGTTTTTCTCACTCCTACTAGTGAATGTAATGTAACACACATCCATACAATGCGCACCACCCCGTGATGTTTTTCTCACTCCTACTAGTGAATGTAATGTAACACACACCCATACAATGCGCACCACCCCGTGATCTTTTTCTCACTCCTACTAGTGAATGTAATGTAACACACACCCATACAATGCGCACCACCCCGTGATGATTTCTCACTCCTACTAGTGAATCTAATGTAACACACACCCATACAATGCGCACCACCCCGTGATGTTTTTCTCACTCCTACTAGTGAATCTAATGTAACACACACCCATACAATGCGCCCCACCCCGTGATGTTTTTCTCACTCCTACTAGTGAATGTAATGTAACACACACCCATACAATGCGCACCACCCCGTGATGTTTTTCTCACTCCTACTAGTGAATGTAATGTAACACTCACCCATACAATGCGCACCACCCCGTGACGTTTTTCTCACTCCTACTAGTGAATCTAATATAACACACACCCATACAATGCGCACCACCCCGTGATGTTTTTCTCACTCCTACTAGGGAATCTAATGTAACACACACCGATACAATGCGCACCACCCCGCGATGTTTTTCAGAAACCTATCCTACATTGCCACTGCATGTTCCCTGACCTCCCCATCCTGACCACCCCGCGGTGCTTTTCTCCATGCTACATTGCCACTCACTGCCTATCCTAATTCAGACCCTCCGATTCACACCACCCCGTGATGTTTTTCTCACTCCTATTAGTGAATGTAATGTAACACACACCCATACAATGCGCACCACCCCGTGATGTTTTTCTCACTCCTACTAGTGAATGTAATGTAACACACATCCATACAATGCGCACCACCCCGTGATGTTTTTCTCACTCCTACTAGTGAATGTAATGTAACACACACCCATACAATGCGCACCACCCCGTGATCTTTTTCTCACTCCTACTAGTGAATGTAATGTAACACACACCCATACAATGCGCACCACCCCGTGATGATTTCTCACTCCTACTAGTGAATCTAATGTAACACACACCCATACAATGCGCACCACCCCGTGATGTTTTTCTCACTCCTACTAGTGTATCTAATGTAACACACACCCATACAATGCGCACCACCCCGTGATGTTTTTCTCACTCCTACTAGTGAATCTAATGTAACACACACCCATAAAATGCGCACCACCCCGTGATGTTTTTCTCACTCCTAGTAGTGAATGTAATGTAACACACACCCATTCAATGCGCACCACCCCGTGATGTTTTTCTCACTCCTACTAGTGAATGTAATGTAACACACACCCATACAATGCGCACCAGGCGGGATGATTTCTCACTCCTACTAGTGAGTGTAATGTAACACACACCCATAGAATGCGCACCACCCCGTGATGTTTTTCTCACTCCTACTAGTGAATCTAATGTAACACACACCCATACAATGCGCCCCACCCCGTGATGTTTTTCTCACTCCTACTAGTGAATGTAATGTAACACACACCCATACAATGTGCACCACCCCGTGATGTTTTTCTCACTCCTACTAGTGAATGTAATGTAACACTCACCCATACAATGCGCACCACCCCGTGACGTTTTTCTCACTCCTACTAGTGAATCTAATATAACACACACCCATACAATGCGCACCACCCCGTGATGTTTTTCTCACTCCTACTAGTGAATCTAATGTAACACACACCGATACAATGCGCACCACCCCGCGATGTTTTTCAGAAACCTATCCTACATTGCCATTGCATGTTCCCTGACCTCCCCATGCTGACCACCCCGCGGTGCTTTTCTCCATGCTACATTGCCACTCACTGCCTATCCTAATTCAGACCCTCCGATTCACACCACCCCGTGATGTTTTTCTCACTCCTACTAGTGAATGTAATGTAACACACACCCATACAATGCGCACCACCCCGTGATGTTTTTCTCACTCCTACTAGTGAATGTAATGTAACACACACCCATACAATGCGCACCACACCGTGATGTTTTTCTCACTCCTACTAGTGAATGTAATGTAACACACACCCATACAATGCGCACCACCCCGTGATGTTTTTCTCACTCCTACTAGTGAATGTAATGTAACACACACCCATACAATGCGCACCACCCCGTGATGATTTCTCACTCCTACTAGTGAAACTAATGTAACACATACCCATACAATGCGCACCACCCCGTGATGTTTTTCTCACTCCTACTAGTGTATCTAATGTAACACACATCCATACAATGCGCACCACCCCGTGATGTTTTTCTCACTCCTACTAGTGAATCTAATGTAACACACACCCATAAAATGCGCACCACCCCGTGATGTTTTTCTCACTCCTAGTAGTGAATGTAATGTAACACACACCCATTCAATGCGCACCACCCCATGATGTTTTTCTTACTCCTACTAGTGAATGTAATGTAACACACACCCATACAATGCGCACCACCCCGTGAGGTTTTTCTCACTCCTACTAGTGAATGTAATGTAACACACACCCATACAATGCGCACCACCCCGTGATGTTTTTCTCACTCCTACTAGGGAATGTAATGTAACACACACGCATACAATGCGCACCACCCCGTGATATTTTTCTCACTCCTACTAGTGAATGTAATGTAACACACACACCCCGTGATGTTTTTCTCACTCCTAGTAGTGAATGTAATGTAACACACACCCATACAATGCGCACCACCCCGTGATGTTTTTCTCACTCCTAGTAGTGAATCTAATGTAACACACACCCATACAATACACACCACCCCGTGATGTTTTTCTCACTCCTACTAGTGAGTGTAATGTAACACACACCCATACAATGCGCACCACCCCGTGATGTTTTTCTCACTCCTACTAGTGAATCTAATGTAACACACACCCATACAATGCGCCCCACCCCGTGATGTTTTTCTCACTCCTACTAGTGAATGTAATGTAACACACACCCATACAATGCGCACCACCCCGTGATGTTTTTCTCACTCCTACTAGTGAATGCAATGTAACACTCACCCATACAATGCGCACCACCCCGTGACGTTTTTCTCACTCCTACTAGTGAATCTAATATAACACACACCCATACAATGCGCACCACCCCGTGATGTTTTTCTCACTCCTACTAGGGAATCTAATGTAACACACACCGATACAATGCGCACCACCCCGCGATGTTTTTCAGAAACCTATCCTACATTGCCACTGCATGTTCCCTGACCTCCCCATCCTGACCACCCCGCGGTGCTTTTCTCCATGCTACATTGCCACTCACTGCCTATCCTAATTCAGACCCTCCGATTCACACCACCCCGTGATGTTTTTCTCACTCCTATTAGTGAATGTAATGTAACACACACCCATACAATGCGCACCACCCCGTGATGTTTTTCTCACTCCTACTAGTGAATGTAATGTAACACACATCCATACAATGCGCACCACCCCGTGATGTTTTTCTCACTCCTACTAGTGAATGTAATGTAACACACACCCATACAATGCGCACCACCCCGTGATCTTTTTCTCACTCCTACTAGTGAATGTAATGTAACACACACCCATACAATGCGCACCACCCCGTGATGATTTCTCACTCCTACTAGTGAATCTAATGTAACACACACCCATACAATGCGCACCACCCCGTGATGTTTTTCTCACTCCTACTAGTGTATCTAATGTAACACACACCCATACAATGCGCACCACCCCGTGATGTTTTTCTCACTCCTACTAGTGAATCTAATGTAACACACACCCATAAAATGCGCACCACCCCGTGATGTTTTTCTCACTCCTAGTAGTGAATGTAATGTAACACACACCCATTCAATGCGCACCACCCCGTGATGTTTTTCTCACTCCTACTAGTGAATGTAATGTAACACACACCCATACAATGCGCACCAGGCGGGATGATTTCTCACTCCTACTAGTGAGTGTAATGTAACACACACCCATACAATGCGCACCACCCCGTGATGTTTTTCTCACTCCTACTAGTGAATCTAATGTAACACACACCCATACAATGCGCCCCACCCCGTGATGTTTTTCTCACTCCTACTAGTGAATGTAATGTAACACACACCCATACAATGTGCACCACCCCGTGATGTTTTCCTCACTCCTACTAGTGAATGTAATGTAACACTCACCCATACAATGCGCACCACCCCGTGACGTTTTTCTCACTCCTACTAGTGAATCTAATATAACACACACCCATACAATGCGCACCACCCCGTGATGTTTTTCTCACTCCTACTAGTGAATCTAATGTAACACACACCGATACAATGCGCACCACCCCGCGATGTTTTTCAGAAACCTATCCTACATTGCCATTGCATGTTCCCTGACCTCCCCATGCTGACCACCCCGCGGTGCTTTTCTCCATGCTACATTGCCACTCACTGCCTATCCTAATTCAGACCCTCCGATTCACACCACCCCGTGATGTTTTTCTCACTCCTACTAGTGAATGTAATGTAACACACACCCATACAATGCGCACCACCCCGTGATGTTTTCTCACTCCTACTAGTGAATGTAATGTAACACACACCCATACAATGCGCACCACACCGTGATGTTTTTCTCACTCCTACTAGTGAATGTAATGTAACACACACCCATACAATGCGCACCACCCCGTGATGTTTTTCTCACTCCTACTAGTGAATGTAATGTAACACACCCCCATACAATGCGCACCACCCCGTGATGATTTCTCACTCCTACTAGTGAAACTAATGTAACACACACCCATACAATGCGCACCAACCCGTGATGTTTTTCTCACTCCTACTAGTGTATCTAATGTAACACACACCCATACAATGCGCACCACCCCGTGATGTTTTTCTCACTCCTACTAGTGAATCTAATGTAACACACACCCATAAAATGCGCACCACCCCGTGATGTTTTTCTCACTCCTAGTACTGAATGTAATGTAACACACACCCATTCAATGCGCACCACCCCGTGATGTTTTTCTTACTCCTACTAGTGAATGTAATGTAACACACACCCATACAATGCGCACCACCCCGTGAGGTTTTTCTCACTCCTACTAGTGAATGTAATGTAACACACACCCATACAATGCGCACCACCCCGTGATGTTTTTCTCACTCCTACTAGGGAATGTAATGTAACACACACGCATACAATGCGCACCACCCCGTGATATTTTTCTCACTCCTACTAGTGAATGTAATGTAACACACACATCCCGTGATGTTTTTCTCACTCCTAGTAGTGAATGTAATGTAACACACACCCATACAATGCGCACCACCCCGTGATGTTTTTCTCACTCCTAGTAGTGAATCTAATGTAACACACACCCATACAATACACACCACCCCGTGATGTTTTTCTCACTCCTACTAGTGAATCTAATGTAACACACACCCATACAATGCGCACCACCCCGTGATGTTTTTCTCACTCCTACTAGTGAATGTAATGTAACACACACCCATACAATGCGCACCACCCCGTGATGTTTTTCTCACTCCTAGTAGTGAATCTAATGTAACACACACCCATAAAATGCGCACCACCCCGTGATGTTTTTCTCACTCCTACGAGTGAATGTAATGTAACACACACCCATAGAATGCGCACCACCCCGTGATGTTTTTCTCACTCCTACTATTGAATGTAATGTAACACACACCCATACAATGCGCACCACCCCGTGATGTTTTTCTCACTCCTACTAGTGAATCTAATGTAACACACACCCATACAATGTGCAGCACCCCGTGATGTTTTTCAGAAACCTATCCTACATTACCACTGTATGTTCCCTGACCACCCCATGCTGACCACCCCGCGGTGATTTTCTCCATCCTACATTGCCACTCACTGCCTATCCTAATTCAGAGCCTCCGATTCACACCACCCCGTGATGTTTTTCACACTCCTAGTAGTGAATGTAATGTAACACACACCCATACAATGCGCACCACCCCGTTATGTTCTTCTCACTCCTACTAGTGAATGTAATGTAACACACACCCATACAATGCACACCACCCCGTGATGTTTTTCTCACTCCTACTAGTGAATGTAATGTAACACACACCCATACAATGCGCACCACCCCGTGATGTTTTTCTCACTCCTACCTGTGAATGTAATGTAACACACACCCATACAATGCGCACCACCCCGTGATGTTTTTCTCACTCCTATTAGTGAATGTAATGTAACACACACCCATACAATGCGCACCACCCCGTGATGTTTTTCTCACTCCTACTAGTGAATCTAATGTAACACACACCCATACAATGCGCACCACCCCGCAATGTTTTTCAGAAACCTATCCTACATTGCCACTGCATGTTCCCTGACCTCCCCATGTTGACCACACAGCGGTGCTTTTCTCCATGCTACATTGCCACCCACTGCCTATCCTAATTCAGACCCTCCGATTCACACCACCCCGTGATGTTTTTCTCACTCCTACTAGTGAATGTAATGTAACACACACCCATACAATGCGCACCACCCCGTGATGTTTTTCTCACTCCTAGTAGTGAATGTAATGTAACACACACCCATACAATGTGCACCACCCCGTGATGTTTTTCTCACTCCTACTAGTGAATGTAATGTAACACACACCCATACAATGCTCACCACCCCGTGATGTTTTTCTCACTCCTACTAGTGAATGTAATGTAACACACACCCATACAATGCGCACCACCCCGTGATGTTTTTCTCACTCCTACTAGTAAATGTAATGTAACACACACCCATACAATGCGCACCACCCCGTGATGTTTTTCTCACTCCTACTAGTGAATCTAATGTAACACACACCCATACAATGCGCACCTCCCCGTGATGTTTTTCTCACTCCTACTAGTGAATGTAATGTAACACACACCCATACAATACACACCACCCCGTGATGTTTTTCTCACTCCTACTAGTGAATCTAATGTAACACACACCCATACAATGCGCACCACCCCGTGATGTTTTTCTCACTCCTACTAGTGAATGTAATGTAACACACACCCATACAATGCGCAACACCCCGTGATGTTTTTCTCACTCCTACTAGTGAATGTAATGTAACACACACACATACAATGCGCACCACCACGTAATGTTTTTCTCACTCCTAGTAGTGAATCTAATGTAACACACACCCATAAAATGCGCACCACCCCGTGATGTTTTTCTCACTCCTAGTAGTGAATGTAATGTAACACACACCCATTCAATGCGCACCACCCCGTGATGTTTTTCTCACTCCTACTAGTGAATGTAATGTAACACACACCCATACAATGCGCACCAGGCGGGATGATTTCTCACTCCTACTAGTGAGTGTAATGTAACACACACCCATACAATGCGCACCACCCCGTGATGTTTTTCTCACTCCTACTAGTGAATCTAATGTAACACACACCCATACAATGCGCCCCACCCCGTGATGTTTTTCTCACTCCTACTAGTGAATGTAATGTAACACACACCCATACAATGTGCACCACCCCGTGATGTTTTTCTCACTCCTACTAGTGAATGTAATGTAACACTCACCCATACAATGCGCACCACCCCGTGACGTTTTTCTCACTCCTACTAGTGAATCTAATATAACACACACCCATACAATGCGCACCACCCCGTGATGTTTTTCTCACTCCTACTAGTGAATCTAATGTAACACACACCGATACAATGCACACCACCCCGCGATGTTTTTCAGAAACCTATCCTACATTGCCATTGCATGTTCCCTGACCTCCCCATGCTGACCACCCCGCGGTGCTTTTCTCCATGCTACATTGCCACTCACTGCCTATCCTAATTCAGACCCTCCGATTCACACCACCCCGTGATGTTTTTCTCACTCCTACTAGTGAATGTAATGTAACACACACCCATACAATGCGCACCACCCCGTGATGTTTTTCTCACTCCTACTAGTGAATGTAATGTAACACACACCCATACAATACACACCACCCCGTGATGTTTTTCTCACTCCTACTAGTGAATCTAATGTAACACACACCCATACAATGCGCACCACCCCGTGATGTTTTTCTCACTCCTACTAGTGAATCTAATGTAACACACACCCATACAATGCGCACCACCCCGTGATGTTTTTCTCACTCCTACTAGTGAATGTAATGTAACACACACCCATACAATGCGCACCACCCCGTGATGTTTTTCTCACTCCTAGTAGTGAATCTAATGTAACACACACCCATAAAATGCGCACCACCCCGTGATGTTTTTCTCACTCCTACGAGTGAATGTAATGTAACACACACCCATAGAATGCGCACCACCCCGTGATGTTTTTCTCACTCCTACTATTGAATGTAATGTAACACACACCCATACAATGCGCACCACCCCGTGATGTTTTTCTCACTCCTACTAGTGAATCTAATGTAACACACACCCATACAATGTGCAGCACCCCGTGATGTTTTTCAGAAACCTATCCTACATTACCACTGTATGTTCCCTGACCACCCCATGCTGACCACCCCGCGGTGATTTTCTCCATCCTACATTGCCACTCACTGCCTATCCTAATTCAGAGCCTCCGATTCACACCACCCCGTGATGTTTTTCACACTCCTAGTAGTGAATGTAATGTAACACACACCCATACAATGCGCACCACCCCGTTATGTTCTTCTCACTCCTACTAGTGAATGTAATGTAACACACACCCATACAATGCGCACCACTACCTGATGTTTTTCTCACTCCTACTAGTGAATGTAATGTAACACACACCCATACAATGCGCACCACCCCGTGATGTTTTTCTCACTCCTACTAGTGAATGTAATGTAACACACACCCATACAATGCGCACCACCCCGTGATGATTTCTCACTCCTACTAGTGAAACTAATGTAACACACACCCATACAATGCGCACCACCCCGTGATGTTTTTCTCACTCCTACTAGTGTATCTAATGTAACACACACCCATACAATGCGCACCACCCCGTGATGTTTTTCTCACTCCTACTAGTGAATCTAATGTAACACACACCCATAAAATGCGCACCACCCCGTGATGTTTTTCTCACTCCTAGTACTGAATGTAATGTAACACACACCCATTCAATGCGCACCACCCCGTGATGTTTTTCTTACTCCTACTAGTGAATGTAATGTAACACACACCCATACAATGCGCACCACCCCGTGAGGTTTTTCTCACTCCTACTAGTGAATGTAATGTAACACACACCCATACAATGCGCACCACCCCGTGATGTTTTTCTCACTCCTACTAGGGAATGTAATGTAACACACACGCATACAATGCGCACCACCCCGTGATATTTTTCTCACTCCTACTAGTGAATGTAATGTAACACACACCCATACAATGCGCACCACCCCGTGATGTTTTTCTCACTCCTACTAGTGAATCTAATGTAACACACACCCATACAATGCGCACCACTCCGCAATGTTTTTCAGAAACCTATCCTACATTGCCACTGCATGTTCCCTGACCTCCCCATGTTGACCACACAGCGGTGCTTTTCTCCATGCTACATTGCCACTCACTGCCTATCCTAATTCAGACCCTCCGATTCACACCACCCCGTGATGTTTTTCTCACTCCTACTAGTGAATGTAATGTAACACACACCCATACAATGCGCACCACCCCGTGATGTTTTTCTCACTCCTACTAGTGAATCTAATGTAACACACACCCATACAATGCGCAGCACCCCGTGATGTTTTTCAGAAACCTATCCTACATTACCACTGTATGTTCCCTGACCACCCCATGCTGACCACCCCGCGGTGATTTTCTCCATCCTACATTGCCACTCACTGCCTATCCTAATTCAGAGCCTCCGATTCACACCACCCCGTGATGTTTTTCACACTCCTAGTAGTGAATGTAATGTAACACACACCCATACAATGCGCACCACCCCGTTATGTTCTTCTCACTCCTAATAGTGAATGTAATGTAACACACACCCATACAATGCGCACCACCACCTGATGTTTTTCTCACTCCTACTAGTGAATGTAATGTAACACACACCCATACAATGCACACCACCCCGTGATGTTTTTCTCACTCCTACTAGTGAATGTAATGTAACACACACCCATACAATGCGCACCACCCCGTGATGTTTTTCTCACTCCTACCTGTGAATGTAATGTAACACACACCCATACAATGCGCACCACCCCGTGATGTTTTTCTCACTCCTATTAGTGAATGTAATGTAACACACACCCATACAATGCGCACCACCCCGTGATGTTTTTCTCACTCCTACTAGTGAATCTAATGTAACACACACCCATACAATGCGCACCACCCCGCAATGTTTTTCAGAAACCTATCCTACATTGCCACTGCATGTTCCCTGACCTCCCCATGTTGACCACACAGCGGTGCTTTTCTCCATGCTACATTGCCACTCACTGCCTATCCTAATTCAGACCCTCCGATTCACACTACCCCGTGATGTTTTTCTCACTCCTACTAGTGAATGTAATGTAACACACACCCATACAATGCGCACCACCCCGTGAAGTTTTTCTCACTCCTAGTAGTGAATGTAATGTAACACACACCCATACAATGTGCACCACCCCGTGATGTTTTTCTCACTCCTACTAGTGAATGTAATGTAACACACACCCATACAATGCTCACCACCCCGTGATGTTTTTCTCACTCCTACTAGTGAATGTAATGTAACACACACCCATACAATGCGCACCACCCCGTGATGTTTTTCTCACTCCTACTAGTAAATGTAATGTAACACACACCCATACAATGCGCACCACCCCGTGATGATTTCTCACTCCTACTAGTGAATCTAATGTAACACACACCCATACAATGCGCACCACCCCGTGATGTTTTTCTCACTCCTACTAGTGAATCTAATGTAACACACACCCATACAATGCGCACCTCCCCGTGATGTTTTTCTCACTCCTACTAGTGAATGTAATGTAACACACACCCATACAATACACACCACCCCGTGATGTTTTTCTCACTCCTACTAGTGAATCTAATGTAACACACACCCATACAATGCGCACCACCCCGTGATGTTTTTCTCACTCCTACTAGTGAATGTAATGTAACACACACCCATACAATGCGCAACACCCCGTGATGTTTTTCTCACTCCTACTAGTGAATGTAATGTAACACACACACATACAATGCGCACCACCACGTAATGTTTTTCTCACTCCTAGTAGTGAATCTAATGTAACACACACCCATACAATGCGCATCACCCCGTGATGTTTTTCTCACTCCTACGAGTGAATGTAATGTAACACACACCCATACAATGCGCACCACCCCGTGATGTTTTCCTCACTCCTAATAGTGAATGTAATGTAATACACACCCATACAATGCGCACCACCCCGTGATGTTTTTCTCACTCCTACTAGTGAATCTAATGTAACACACACCCATACAATGCGCACCACCCCGTGATGTTTTTCAGAAACCTATCCTACATTACCACTGTATGTTCCCTGACCACCCCATGCTGACCACCCCGCGGTGATTTTCTCGATCCTACATTGCCACTCACTGCCTATCCTAATTCAGAGCCTCCGATTCACACCACCCCGTGATGTTTTTCACACTCCTAGTAGTGAATGTAATGTAACACACACCCATACAATGCGCACCACCCCGTTATGTTTTTCTCACTCCTACTAGTGAATGTAATGTAACACACACCCATACAATGCGCACCACCACGTGATGTTTTTCTCACTCCTACTAGTGAATGTAATGTAACACACACCCATACAATGCGCACCACCGCGTGATGTTTTTCTCACTCCTACTAGTGAATGTAATGTAACACACACCCATACAATGCGCACCACCCCGTGATGTTTTTCTCACTTCTATTAGTGAATGTAATGTAACACACACCCATACAATGCGCACCACCCCTTGATGTTTTTCTCACTCCTACTAGTGAATCTAATGTAACACACACCCATACAATGCGCACCACCCCGCGATGTTTTTCAGAAACCTATCCTACATTGCCACTGCATGTTCCCTGACCTCCCCATGTTGACCACCCCGCGGTGCTTTTCTCCATGCTACATTGCCACTCACTGCCTATCCTAATTCAGACCCTCCGATTCACACCACCCCGTGATGTTTTTCTCACTCCTACTAGTGAATGTAATGTAACACACACCCATACAATGCGCACCACCCCGTGATGTTTTTCTCACTCCTAGTAGTGAATGTAATGTAACACACACCCATACAATGCGCACCACCCCGTGATGTTTTTCTCACTCCTACTAGTGAATGTAATGTAACACACACCCATACAATGCGCACCACCCCGTGATGTTTTTCTCACTCCTACTAGTGAATGTAATGTAACACACACCCATACAATGCGCACCACCCCATGATGTTTTTCTCACTCCTACCAGTAAATGTAATGTAACACACACCCATACAATGCGCACCACCCCGTGATGATTTCTCACTCCTACTAGTGAATCTAATGTAACACACACCCATACAATGCGCACCACCCCGTGATGTTTTTCTCACTCCTACTAGTGAATCTAATGTAACACACACCCATACAATGCGCACCTCCCTGTGATGTTTTTCTTACTCCTACTAGTGAATGTAATGTAACACACACCCATACAATGCGCACCACCCCGTGATGTTTTTCTCACTCCTACTAGTGAATGTAATGTAACACATACCCATTACAATGCGCACCACCCCGTGATGTTTTTCTCACTCCTACTAGTGAATCTAATGTAACACACAGCCATACAATGCGGACCACCCCGTGATGTTGTTCTCACTCCTAATAGTGAATCTAATGTAACACACACCCATACAATGCGCACCACCCCGTGATGTTTTTCTCACTCCTACTAGTGAATCTAATGTAACACACACCCATACAATGCGCACCACCCCGTGATCTTTTTCTCACTCCTACTAGTGAATCTAATGTAACACACACCCATACAATTCGCACCACCCCGTGATGTTTTTCTCACTCCTACTAGTGAATGTAATGTAACACACACCCATACAATGCGCACCACCCCGTGATGTTTTTCTCACTCCTACTAGTGAATGTAATGTAACACAGACCCATACAATGCGCACCACCCCGTGATGTTATTCTCACTCCTACTAGTGAATGTAATGTAACACACACCCATACTATGCACACCACCCCGTGATGATTTTCTCAATCCTACTAGTGAATGTAATGTAACACACACCCATACAATGCGCACCACCCCGTGATGTTTTTCTCACTCCTACTAGTAATTGTAATGTAACACACACCCATACAATGTGCACCACCCCGTGATGTTTTTCTCACTCGTACTAGTGAATGTAATGTAACACACACCCATACAATGCGCACCACCCCGTGATGTTTTTCTCACTCCTACTAGTGAATGTAATGTAACACACACCCATGCAATGCGCACCACCCAGTGATGTTTTTTTCACTCCTACTAGTGAATGTAATGTAACAAAAACCCATACAATGCGCACCACCCCGTGATGTTTTTATCACTCCTAGTAGTGAATGTAATGTAACACACACCCATACAATGCGCACCACCCCGTGATGTTTTTCTCACTCCTACTAGTGAATGTAATATAACACACGCCCATACAATGCGCACCACCCCGTGATGTTTTTCTCACTCCTACTAGTGAATCTAATGTAACACACACCCATACAATGCGCACCACACCGTGATGTTTTTCTCACTCCTACTAGTGAATCTAATGTAACACAAACCTATACAATGCGCACGACCCCGTGATGTTTTTCAGAAACCTATCCTACATTACCACTGCATGTTCCCTGACCACCCCATGCTGACCACCCCGCGGTGCTTTTCTCCATCCTACATTGCCACTCACTGCCTATCCTAATTCAGAGCTTCCGATTCACACCACCCCGTGATGTTTTTCACACTCCTAGTAGTGAATGTAATGTAACACACACCCATACAATGCGTTCCACCCCGTTATGTTTTTCTCACTCCCACTAGTGAATGTAATGTAACACACACCCATACAATGCGCACCACCACGTGATGTTTTTCTCACTCCTACTAGTGAATGTAATGTAACACACACCCATACAATGCGCACCACCCCGTGATGTTTTTCTCACTCCTACTAGTGAATGTAATGTAACACACACCCATACAATGCGCACCACCCCGTGATGTTTTTCTCACTCCTACTAGTGTATCTAATGTAACACATACCCATACAATGCGCACCACCCCGTGATGTTTTTCTCACTCCTACTAGTGAATGTAATGTAACACACACCCATACAATGCGCACCACACCGTGATGTTTTTCTCACTCCTACTAGTGAATGTAATGTAACACACACCCATACAATGCGCACCACACCGTGATGTTTTTCTCACTCCTACTAGTGAATCTAATGTAACACACACCCATATAATGCGCACCACCCCGTGATGTTTTTCTCACTCCTACTAGTGAATGTAATGTAACACACACCCATACAATGCGCACCACCCCGTGATGTTTTTCTCACTCCTACTAGTGAATGTAATGTAACACACACCCAAACAATGCGCACCACCCCGTGATGTTTTTCTCACTCCTACTAGTGAATGTAATGTAACACACACCCATACAATGCGCACCACCCCGTGATGTTTTTCTCACTCCTACTAGTGAATCTAATATTACACACACCCAAACAATGTGCACCACCCCGTGATGTTTTTCTCACTCCTACTAGTGAATGTAATGTAACACACACCCATACAATGCGCACCACCCCGTGATGATTTTCTCACTCCTAGTAGTGAATCTAATGTAACACACACCCATACAATGTGCACCACCCCGTGATGTTTTTCTCACTCCTAGTAGTGAATGTAAGGTAACACACACCCATACAATGCGCACCACCCCGTGCTGTTTTTCTCACTCCTACTAGTGAATGTAATGTAACACCCACCCATACAATGCGCACCACCCCGTGATGTTTTTCTCACTCCTACTAGTGAATGTAATGTAACACACACCCATACAATGCGCACCACCCCGTGATGTTTTTCTCACTCCTACTAGTGAATGTAATGTAACACACACCCATACAATGCGCACCACCCCGTGATGATTTTCTCACTCCTAGTAGTGAATGTATTGTAACACACACCCATACAATGCGCACCACCCCGTGATGTTTTTCCTCACTCCTTCTAGTGAATCTAATGTAACACACACCCATACAATGCGCACCACCCCGTGATGTTTTTCTCACTCCTACTAGTGAATGTAATGTAACACACACCCATACAATGCGCACCACACCGTGATGTTTTTCTCACTCCTACTAGTGAATGTAATGTAACACACACCCATACAATGCGCACCACACCGTGATGTTTTTCTCACTCCTACTAGTGAATGTAATGTAACACACACCCATACAATGCGCACCACCCCGTGATGTTTTTCTCACTCCTAGTAGAGAATGTAATGTAACACACACCCATACAATGCGCACCACCCCGTGATGTTTTTCTCACTCCTACTAGTGAATCTAATGTAACACACACCCATACAATGCGCACCAAACCGTGATGTTTTTCTCACTCGTACTAGTGAATGTAATGTAACACACACCCATACAATGCGCACCACCCCGTGATGTTTTTCTCACTCGTACTAGTGAATGTAATGTAACACACACCCATACAATGCGCACCACCCCGTGATGTTTTTCTCACTCCTACTAGTGAATGTAATGTAACACACACCCATACAATGCGCACCACCCCGTGATGTTTTTCTCACTCCTACTAGTGAATGTAATGTAACACACACCCATACAATGCGCACCACACCGTGATGTTTTTCTCACTCCTACTAGTGAATGTAATGTAACACACACCCATACAATGCGCACCACACCGTGATGTTTTTCTCACTCCTACTAGTGAATGTAAAGTAACACACACCCATACAATGCGCACCACCCCGTGATGTTTTTCTCACTCCTACTAGAGAATGTAATGTAACACACACCCATACAATGCGCACCACCCCGTGATGTTTTTCTCACTCCTACTAGTGAATCTAATGTAACACACACCCATACAATGCGCACCAAACCGTGATGTTTTTCTCACTCGTACTAGTGAATGTAATGTAACACACACCCATACAATGCGCACCACCCCGTGATGTTTTTCTCACTCCTACTAGTGAATGTAATGTAACACACACCCATACAATGCGCACCACCCCGTGATGTTTTTCTCACTCCTACTAGTGAATCTAATATAACACACACCCAAACAATGTGCACCACCCCGTGATGTTTTTCTCACTCCTACTAGTGAATGTAATGTAACACACACCCATACAATGCGCACCACCCCGTGATGTTTTTCTCACTCTTACTAGTGAATGTAATGTAACACACACCCATACAATGCGCACCACCCCGTGATGATTTTCTCACTCCTAGTAATGAATCTAATGTAACACACACCCATACAATGCGCACCACCCCATGATGTTTTTCTCACTCCTACCAGTAAATGTAATGTAACACACACCCATACAATGCGCACCACCCCGTGATGTTTTTCTCACTCCTACTAGAGAATGTAATGTAACACACACCCATACAATGCGCACCACCCCGTGATGTTTTTCTCACTCCTACTAGTGAATCTAATGTAACACACACCCATACAATGCGCACCAAACCGTGATGTTTTTCTCACTCGTACTAGTGAATGTAATGTAACACACACCCATACAATGCGCACCACCCCGTGATGTTTTTCTCACTCGTACTAGTGAATGTAATGTAACACACACCCATACAATGCGCACCACCCCGTGATGTTTTTCTCACTCGTACTAGTGAATGTAATGTAACACACACCCATACAATGCGCACCACCCCGTGATGTTTTTCTCACTCCTACTAGTGAATGTAATGTAACACACACCCATACAATGCGCACCACCCCATGATGTTTTTCTCACTCCTACCAGTAAATGTAATGTAACACACACCCATACAATGCGCACCACCCCGTGATGATTTCTCACTCCTACTAGTGAATCTAATGTAACACACACCCATACAATGCGCACCACCCCGTGATGTTTTTCTCACTCCTACTAGTGAATCTAATGTAACACACACCCATACAATGCGCACCTCCCTGTGATGTTTTTCTTACTCCTACTAGTGAATGTAATGTAACACACACCCATACAATGCGCACCACCCCGTGATGTTTTTCTCACTCCTACTAGTGAATGTAATGTAACACATACCCATTACAATGCGCACCACCCCGTGATGTTTTTCTCACTCCTACTAGTGAATCTAATGTAACACACAGCCATACAATGCGGACCACCCCGTGATGTTGTTCTCACTCCTAATAGTGAATCTAATGTAACACACACCCATACAATGCGCACCACCCCGTGATGTTTTTCTCACTCCTACTAGTGAATCTAATGTAACACACACCCATACAATGCGCACCACCCCGTGATCTTTTTCTCACTCCTACTAGTGAATCTAATGTAACACACACCCATACAATTCGCACCACCCCGTGATGTTTTTCTCACTCCTACTAGTGAATGTAATGTAACACACACCCATACAATGCGCACCACCCCGTGATGTTTTTCTCACTCCTACTAGTGAATGTAATGTAACACAGACCCATACAATGCGCACCACCCCGTGATGTTATTCTCACTCCTACTAGTGAATGTAATGTAACACACACCCATACTATGCACACCACCCCGTGATGATTTTCTCAATCCTACTAGTGAATGTAATGTAACACACACCCATACAATGCGCACCACCCCGTGATGTTTTTCTCACTCCTACTAGTAATTGTAATGTAACACACACCCATACAATGTGCACCACCCCGTGATGTTTTTCTCACTCGTACTAGTGAATGTAATGTAACACACACCCATACAATGCGCACCACCCCGTGATGTTTTTCTCACTCCTACTAGTGAATGTAATGTAACACACACCCATGCAATGCGCACCACCCAGTGATGTTTTTTTCACTCCTACTAGTGAATGTAATGTAACAAAAACCCATACAATGCGCACCACCCCGTGATGTTTTTATCACTCCTAGTAGTGAATGTAATGTAACACACACCCATACAATGCGCACCACCCCGTGATGTTTTTCTCACTCCTACTAGTGAATGTAATATAACACACGCCCATACAATGCGCACCACCCCGTGATGTTTTTCTCACTCCTACTAGTGAATCTAATGTAACACACACCCATACAATGCGCACCACACCGTGATGTTTTTCTCACTCCTACTAGTGAATCTAATGTAACACAAACCTATACAATGCGCACGACCCCGTGATGTTTTTCAGAAACCTATCCTACATTACCACTGCATGTTCCCTGACCACCCCATGCTGACCACCCCGCGGTGCTTTTCTCCATCCTACATTGCCACTCACTGCCTATCCTAATTCAGAGCTTCCGATTCACACCACCCCGTGATGTTTTTCACACTCCTAGTAGTGAATGTAATGTAACACACACCCATACAATGCGTTCCACCCCGTTATGTTTTTCTCACTCCCACTAGTGAATGTAATGTAACACACACCCATACAATGCGCACCACCACGTGATGTTTTTCTCACTCCTACTAGTGAATGTAATGTAACACACACCCATACAATGCGCACCACCCCGTGATGTTTTTCTCACTCCTACTAGTGAATGTAATGTAACACACACCCATACAATGCGCACCACCCCGTGATGTTTTTCTCACTCCTACTAGTGTATCTAATGTAACACATACCCATACAATGCGCACCACCCCGTGATGTTTTTCTCACTCCTACTAGTGAATGTAATGTAACACACACCCATACAATGCGCACCACACCGTGATGTTTTTCTCACTCCTACTAGTGAATGTAATGTAACACACACCCATACAATGCGCACCACACCGTGATGTTTTTCTCACTCCTACTAGTGAATCTAATGTAACACACACCCATATAATGCGCACCACCCCGTGATGTTTTTCTCACTCCTACTAGTGAATGTAATGTAACACACACCCATACAATGCGCACCACCCCGTGATGTTTTTCTCACTCCTACTAGTGAATGTAATGTAACACACACCCAAACAATGCGCACCACCCCGTGATGTTTTTCTCACTCCTACTAGTGAATGTAATGTAACACACACCCATACAATGCGCACCACCCCGTGATGTTTTTCTCACTCCTACTAGTGAATCTAATATTACACACACCCAAACAATGTGCACCACCCCGTGATGTTTTTCTCACTCCTACTAGTGAATGTAATGTAACACACACCCATACAATGCGCACCACCCCGTGATGATTTTCTCACTCCTAGTAGTGAATCTAATGTAACACACACCCATACAATGTGCACCACCCCGTGATGTTTTTCTCACTCCTAGTAGTGAATGTAAGGTAACACACACCCATACAATGCGCACCACCCCGTGCTGTTTTTCTCACTCCTACTAGTGAATGTAATGTAACACCCACCCATACAATGCGCACCACCCCGTGATGTTTTTCTCACTCCTACTAGTGAATGTAATGTAACACACACCCATACAATGCGCACCACCCCGTGATGTTTTTCTCACTCCTACTAGTGAATGTAATGTAACACACACCCATACAATGCGCACCACCCCGTGATGATTTTCTCACTCCTAGTAGTGAATGTATTGTAACACACACCCATACAATGCGCACCACCCCGTGATGTTTTTCCTCACTCCTACTAGTGAATCTAATGTAACACACACCCATACAATGCGCACCACCCCGTGATGTTTTTCTCACTCCTACTAGTGAATGTAATGTAACACACACCCATACAATGCGCACCACACCGTGATGTTTTTCTCACTCCTACTAGTGAATGTAATGTAACACACACCCATACAATGCGCACCACACCGTGATGTTTTTCTCACTCCTACTAGTGAATGTAATGTAACACACACCCATACAATGCGCACCACCCCGTGATGTTTTTCTCACTCCTAGTAGAGAATGTAATGTAACACACACCCATACAATGCGCACCACCCCGTGATGTTTTTCTCACTCCTACTAGTGAATCTAATGTAACACACACCCATACAATGCGCACCAAACCGTGATGTTTTTCTCACTCGTACTAGTGAATGTAATGTAACACACACCCATACAATGCGCACCACCCCGTGATGTTTTTCTCACTCGTACTAGTGAATGTAATGTAACACACACCCATACAATGCGCACCACCCCGTGATGTTTTTCTCACTCCTACTAGTGAATGTAATGTAACACACACCCATACAATGCGCACCACCCCGTGATGTTTTTCTCACTCCTACTAGTGAATGTAATGTAACACACACCCATACAATGCGCACCACACCGTGATGTTTTTCTCACTCCTACTAGTGAATGTAATGTAACACACACCCATACAATGCGCACCACACCGTGATGTTTTTCTCACTCCTACTAGTGAATGTAAAGTAACACACACCCATACAATGCGCACCACCCCGTGATGTTTTTCTCACTCCTACTAGAGAATGTAATGTAACACACACCCATACAATGCGCACCACCCCGTGATGTTTTTCTCACTCCTACTAGTGAATCTAATGTAACACACACCCATACAATGCGCACCAAACCGTGATGTTTTTCTCACTCGTACTAGTGAATGTAATGTAACACACACCCATACAATGCGCACCACCCCGTGATGTTTTTCTCACTCCTACTAGTGAATGTAATGTAACACACACCCATACAATGCGCACCACCCCGTGATGTTTTTCTCACTCCTACTAGTGAATCTAATATAACACACACCCAAACAATGTGCACCACCCCGTGATGTTTTTCTCACTCCTACTAGTGAATGTAATGTAACACACACCCATACAATGCGCACCACCCCGTGATGTTTTTCTCACTCTTACTAGTGAATGTAATGTAACACACACCCATACAATGCGCACCACCCCGTGATGATTTTCTCACTCCTAGTAATGAATCTAATGTAACACACACCCATATAATGTGCACCACCCCGTGATGTTTTTCTCACTCCTAGTAGTGAATGTAAGGTAACACACACCCATACAATGCGCACCACCCCGTGCTGTTTTTCTCACTCCTACTAGTGAATGTAATGTAACACCCACCCATACAATGCGCACCACCCCGTGATGTTTTTCTCACTCCTACTAGTGAATGTAATGTAACACACACCCATACAATGCGCACCACCCCGTGATGTTTTTCTCACTCCTACTAGTGAATGTAATGTAACACACACCCATACAATGCGCACCACCCCGTGATGATTTTCTCACTCCTAGTAGTGAATGTATTGTAACACACACCCATACAATGCGCACCACCCCGTGATGTTTTTCCTCACTCCTACTAGTGAATCTAATGTAACACACACCCATACAATGCGCACCACCCCGTGATGTTTTTCTCACTCCTACTAGTGAATGTAATGTAACACACACCCATACAATGCGCACCACACCGTGATGTTTTTCTCACTCCTACTAGTGAATGTAATGTAACACACACCCATACAATGCGCACCACACCGTGATGTTTTTCTCACTCCTACTAGTGAATGTAATGTAACACACACCCATACAATGCGCACCACCCCGTGATGTTTTTCTCACTCCTACTAGAGAATGTAATGTAACACACACCCATACAATGCGCACCACCCCGTGATGTTTTTCTCACTCCTACTAGTGAATCTAATGTAACACACACCCATACAATGCGCACCAAACCGTGATGTTTTTCTCACTCGTACTAGTGAATGTAATGTAACACACACCCATACAATGCGCACCACCCCGTGATGTTTTTCTCACTCGTACTAGTGAATGTAATGTAACACACACCCATACAATGCGCACCACCCCGTGATGTTTTTCTCACTCCTACTAGTGAATGTAATGTAACACACACCCATACAATGCGCACCACCCCGTGATGTTTTTCTCACTCCTACTAGTGAATGTAATGTAACACACACCCATACAATGCGCACCACACCGTGATGTTTTTCTCACTCCTACTAGTGAATGTAATGTAACACACACACATACAATGCGCACCACACCGTGATGTTTTTCTCACTCCTACTAGTGAATGTAATGTAACACACACCCATACAATGCGCACCACCCCGTGATGTTTTTCTCACTCCTACTAGAGAATGTAATGTAACACACACCCATACAATGCGCACCACCCCGTGATGTTTTTCTCACTCCTACTAGTGAATCTAATGTAACACACACCCATACAATGCGCACCAAACCGTGATGTTTTTCTCACTCGTACTAGTGAATGTAATGTAACACACACCCATACAATGCGCACCACCCCGTGATGTTTTTCTCACTCCTACTAGTGAATGTAATGTAACACACACCCATACAATGCGCACCACCCCGTGATGTTTTTCTCACTCCTACTAGTGAATGTAATGTAACACACACCCATACAATGCGCACCACCCCGTGATGTTTTTCTCACTCCTAGTAGTGAATGTAATGTAACACACACCCATACAATGCGCACCACGCCGTGATGTTTTTCTCACTCCTACTAGTGAATCTAATGTAACACACACCCATACAATGCGCACCACCCCGTGATGTTTTTCTCACTCCTACTAGTGAATCTAATGTAACACACACCCATACAATGCGCACCACCCCGTGATGTTTTTCTCACTCCTACTAGTGAATCTAATGTAACACACACACATACAATGCGCACCACCCCGTGATGTTTTTCTCACTCGTACTAGTGAATGTAATGTAACACACACCCATACAATGCGCACCACCCCGTGATGTTTTTCTCACTCCTACTAGTGAATGTAATGTAACACACACCCATACAATGCGCACCACCCCGTGATGTTTTTCTCACTCCTACTAGTGAATGTAATGTAACACACACCCATACAATGCGCACCACACCGTGATGTTTTTCTCACTCCTACTAGTGAATGTAATGTAACACACACCCATACAATGCGCACCACACCGTGATGTTTTTCTCACTCCTACTAGTGAATGTAATGTAACACACACCCATACAATGCGCACCACCCCGTGATGTTTTTCTCACTCCTACTAGAGAATGTAATGTAACACACACCCACACAATGCGCACCACCCCGTGATGTTTTTCTCACTCCTACTAGTGAATCTAATGTAACACACACCCATACAATGCGCACCAAACCGTGATGTTTTTCTCACTCGTACTAGTGAATGTAATGTAACACACACCCATACAATGCGCACCACCCCGTGATGTTTTTCTCACTCCTACTAGTGAATGTAATGTAACACACACCCATACAATGCGCACCACCCCGTGATGTTTTTCTCACTCCTACTAGTGAATGTAATGTAACACACACCCATACAATGCGCACCACCCCGTGATGTTTTTCTCACTCCTAGTAGTGAATGTAATGTAACACACACCCATACAATGCGCACCACCCCGTGATATTTTTCTCACTCCTAGTAGTGAATGTAATGTAACACACACCCATACAATGCGCACCACCCCGTGATGTTTTTCTCACTCCTACTAGTGAATCTAATGTAACACACACCCATACGATGCGCACCACCCCGTGATGTTTTTCTCACTCCTACTAGTGAATCTAATGTAACACACACCCATACGATGCGCACCACCCCGTGATGTTTTTCTCACTCCTACTAGTGAATCTAATGTAACACACACCCATACAATGCGCACCACCCCGTGATGTTTTTCTCACTCCTACTAGTGAATGTAATGTAACACACACCCATACAATGCGCACCACCCCGTGATCTTTTTCTCACTCCTACTAGTGAATGTAATGTAACACACACCCGTACAATGCGCACCACCCCGTGATGTTTTTCTCACTCCTACTAGTGAATCTAATATAACACACACCCAAACAATGCGCACCACCCCGTGATGTTTTTCTCACTCCTACTAGTGAATGTAATGTAACACACACCCATACAATGCGCACCACCCCGTGATGTTTTTCTCACTCCTACTAGTGAAAGCAATGTAACACACACCCATACAATGCGCACCACCCCGTGATGTTTTTCTCACTCCTACTAGTGAATGTAATGTAACACACACCCATACAATGCGCACCACCCCGTGATGTTTTTCTCACTCCTAGTAGTGAATGTAAAGTAACACACACCCATACAATGCGCACCACCCCGTGATGTTTTTCTCACTCCTACTAGTGAATCTAATGTAACACACACCCATACAATGCGCACCACCCCGTGATGTTTTTCTCACTCCTAGTAGTGAATGTAAGGTAACACACACCCATACAATGCGCACCACCCCGTGATGTTTTTCTCACTCCTACTAGTGAATGTAATGTAACACACACCCATAAAATGCGCACCCTCCTACTAGTGAATGTAATGTAACACACACCCATACAATGCGCACCACCCCGTGATGTTTTTCTCACTCCTACTAGTGAATTTAATGTAACACACACCCATACAATGCGCACCACCCCGTGATGTTTTTCTCACTCCTACTAGTGAATGTAATGTAACACACACCCATACAATGCGCACCACCCCGTGATGTTTTTCTCACTCCTACTAGTGAATGTAATGTAACACACACCCATACAATGCGCACCACCCCGTGATGATTTCTCACTCCTACTAGTGAATGTAATGTAACACACAACCATACAATGCGCACCACCCCGTGATGTTTTTCTCACTCCTACTAGTGAATCTAATGTAACACACACCCATACAATGCGCACCTCCCCGTGATGTTTTTCTGACTCCTACTAGTGAATGTAATGTAACACACACCCATACAATGCGCACCACCCCGTGATGTTTTTCTCACTCCTACTAGTGAATCTAATGTAACAGACACCCATACAATGCGCACCACCCCGTGATGTTTTTCTCACTCCTAGTAGTGAATGTAAGGTAACACACACCCATACAATGCGCACCACCCCGTGCTGTTTTTCTAACTCCTACTAGTGAATGTAATGTAACACCCACCCATACAATGCGCACCACCCCGTGATGTTTTTCTCACTCCTACTAGTGAATGTAATGTAACACACACCCATACAATGCGCACCACCCCGTGATGATTTTCTCACTCCTAGTAGTGAATGTATTGTAACACACACCCATACAATGCGCACCACCCCGTGATGTTTTTCTCACTCCTAGTAGTGAATGTAATGTAACACACACACATACAATGCGCACCACCCCGTGATGTTTTTCCTCACTCCTACTAGTGAATCTAATGTAACACACACCCATACAATGCGCACCACCCCGTGATGTTTTTCTAACTCCTACTAGTGAATCTAATGTAACACACACCCATACAATGCGCACCAAACCGTGATGTTTTTCTCACTCTTACTAGTGAATCTAATGTAACACACACCCATACAATGTGCACCACCCCGTGATGTTTTTCTCACTCCTACTAGTGAATCTAATGTAACACACACCCATACAATGCGCACCACCCCGTGATGTTTTTCTCACTCCTACTAGTGAATGTAATGTAACACACACCCATACAATGTGCACCACCCCGTGATGTTTTTCTCACTCCTACTAGTGAATCTAATGTAACACACACCCATACAATGCGCACCACCCCGTGATGTTTTTCTCACTCCTACTAGTGAATGTAATGTAACACACACCCATACAATGCGCACCACCCCGTGATGTTTTTCTCACTCCTACTAGAGAATGTAATGTAACACACACCCATACAATGCGCACCACCCCGTGATGTTTTTCTCACTCCTACTAGTGAATCTAATGTAACACACACCCATACAATGCGCACCACCCCGTGATGTTTTTCTCACTCGTACTAGTGAATGTAATGTAACACACACCCATACAATGCGCACCACCCCGTGATGTTTTTCTCACTCCTACTAGTGAATGTAATGTAACACACACCCATACAATGCGCACCACCCCGTGATGTTTTTCTCACTCCTACTAGTGAATGTAATGTAACACACACCCATACAATGCGCACCACCCCGTGATGTTTTTCTCACTCCTAGTAGTGAATGTAATGTAACACACACCCATACAATGCGCACCACCCCGTGATATTTTTCTCACTCCTAGTAGTGAATGTAATGTAACACACACCCATACAATGCGCACCACCCCGTGATGTTTTTCTCACTCCTACTAGTGAATCTAATGTAACACACACCCATACAATGCGCACCACCCCGTGATGTTTTTCTCACTCCTACTAGTGAATCTAATGTAACACACACCCATACAATGCGCACCACCCCGTGATGTTTTTCTCACTCCTACTAGTGAATCTAATGTAACACACACCCATACAATGCGCACCACCCCGTGATGTTTTTCTCACTCCTAGTAGTGAATGTAATGTAACACACACCCATACAATGCGCACCACACCGTGATGTTTTTCTCACTCCTACTAGTGAATGTAATGTAACACACACCCATACAATGCGCACCACCCCGTGATGTTTTTCTCACTCCTACTAGTGAATCTAATTTAACACACACCCATACAATGCGCACCACCCCGTGATGTTTTTCTCACTCCTACTAGTGAATGTAATGTAACACACACCCATACAATGCGCACCACCCCGTGATGTTTTTCTCACTCCTACTAGTGAATGTAATGTAACACACACCTGTACAATGCGCACCACCCCGTGATGTTTTTCTCACTCCTACTAGTGAATCTAATATAACACACACCCAAACAATGCGCACCACCCCGTGATGTTTTTCTCACTCCTACTAGTGAATGTAATGTAACACACACCCATACAATGCGCACCACCCCGTGATGTTTTTCTCACTCCTACTAGTGAAAGCAATGTAACACACACCCATACAATGCGCACCACCCCGTGATGTTTTTCTCACTCCTACTAGTGAATGTAATGTAACACACACCCATACAATGCGCACCACCCCGTGATGATTTCTCACTCCTACTATTAATGTAATGTAACACACACCCATACAATGCGCACCACCCCGTGATGTTTTTCTCAATCCTAGTAGTGAATGTAAAGTAACACACACCCATACAATGCGCACCACCCCGTGATGTTTTTCTCACTCCTACTAGTGAATCTAATGTAACACACACCCATACAATGCGCACCACCCCGTGATGTTTTTCTCACTCCTAGTAGTGAATGTAAGGTAACACACACCCATACAATGCGCACCACTCCGTGATGTTTTTCTCACTCCTACTAGTGAATGTAATGTAACACACACCCATACAATGCGCACCCTCCTACTAGTGAATGTAATGTAACACACACCCATACAATGCGCACCACCCCGTGATGTTTTTCTCACTCCTACTAGTGAATTTAATGTAACACACACCCATACAATGCGCACCACCCCGTGATGTTTTCCTCACTCCTACTAGTGAATGTAATGTAACACACACCCATACAATGCGCACCACCCCGTGATGTTTTTCTCACTCCTAGTAGTGAATGTAATGTAACACACACCCATACAATGCGCACCACCCCATGATGTTTTTCTCACTCCTAGTAGTGAATGTAATGTAAGACACACACATACAATGCGCACCACCCCGTGATGTTTTTCTCACTCCTACTAGTGAATCTAATGGAACACACACCCATACAATGCGCACCACCCCGTGATGTTTTTCTCACTCCTACTAGTGAATCTAATGGAACACACAGCCATACAATGCGCACCAAACCGTGATGTTTTTCTCACTCCTACTAGTGAATGTAATGTAACACACACCCATACAATGCGCACCACCCCGTGATGTTTTTCTCACTCCTACTAGTCAATGTAATGTAACACACACCCATACAATGCGCACCACCCCGTGATGTTTTTCTCACTCCTAGTAGTGAATGTAATGTAACACACACCCATACAATGCCCACCACCCCGTGATATTTTTCTCACTCCTAGTAGTGAATGTAATGTAACACACACCCATACAATGCGCACCACCCCGTGATGTTTTTCTCACTCCTACTAGTGAATCTAATGTAACACACACCCATACAATGCGCACCACCCCGTGATGTTTTTCTCACTCCTAATAGTGAATCTAATGTAACACACACCCATACAATGCGCACCACCCCGTGATGTTTTTCTCACTCCTACTAGTGAATCTAATGTAACACACACCCATACAATGCGCACCACCCCGTGATATTTTTCTCACTCCTAGTAGTGAATGTAATGTAACACACACCCATACAATGCGCACCACCCCGTGATGTTTTTATCACTCCTACTAGTGAATCTAATGTAACACACACCCATACAATGCGCACCACCCCGTGATGTTTTTCTCACTCCTACTAGTGAATGTAATGTAACACACACCCATACAATGCGCACCACCCCGTGATGTTTTTCTCACTCCTACTAGTGAATGTAATGTAACACACACCCATACTATGCGCACCACACCGTGATGTTTTTCTCACTCCTACTAGTGAATCTAATGTAACACACACCCATACAATGCGCACCACCCCGTGATGTTTTTCTCACTCCTACTAGTGAATCTAATGTAACACACACCCATACAATGCGCACCACCCCGTGATGTTTTTCTCACTCCTACTAGTGAATGTAATGTAACACACACCCATACAATGCGCACCACCCCGTGATGTTTTTCTCACTCCTACTAGTGTATATAATGTAACACACACCCATACAATGCGCACCACCCCGTGATGTTTTTCTCACTCCTACTAGTGAATCTAATGTAACACATACCCATACAATGCGCACCACCCCGTGATGTTTTTCTCACTCCTACTAGTGAATGTAATGTAACACACACCCATACAATGCGCACCACACCGTGATGTTTTTCTCACTCCTACTAGTGAATGTAATGTAACACACACCCATACAATGCGCACCACCCCGTGATGTTTTTCTCACACCTACTAGTGAATCTAATGTAACACACACCCATATAATGCGCACCGCCCCGTGATCTTTTTCTCACTCCTACTAGTGAATGTAATGTAACACACACCCATACAATGCGCACCACCCCGTGATGTTTTTCGCACTCCTACTAGTGAATGTAATGTAACATACACCCAAACAATGCGCACCACCAGGTGATGTTTTTCTCACTCCTACTAGTGAATGTAATGTAACACACCCCCATACAATGCGCACCACCCAGTGATGTTTTTCTCACTCCTACTAGTGAATGTAATGTAACACACACCCATACAATGCGCACCACCCCGTGATGTTTTTCTCACTCCTACTAGTGAATGTAATGTAACACACACCCATACAATGCGCACCACCCCGTGATGTTTTTCTCACTCCTACTAGTGAATATAATGTAACACACACCCATACAATGCGCACCACACCGTGATGTTTTTCTCACTCCTACTAGTGAATCTAATGTAACACACACCCATACAATGCGCACCACCCCGTGATGTTTTTCTCACTCCTAGTAGTGAATGTAATGTAACACACACCCATACAATGCGCACCACCCCATGGTGTTTTTCTCACTCCTAGTAGTGAATGTAATGTAAGACACACACATACAATGCGCACCACCCCGTGATGTTTTTCTCACTCCTACTAGTGAATCTAATGGAACACACACCCATACAATGCGCACCACCCCGTGATGTTTTTCTCACTCCTACTAGTGAATCTAATGGAACACACAGCCATACAATGCGCACCAAACCGTGATGTTTTTCTCACTCCTACTAGTGAATGTAATGTAACACACACCCATACAATGCGCACCACCCCGTGATGTTTTTCTCACTCCTACTAGTGAATGTAATGTAACACACACCCATACAATGCGCACCACCCCGTGATGTTTTTCTCACTCCTAGTAGTGAATGTAATGTAACACACACCCATACAATGCGCACCACCCCGTGATATTTTTCTCACTCCTAGTAGTGAATGTAATGTAACACACACCCATACAATGCGCACCACCCCGTGATGTTTTTCTCACTCCTACTAGTGAATCTAATGTAACACACACCCATACAATGCGCACCACCCCGTGATGTTTTTCTCACTCCTACTAGTGAATCTAATGTAACACACACCCATACAATGCGCACCAACCCGTGATGCTTTTCTCACTCCTACTAGTGAATCTAATGTAACACACACCCATACAATGCGCACCACCCCGTGATATTTTTCTCACTCCTAGTAGTGAATGTAATGTAAGACACACACATACAATGCGCACCACGCCGTGATGTTTTTCTCACTCCTAGTAGTGAATGTAATGTAAGACACACACATACAATGCGCACCACCCCGTGATGTTTTTCTCACTCCTACTAGTGAATCTAATGGAACACACACCCATACAATGCGCACCACCCCGTGATGTTTTTCTCACTCCTACTAGTGAATCTAATGGAACACACAGCCATACAATGCGCACCAAACCGTGATGTTTTTCTCACTCCTACTAGTGAATGTAATGTAACACACACCCATACAATGCGCACCACCCCGTGATGTTTTTCTCACTCCTACTAGTGAATGTAATGTAACACACACCCATACAATGCGCACCACCCCGTGATGTTTTTCTCACTCCTAGTAGTGAATGTAATGTAACACACACCCATACAATGCGCACCACCCCGTGATATTTTTCTCACTCCTAGTAGTGAATGTAATGTAACACACACCCATACAATGCGCACCACCCCGTGATGTTTTTCTCACTCCTACTCGTGAATCTAATGTAACACACACCCATACAATGCGCACCACCCCGTGATGTTTTTCTCACTCCTACTAGTGAATCTAATGTAACACACACCCATACAATGCGCACCAACCCGTGATGGTTTTCTCACTCCTACTAGTGAATCTAATGTAACACACACCCATACAATTCGCACCACCCCGTGATATTTTTCTCACTCCTAGTAGTGAATGTAATGTAACACACACCCATAAAATGCACACCACCCCGTGATGTTTTTATCACTCCTACTAGTGAATCTAATGTAACACACACCCATACAATGCGCACCACCCCGTGATGTTTTTCTCACTCCTACTAGTGAATCTAATGTAACACACACCCATACAATCCGCACCACCCCGTGATGTTTTTCTCACTCCTACTAGTGAATGTAATGTAACACACACCCATACTATGCGCACAACACCGTGATGTTTTTCTCACTCCTACTAGTGAATCTAATGTAACACACACCCATACAATGCGCACCACCCCGTTATGTTTTTCTCACTCCTACTAGTGAATCTAATGTAACACACACCCATACAATGCGCACCACCCCGTGATGTTTTTCTCACTCCTACTAGTGAATGTAATGTAACACACACCCATACAATGCGCACCACCCCGTGATGTTTTTCTCACTCCTACTAGTGAATGTAATGTAACACACACCCATACAATGCGCACCACCCCGTGATGTTTTTCTCACTCCTACTAGTGAATCTAATGTAACACACACCCATACAATGCGCACCACCCCGTGATGTTTTTCTCACTCCTACTAGTGAATCTAATGTAACACACACCCGTACAATGCGCACCAAACCGTGATGTTTTTCTCACTCCTACTAGTGAATGTAATGTAACACACACCCATACAATGCGCACCACCCCGTGATGTTTTTCTCACTCCTACTAGTGAATATAATGTAACACACACCCATACAATGCGCACCACCCCGTGATGTTTTTCTCACTCCTACTAGTGTATCTAATGTAACACATACCCATACAATGCGCACCACCCCGTGATGTTTTTCTCACTCCTACTAGTGAATGTAATGTAACACACACCCATACAATGCGCACCACACCGTGATGTTTTTCTCACTCCTACTAGTGAATGTAATGTAACACACACCCATACAATGCGCACCACACCATGATGTTTTTCTCACTCCTACTAGTGAATCTAATGTAACACACACCCATATAATGCGCACCACCCCGTGATGTTTTTCTCACTCCTACTAGTGAATGTAATGTAACACACACCCATACAATGCGCACCACCCCGTGATGTTTTTCTCACTCCTACTAGTGAATGTAATGTAACACACACCCAAACAATGCGCACCACCCCGTGATGTTTTTCTCACTCCTACTAGTGAATGTAATGTAACACACACCCATACAATGCGCACCACCCCGTGATGTTTTTCTCACTCCTACTAGTGAATCTAATATAACACACACCCAAACAATGTGCACCACCCCGTGATGTTTTTCTCACTCCTACTAGTGAATGTAATGTAACACACACCCATACAATGCGCACCACCCCGTGATGTTTTTCTCACTCTTACTAGTGAATATAATGTAACACACACCCATACAATGCGCACCACCCCGTGATGTTTTTCTCACTCCTACTAGTGAATGTAATGTAACACACACCCATACAATGCGCACCACCCGGTGATGTTTTTCTCACTCCTACTAGTGAATGTAATGTAACACACACCCATACAATGCGCACCACCGCGTGATGTTTTTCTCACTCCTACTAGTGAATGTAATGTAACACACACCCATACAATGCGCACCGCCCCGTGATGTTTTTCTCACTCCTACTAGTGAATGTAATGTAACACACACCCATACAATGCGCACCGCCCCGTGATGTTTTTCTCATTCTTACTAGTGAATGTAATGTAACACACACCCATACAATGCGCACCACCCCGTGATGTTTTTCTCACTCCTACTAGTGAATGTAATGTAACACACACCCATACAATGCGCACCACCCCGTGATGTTTTTCTCACTCCTACTAGTGAATGTAATGTAACACACACCCATACAATGCGCACCACCCCGTGATGATTTCTCACTCCTACTAGTGAATCTAATGTAACACACACCCATACAATGCGCACCACCCCGTAATGTTTTTCTCACTCCTACTAGTGAATCTAATGTAACACACACCCATACAATTCGCACCTCCCCGTGATGTTTTTCTCACTCCTACTAGTGAATGTAATGTAACACACACCCATACAATGCGCACCACCCCGTGATGTTTTTCTCACTCCTACTAGTGAATGTAATGTAACACACACCCATACAATGCGCAACACCCCGTGATGTTTTTCTCACTCCTACTAGTGAATGTAATGTAACACACACCCATACAATGCGCACCACCCCGTGATGTTTTTCTCACTCCTACTAGTGAATGTAATGTAACACACACCCATACAATGCGCACCACACCGTGATGTTTTTCTCACTCCTACTAGTGAATCTAATGTAACACACACCCATACAATGCGCACCACCCCGTGATGTTTTTCTCACTCCTACTAGTGAATCTAATGTAACACACACCCATACAATGCGCACCACCTCGTGATGTTTTTCTCACTCCTACTAGTGAATGTAATGTAACACACACCCATACAATGCGCACCACCCCGTGATGTTTTTCTCACTCCTACTAGTGAATGTAATGTAACACACACCCATACAATGCGCACCACCACGTGATGTTTTTCTCACTCCTACTAGTGAATGTAATGTAACACACACCCATACAATGCGCATCACCCCGTGATGTTTATCTCACTCCTAGTAGTGAATGTAATGTAACACACACCCATACAATGCGCACCACCCCGTGATGTTTTTCTCACTCCTAGTAGTGAATGTAATGTAACACACACCCATACAATGCGCACCACCCCGTGATGTTTTTCTCACTCCTACTAGTGAATGTAATGTAACACACACCCATACAATGCGCACCACCCCGTTATGTTTTTCTCACTCCTACTAGTGAATCTAATGTAACACACACCCATACAATGCGCACCACACAGTGATGTTTTTCTCACTCCTACTAGTGAATGTAATGTAACACACACCCATACAATGCGCACCACACCGTGATGTTTTTCTCACTCCTACTAGTGAATCTAATGTAACACACACCCATACAATGCGCACCACCCCGTGATGTTTTTCTCACTCCTACTAGTCAATCTAATGTAACACACACCCATACAATGCGCACCACCCCGTGATGTTTTTTTCTCACTCCTACTAGTGAATGTAATGTAACACACACCCATACAATGCGCACCACCCCGTGATGTTTTTCTCACTCCTACTAGTGAATGTAATGTAACACACACCCATACAATGCGCACCACCCCGTGATGTTTTTCTCACTCCTACTAGTGAATGTAATGTAACACACACCCATACAATGCGCACCACCCCGTGATGTTTTTCTCACTCCTACTAGTGAATGTAATGTAACACACACCCATACAATGCGCCCCACCCCGTGATGTTTTTCTCACTCCTACTAGTGAATCTAATGTAACACACACCCATACAATGCGCACCACCCCGTGATGTTTTTCTCACTCCTACTAGTGAATGTAATGTAACACACACCCATACAATGCGCACCACACCGTGATGTTTTTCTCACTCCTACTAGTGAATGTAATGTAACAGACACCCATACAATGCGCACCACCCCGTGATGTTTTTCTCACTCCTACCAGTGAATCTAATGTAACACACACCCATACAATGCGCACCACCCCGTGATGTTTTTCTCACTCCTACTAGTGAATCTAATGTAACACACACCCATACAATGCGCACCACACCGTGATGTTTTTCTCACTACTACTAGTGAATCTAATGTAACACACACCCATACAATGCGCACCACCCCGTGATGTTTTTCTCACTCCTACTAGTGAATGTAATGTAACACACACCCATACAATGCGCACCACACCGTGATGTTTTCTCACTCCTACTAGTGAATGTAATGTAACACACACCCATACAATGCGCACCACCCCGTGATGTTTTTCTCACTCCTACTAGTGAATGTAATGTAACACACACCCATACAATGCGCACCACACCGTGATGTTTTTCTCACTCCTACTAGTCAATCTAATGTAACACACACCCATACAATGCGCACCACCCCGTGATGTTTTTCTCACTCCTACTAGTCAATCTAATGTAACACACACCCATACAATGCGCACCACCCCGTGATGTTTTTCTCACTCCTACTAGTCAATCTAATGTAACACACACCCATACAATGCGCACCACACCGTGATGTTTTTCTCACTCCTACTAGTGAATCTAATGTAACACACACCCATACAATGCGCACCACCCCGTGATGTTTTTCTCACTCCTACTAGTGAATGTAATGTAACACACACCCATAAAATGCGCACCACACCGTGATGTTTTTCTCACTCCTACTAGTGAATGTAATGTAACACACACCCATACAATGCGCACCACCCCGTGATGTTTTTCTCACTCCTACTAGTGAATGTAATGTAACACACACCCATACAATGCGCACCACACCGTGATGTTTTTCTCACTCCTACTAGTGAATCTAATGTAACACACACCCATACAATGCGCACCACCCCGTGATGTTTTTCTCACTCCTACTAGTGAATGTAATGTAACACACACCCATACAATGCGCACCACCCCGTGATGTTTTTCTCACTCCTACTAGTGAATGTAATGTAACACACACCCATACAATGCGCACCACACCGTGATGTTTTTCTCACTCCTACTAGTGAATCTAATGTAACACACACCCATACAATGCGCACCGCCCCGTGATGTTTTTCTCACTCCTACTAGTGAATGTAATGTAACACACACCCATACAATGCGCACCGCCCCGTGATGTTTTTCTCACTCTTACTAGTGAATGTAATGTAACACACACCCATACAATGCGCACCACACCGTGATGTTTTTCTCACTCCTACTAGTCAATCTAATGTAACACACACCCATACAATGCGCACCACCCCGTGATGTTTTTCTCACTCCTACTAGTCAATCTAATGTAACACACACCCATACAATGCGCACCACCCCGTGATGTTTTTCTCACTCCTACTAGTCAATCTAATGTAACACACACCCATACAATGCGCACCACACCGTGATGTTTTTCTCACTCCTACTAGTGAATCTAATGTAACACACACCCATACAATGCGCACCACCCCGTGATGTTTTTCTCACTCCTACTAGTGAATGTAATGTAACACACACCCATAAAATGCGCACCACACCGTGATGTTTTTCTCACTCCTACTAGTGAATGTAATGTAACACACACCCATACAATGCGCACCACCCCGTGATGTTTTTCTCACTCCTACTAGTGAATGTAATGTAACACACACCCATACAATGCGCACCACACCGTGATGTTTTTCTCACTCCTACTAGTGAATCTAATGTAACACACACCCATACAATGCGCACCACCCCGTGATGTTTTTCTCACTCCTACTAGTGAATGTAATGTAACACACACCCATACAATGCGCACCACCCCGTGATGTTTTTCTCACTCCTACTAGTGAATGTAATGTAACACACACCCATACAATGCGCACCACACCGTGATGTTTTTCTCACTCCTACTAGTGAATCTAATGTAACACACACCCATACAATGCGCACCGCCCCGTGATGTTTTTCTCACTCCTACTAGTGAATGTAATGTAACACACACCCATACAATGCGCACCGCCCCGTGATGTTTTTCTCACTCTTACTAGTGAATGTAATGTAACACACACCCATACAATGCGCACCACCCCGTGATGTTTTTCTCACTCCTACTAGTGAATGTAATGTAACACACACCCATACAATGCGCACCGCCCCGTGATGTTTTTCTCACTCCTACTAGTGAATGTAATGTAACACACACCCATACAATGCGCACCGCCCCGTGATGTTTTTCTCATTCTTACTAGTGAATGTAATGTAACACGCACCCATACAATGCGCACCACCCCGTGATATTTTTCTCACTCCTACTAGTGAATGTAATGTAACACACACCCATACAATGCGCACCACCCCGTGATGTTTTTCTCACTCCTACTAGTGAATGTAATGTAACACACACCCATACAATGCGCACCACCCCGTGATGTTTTTCTCACTCCTACTAGTGAATGTAATGTAACACACACCCATACAATGCGCACCACCCCGTGATGTTTTTCTCACTCCTACTAGTGAATGTAATGTAACACACACCCATACAATGCGCACCACCCCGTGATGTTTTTCTCACTCCTACTAGTGAATGTAATGTAACACACACCCATACAATGCGCACCACCCCGTGATGTTTTTCTCACTCCTACTAGTGAATCTAATGTAACACACACCCATACAATGCGCACCACACCGTGATGTTTTTCTCACTCCTACTAGTGAATGTAATGTAACACACACCCATACAATGCGCACCACCCCGTGATGTTTTTCTCACTCCTACTAGTGAATCTAATGTAACACACACCCATACAATGCGCACCACCCCGTGATGTTTTTCTCACTCCTACTAGTGAATGTAATGTAACACACACCCATACAATGCGCACCACACCGTGATGTTTTCTCACTCCTACTAGTGAATGTAATGTAACAAACACCCATACAATGCGCACCACCCCGTGATGTTTTTCTCACTCCTACTAGTGAATGTAATGTAACACACACCCATACAATGCGCACCACACCGTGATGTTTTTCTCACTCCTACTAGTCAATCTAATGTAACACACACCCATACAATGCGCACCACCCCGTGATGTTTTTCTCACTCCTACTAGTCAATCTAATGTAACACACACCCATACAATGCGCACCACCCCGTGATGTTTTTCTCACTCCTACTAGTCAATCTAATGTAACACACACCCATACAATGCGCACCACCCCGTGATGTTTTTCTCACTCCTACTAGTCAATCTAATGTAACACACACCCATACAATGCGCACCACACCGTGATGTTTTTCTCACTCCTACTAGTGAATCTAATGTAACACACACCCATACAATGCGCACCACCCCGTGATGTTTTTCTCACTCCTACTAGTGAATGTAATGTAACACACACCCATACAATGCGCACCACCCCGTGATGTTTTTCTCACTCCTAGTAGTGAATGTAATGTAACACACACCCATACAATGCGCACCACCCCGTGATATTTTTCTCACTCCTAGTAGTGAATGTAATGTAACACACACCCATACAATGCGCACGACCCCGTGATGTTTTTCTCACTCCTACTAGTGAATCTAATGTAACACACACCCATACAATGCGCACCACCCCGTGATGTTTTTCTCACTCCTACTAGTGAATCTAATGTAACACACACCCATACAATGCGCACCAACCCGTGATGCTTTTCTCACTCCTACTAGTGAATCTAATGTAACACACACCCATACAATGCGCACCACCCCGTGATATTTTTCTCACTCCTAGTAGTGAATGTAATGTAAGACACACACATACAATGCGCACCACCCGTGATGTTTTTCTCACTCCTAGTAGTGAATGTAATGTAAGACACACACATACAATGCGCACCACCCCGTGATGTTTTTCTCACTCCTACTAGTGAATCTAATGGAACACACACCCATACAATGCGCACCACCCCGTGATGTTTTTCTCACTCCTACTAGTGAATCTAATGGAACACACAGCCATACAATGCGCAGCAAACCGTGATGTTTTTCTCACTCCTACTAGTGAATGTAATGTAACACACACCCATACAATGCGCACCACCCCGTGATGTTTTTCTCACTCCTACTAGTGAATGTAATGTAACACACACCCATACAATGCGCACCACCCCGTGATGTTTTTCTCACTCCTAGTAGTGAATGTAATGTAACACACACCCATACAATGCGCACCACCCCGTGATGTTTTTCTCACTCCTAGTAGTGAATGTAATGTAACACACACCCATACAATGCGCACCACCCCGTGATGTTTTTCTCACTCCTACTCGTGAATCTAATGTAACACACACCCATACAATGCGCACCACCCCGTGATGTTTTTCTCACTCCTACTAGTGAATCTAATGTAACACACACCCATACAATGCGCACCAACCCGTGATGGTTTTCTCACTCCTACTAGTGAATCTAATGTAACACACACCCATACAATGCGCACCACCCCGTGATATTTTTCTCACTCCTAGTAGTGAATGTAATGTAACACACACCCATAAAATGCACACCACCCCGTGATGTTTTTATCACTCCTACTAGTGAATCTAATGTAACACACACCCATACAATGCGCACCACCCCGTGATGTTTTTCTCACTCCTACTAGTGAATCTAATGTAACACACACCCATACAATCCGCACCACCCCGTGATGTTTTTCTCACTCCTACTAGTGAATGTAATGTAACACACACCCATACTATGCGCACAACACCGTGATGTTTTTCTCACTCCTACTAGTGAATCTAATGTAACACACACCCATACAATGCGCACCACCCCGTTATGTTTTTCTCACTCCTACTAGTGAATCTAATGTAACACACACCCATACAATGCGCACCACCCCGTGATGTTTTTCTCACTCCTACTAGTGAATGTAATGTAACACACACCCATACAATGCGCACCACCCCGTGATGTTTTTCTCACTCCTACTAGTGAATGTAATGTAACACACACCCATACAATGCGCACCACCCCGTGATGTTTTTCTCACTCCTACTAGTGAATCTAATGTAACACACACCCATACAATGCGCACCACCCCGTGATGTTTTTCTCACTCCTACTAGTGAATCTAATGTAACACACACCCGTACAATGCGCACCAAACCGTGATGTTTTTCTCACTCCTACTAGTGAATGTAATGTAACACACACCCATACAATGTGCACCACCCCGTGATGTTTTTCTCACTCCTACTAGTGAATATAATGTAACACACACCCATACAATGCGCACCACCCCGTGATGTTTTTCTCACTCCTACTAGTGTATCTAATGTAACACATACCCATACAATGCGCACCACCCCGTGATGTTTTTCTCACTCCTACTAGTGAATGTAATGTAACACACACCCATACAATGCGCACCACACCGTGATGTTTTTCTCACTCCTACTAGTGAATGTAATGTAACACACACCCATACAATGCGCACCACACCGTGATGTTTTTCTCACTCCTACTAGTGAATCTAATGTAACACACACCCATATAATGCGCACCACCCCGTGATGTTTTTCTCACTCCTACTAGTGAATGTAATGTAACACACACCCATACAATGCGCACCACCCCGTGATGTTTTTCTCACTCCTACTAGTGAATGTAATGTAACACACACCCAAACAATGCGCACCACCCCGTGATGTTTTTCTCACTCCTACTAGTGAATGTAATGTAACACACACCCATACAATGCGCACCACCCCGTGATTTTTTTCTCACTCCTACTAGTGAATCTAATATAACACACACCCAAACAATGTGCACCACCCCGTGATGTTTTTCTCACTCCTACTAGTGAATGTAATGTAACACACACCCATACAATGCGCACCACCCCGTGATGTTTTTCTCACTCGTACTAGTGAATGTAATGTAACACACACCCATACAATGCGCACCACCCCGTGATGTTTTTCTCACTCCTACTAGTGAATGTAATGTAACACACACCCATACAATGCGCACCACCCGGTGATGTTTTTCTCACTCCTACTAGTGAATATAATGTAACACACACCCATACAATGCGCACCACCGCGTGATGTTTTTCTCACTCCTACTAGTGAATGTAATGTAACACACACCCATACAATGCGCACCGCCCCGTGATGTTTTTCTCACTCCTACTAGTGAATGTAATGTAACACACACCCATACAATGCGCACCGCCCCGTGATGTTTTTCTCATTCTTACTAGTGAATGTAATGTAACACACACCCATACAATGCGCACCACCCCGTGATGTTTTTCTCACTCCTACTAGTGAATGTAATGTAACACACACCCATACAATGCGCACCACCCCGTGATGTTTTTCTCACTCCTACTAGTGAATGTAATGTAACACACACCCATACAATGCGCACCACCCCGTGATGATTTCTCACTCCTACTAGTGAATCTAATGTAACACACACCCATACAATGCGCACCACCCCGTAATGTTTTTCTCACTCCTACTAGTGAATGTAATGTAACACACACCCATACAATTCGCACCTCCCCGTGATGTTTTTCTCACTCCTACTAGTGAATGTAATGTAACACACACCCATACAATGCGCACCACCCCGTGATGTTTTTCTCACTCCTACTAGTGAATGTAATGTAACACACACCCATACAATGCGCAACACCCCGTGATGTTTTTCTCACTCCTACTAGTGAATGTAATGTAACACACACCCATACAATGCGCACCACCCCGTGATGTTTTTCTCACTCCTACTAGTGAATGTAATGTAACACACACCCATACAATGCGCACCACCCCGTGATGTTTTTCTCACTCCTACTAGTGAATCTAATGTAACACACACCCATACAATGCGCACCACCCCGTGATGTTTTTCTCACTCCTACTAGTGAATCTAATGTAACACACACCCATACAATGCGCACCACCTCGTGATGTTTTTCTCACTCCTACTAGTGAATGTAATGTAACACACACACATACAATGCGCACCACCCCGTGATGTTTTTCTCACTCCTACTAGTGAATGTAATGTAACACACACCCATACAATGCGCACCACCACGTGATGTTTTTCTCACTCCTAGTAGTGAATGTAATGTAACACACACCCATACAATGCGCACCACCCCGTGATGTTTTTCTCACTCCTAGTAGTGAATGTAATGTAACACACACCCATACAATGCGCACCACCCCGTGATGTTTTTCTCACTCCTACTAGTGAATCTAATGTAACACACACCCATACAATGCGCACCACCCCGTGATGTTTTTCTCACTCCTACTAGTGAATCTAATGTAACACACACCCATACAATGCGCACCACCCCGTGATGTTTTTCTCACTCCTACTAGTGAATGTAATGTAACACACACCCATACAATGCGCACCACACCGTGATGTTTTTCTCACTCCTACTAGTGAATCTAATGTAACACACACCCATACAATGCGCACCACCCCGTGATGTTTTTCTCACTCCTACTAGTGAATCTAATGTAACACACACCCATACAATGCGCACCACCCCGTGATGTTTTTTCTCACTCCTACTAGTGAATGTAATGTAACACACACCCATACAATGCGCACCACCCCGTGATGTTTTTCTCACTCCTACTAGTGAATGTAATGTAACACACACCCATACAATGCGCACCACCCCGTGATGTTTTTCTCACTCCTACTAGTGAATGTAATGTAACACACACCCATACAATGCGCACCACCCCGTGATGTTTTTCTCACTCCTACTAGTGAATGTAATGTAACACACACCCATACAATGCGCACCACCCGTGATGTTTTTCTCACTCCTACTAGTGAATCTAATGTAACACACACCCATACAATGCGCACCACCCCGTGATGTTTTTCTCACTCCTACTAGTGAATGTAATGTAACACACACCCATACAATGCGCACCACACCGTGATGTTTTTCTCACTCCTACTAGTGAATGTAATGTAACACACACCCATACAATGCGCACCACCCCGTGATGTTTTTCTCACTCCTACTAGTGAATCTAATGTAACACACACCCATACAATGCGCACCACCCCGTGATGTTTTTCTCACTCCTACTAGTGAATCTAATGTAACACACACCCATACAATGCGCACCACACCGTGATGTTTTTCTCACTCCTACTAGTGAATCTAATGTAACACACACCCATACAATGCGCACCACCCCGTGATGTTTTTCTCACTCCTACTAGTGCATGTAATGTAACACACACCCATACAATGCGCACCACACCGTGATGTTTTCTCACTCCTACTAGTGAATGTAATGTAACACACACCCATACAATGCGCACCACCCCGTGATGTTTTTCTCACTCCTACTAGTGAATGTAATGTAACACACACCCATACAATGCGCACCACACCGTGATGTTTTTCTCACTCCTACTAGTCAATCTAATGTAACACACACCCATACAATGCGCACCACCCCGTGATGTTTTTCTCACTCCTACTAGTCAATCTAATGTAACACACACCCATACAATGCGCACCACCCGTGATGTTTTTCTCACTCCTACTAGTCAATCTAATGTAACACACACCCATACAATGCGCACCACCCCGTGATGTTTTTCTCACTCCTACTAGTGAATGTAATGTAACACACACCCATACAATGCGCACCACCCCGTGATGTTTTTCTCACTCCTACTAGTGAATGTAATGTAACACACACCCATACAATGCGCACCACACCGTGATGTTTTTCTCACTCCTACTAGTGAATGTAATGTAACACACACCCATACAATGCGCACCACCCCGTGATGTTTTTCTCACTCCTACTAGTGAATGTAATGTAACACACACCCATACAATGCGCACCACACCGTGATGTTTTTCTCACTCCTACTAGTGAATCTAATGTAACACACACCCATACAATGCGCACCACCCCGTGATGTTTTTCTCACTCCTACTAGTGAATGTAATGTAACACACACCCATACAATGCGCACCGCCCGTGATGTTTTTCTCACTCTTACTAGTGAATGTAATGTAACACACACCCATACAATGCGCACCACCCGTGATGTTTTTCTCACTCCTACTAGTGAATGTAATGTAACACACACCCATACAATGCGCACCGCCCCGTGATGTTTTTCTCACTCCTACTAGTGAATGTAATATAACACACACCCATACAATGCGCACCGCCCCGTGATGTTTTTCTCACTCCTACTAGTGAATGTAATGTAACACACACCCATACAATGCGCACCACCCCGTGATGTTTTTCTCACTCCTACTAGTGAATGTAATGTAACACACACCCATACAATGCGCACCACCCCGTGATGTTTTTCTCACTCCTACTAGTGAATGTAATGTAACACACACCCATACAATGCGCACCACCCCCGTGATTTTTTTCTCACTCCCTACTAGTGAATGTAATGTAACACACACCCATACAATGCGCACCACCCCGTGATGTTTTTCTCACTCCTACTAGTGAATGTAATGTAACACACACCCATACAATGCGCACCACCCGTGATGTTTTTCTCACTCCTACTAGTGAATGTAATGTAACACACACCCATACAATGCGCACCACACCGTGATGTTTTTCTCACTCCTACTAGTGAATGTAATGTAACACACACCCATACAATGCGCACCACCCCGTGATGTTTTCTCACTCCTACTAGTGAATCTAATGTAACACACACCCATACAATGCGCACCACCCCGTGATGTTTTTCTCACTCCTACTAGTGAATCTAATGTAACACAACACCCATACAATGCGCACCACCTGATGTTTTTCTCACTCCTATCTAGTGAATGTAATGTAACACACACCCATACAATGCGCACCACACCCGTGATGTTTTCTCACTCCTACTAGTGAATGTAATGTAACACACACCCATACAATGCGCACCACCCGTGATGTTTTTCTCACTCCTAGTAGTGAATGTAATGTAACACACACCCATACAATGCGCACCACCCCGTGATGTTTTTCTCACTCCTAGTAGTGAATGTAATGTAACACACACCCATACAATGCGCACCACCCCGTGATGTTTTTCTCACTCCTACTAGTCAATGTAATGTAACACACACCCATACAATGCGCACCACCCCGTGATGTTTTTCTCACTCCTACTAGTCAATCTAATGTAACACACACCCATACAATGCGCACCACCCCGTGATGTTTTTCTCACTCCTACTAGTGAATCTAATGTAACACACACCCATACAATGCGCACCACCCCGTGATGTTTTTCTCACTCCTACTAGTGAATGTAATGTAACACACACCCATACAATGCGCACCACACCGTGATGTTTTTCTCACTCCTACTAGTGAATGTAATGTAACACACACCCATACAATCTCCACACCGTGATGTTTTTCTCACTCCTACAAGTGAATGTAATGTAACACACACCCATACAATCCACCTGATGTTTTTCTCACTCCTACTAGTGAATGTAATGTAACACACACCCATAAAAAAGGCGCACCACACCGTGATGTTTTTCTCACTCCTACTAGTGAAATGTAATGTAACACACACCCATACAACAATGCGCACCACCCCGTGATGTTTTTCTCACTCCTACTAGTGAATGTAATGTAACACACACCCATACAATGCGCACCACACCGTGATGTTTTTCTCACTCCTACTAGTGAATCTAATGTAACACACACCCATACAATGCGCACCACCCCGTGATGTTTTTCTCACTCCTACTAGTGAATGTAATGTAACACACACCCATACAATGCGCACCACCCCGTGATGTTTTTCTCACTCCTACTAGTGAATGTAATGTAACACACACCCATACAATGCGCACCACACCGTGATGTTTTCTCACTCCTACTAGTGAATCTAATGTAACACACACCCATACAATGCGCACCGCCCCGTGATGTTTTTCTCACTCCTACTAGTGAATGTAATGTAACACACACCCATACAATGCGCACCGCCCCGTGATGTTTTTCTCACTCTTACTACTGAATGTAATGTAACACACACCCATACAATGCGCACCACCCCGTGATGTTTTTCTCACTCCTACTAGTGAATGTAATGTAACACACACCCATACAATGCGCACCGCCCCGTGATGTTTTTCTCACTCCTACTAGTGAATGTAATGTAACACACACCCATACAATGCGCACCGCCCCGTGATGTTTTTCTCATTCTTACTAGTGAATGTAATGTAACACGCACCCATACAATGCGCACCACCCCGTGATGTTTTTCTCACTCCTACTAGTGAATGTAATGTAACACACACCCATACAATGCGCACCACCCCGTGATGTTTTTCTCACTCCTACTAGTGAATGTAATGTAACACACACCCATACAATGCGCACCACCCCGTGATGTTTTTCTCACTCCTACTAGTGAATGTAATGTAACACACACCCATACAATGCGCACCACCCCGTGATGTTTTTCTCACTCCTACTAGTGAATCTAATGTAACACACACCCATACAATGCGCACCACACCGTGATGTTTTTCTCACTCCTACTAGTGAATGTAATGTAACACACACCCATACAATGCGCACCACCCCGTGATGTTTTTCTCACTCCTACTAGTGAATCTAATGTAACACACACCCATACAATGCGCACCACCCCGTGATGTTTTTCTCACTCCTACTAGTGAATGTAATGTAACACACACCCATACAATGCGCACCACCCCGTGATGTTTTTCTCACTCCTACTAGTGAATGTAATGTAACACACACCCATACAATGCGCACCACACCGTGATGTTTTTCTCACTCCTACTAGTGAATCTAATGTAACACACACCCATACAATGCGCACCGCCCCGTGATGTTTTTCTCACTCCTACTAGTGAATGTAATGTAACACACACCCATACAATGCGCACCGCCCCGTGATGTTTTTCTCACTCTTACTAGTGAATGTAATGTAACACACACCCATACAATGCGCACCACCCGTGATGTTTTTCTCACTCCTACTAGTGAATGTAATGTAACACACACCCATACAATGCGCACCGCCCCGTGATGTTTTTCTCACTCCTACTAGTGAATGTAATGTAACACACACCCATACAATGCGCACCGCCCCGTGATGTTTTTCTCATTCTTACTAGTGAATGTAATGTAACACGCACCCATACAATGCGCACCACCCCGTGATGTTTTTCTCACTCCTACTAGTGAATGTAATGTAACACACACCCATACAATGCGCACCACCCCGTGATGTTTTTCTCACTCCTACTAGTGAATGTAATGTAACACACACCCATACAATGCGCACCACCCCGTGATGTTTTTCTCACTCCTACTAGAGAATGTAATGTAACACACACCCATACAATGCGCACCACCCCGTGATGTTTTTCTCACTCCTACTAGTGAATGTAATGTAACACACACCCATACAATGCGCACCACCCGTGATGTTTTCTCACTCCTACTAGTGAATGTAATGTAACACACACCCATACAATGCGCACCACCCCGTGATGTTTTTCTCACTCCTACTAGTGAATCTAATGTAACACACACCCATACAATGCGCACCACACCGTGATGTTTTTCTCACTCCTACTAGTGAATGTAATGTAACACACACCATACAATGCGCACCACCCCGTGATGTTTTTCTCACTCAGACTAGTGAATCTAATGTAACACACACCCATACAATGCGCACCACCCGTGATGTTTTTCTCACTCCTACTAGTGAATGTAATGTAACACACACCCATACAATGCGCACCACACCGTGATGTTTTCTCACTCCTACTAGTGAATGTAATGTAACACACACCCATACAATGCGCACCACCCCGTGATGTTTTCTCACTCTACTAGTGAATGTAATGTAACACACTCCCATACAATGCGCACCACACCGTGATGTTTTTCTCACTCCTACTAGTCAATCTAATGTAACACACACCCATACAATGCGCACCACCCGTGATGTTTTTCTCACTCCTACTAGTCAATCTAATGTAACACACACCCCATACAATGCGCACCACCCCGTGATGTTTTTCTCACTCCTACTAGTCAATCTAATGTAACACACACACCCATACAATGCGCACCACACCGTGATGTTTTTCTCACTCCTACTAGTGAATCTAATGTAACACACACCCATACAATGCGCACCACCCCGTGATGTTTTTCTCACTCCTACTAGTGAATGTAATGTAACACACACCCATAAAATGCGCACCACACCGTGATGTTTTTCTCACTCCTACTA